>NC_060172.1:7337074-7432388 GCF_021292245.1 Micropterus dolomieu
ACTAGCCGCTAGGCGAGCATTATGATGTGTGTTTTCTTGTAACATCACAAATAATCAGAAGAAAAGGCTGGACTACAAACCAAACCATGCTTTTTCAGGCAGTTCAGAGCAGCATTTTTTGCGGGAAATGGTAACTCCCTTTGGGGTGAACTGGGCTTTTTCACTTTGCAAACCTATTACATGCACAAAAAAGATATATAACTCAATAAAGGAGAGGGAAAAAGGCAAAAAGCATAAAATACCTCCTTAACAGGTAAGCTCAGTGAATGTCAGGCTCTGGAGAAGCTCTCTGACTCTGCCTTCATCAAAAACAAAATGAAATCAACTAAACTTTGAGCCCCTGCAAAATGATACAGAGGATGGTCTTTGGAGACAAGCTGACATCCTTTTTGATTGGGCCTTTGAGTCTTGGACTGTGGATGCCCAACATACAGGGAGCAGAGACCTCATGAAAATATCTTCTCAAAACTCATTGTTACTGTATAAACGTCTCTTAAGTGTACTCCTAATTCATTGTAAACAGGTGTGACTGTCCCATGTACACTGAACAAAATTATAAATGCAACACTTTTTTGTTTTTGCCCCCATTCATCATGAGCTGAACTCAAAGATCTAAGACTTTCTCCATGTACACAAAAAGGCCTATTTCATAAATCTGTCACAATCTGTGTTAGTCAGCACTTCTGGGGTGGAAAAGTTGCTTTCTTTAAGTGCTACGCCTGGGCAGTTGATCGTACAACTGGCGCCTTTTTGATTCCAAAGCTGATAACGCGGTGCCTGACTGTTAAACTGACAAAGGGACATCAACCAGCGATTAGCATTTCCCTGAACAACCTATCAGAATCTCCTTGGAAAGGCAGGAAATCTTCTTTAAGCTACACACGCGAAGTGCCGCGACATCGATCTGCCCCTCAGTTTGTTTTATTTTCTTTCTTTCTTTTGTTTTGTTAAAGTTATCAGTCCGTTAAGTTACACTGGACTAATTCAGGAACGACCAAGTTCCACTTTTAAGCTTTTTCGTCGAGCCAACTTCACCGAGGTCAGACCAAGCCACGTGGTCTCGCCAGTAGCAACGAAGGAAAACAGCCGAATTGCCAGACGGAGGACGCCGTTTTCTTCAGTCAGACACGGAGAACCCCGGAGAATCCCTAGCAAAAAGCCAGGATCGGGCAGCTAGCGTGGGACCCGTGCAACAAGCCAAAGCAGGCCGACAAGCCATAAGACCTAACAATATTCTGTGGTCAGAGATGTCCCTTAATGTTAATATTTCCTTTTAACTCCTAAACTCATAGCTTACTTTCATTAGTTCTCCTATGCTGTATGAGTCAAATGCTTCCCACAATCGAACCTCCATTTCTCATTGTTCAGCAATTGTTTATTTTCCCTGTATTTAACCACCCTTTTATATCGCATTAGTTAGAGAATAAATTCACTGTAATATAATCAAGAACTGTGTGTGTTGCCTATTTCTACGTCCCTGCCAAGAGAATTGACCCTTTAGATATGAGACTGACTGACTGATTTAAGATAATTTAGCGATTATTAAACTAACTGATCACTAGGAATAATTATATAATTATTAAAAGCTACCTAGAGGTCCGGAGACTCTAGGATTATAACAACTCCGGTGGTGCCCTGAAACGAGGAATCATTTTTTGATTTTATGAATTATTAAAATTCATAATTGGGTATTAATTCTCATAAATTTATTAAAATTCATAACTAATTTAGCCATGCTACACAGGAAATGTCCTTTAACCTGCATGTTACGCAAATTTGAAGAACTGCCTACTTTCATTTACGTAACATTGCTAAAATCAGGAACGTCCTGTCCCAAAACGCTGCAGACAAACTGGTCCACGCATTCATTACTTCCAGGCTTGATTATTGCAATTCTTTCTAGTGGGCAGCACAATTAAGTCTCTAAGGCCTCTCCAGCTGATCCAGAATGCAGCAGCGCGTGTTCTGTCTAGAGTCAAGATCAGAGAGCATATTTCTCCAGTTCAAGCCTCGCTACACTGGCTCCCTGTGAAATATAGAAAAGATTTTAAAATTGTTCTACTTACCTACAAAGCCTTAAATGGCCAGGCATCATATCTCAAAGAACTCCTGATACCTTACTGCCCCAATAGATCACTGCACTCTCAAAATGCAGGGCTGCTTGTGGTGCCTAATATAACTAAGGTTAGAGTGGGATAAAAAGCATTTAGTTATCATGCGCCTCTACTGTGGAATCAGGTTCCAGTTTGGGAATCAGACAACATCACCACTTTTAAGGCTAGACTTAAGACTTTTCTGTTTAATAAGCTTTTAGTTAGGACAGGATTGAGCAAATTTAAATTAAAATTATTAAATTATTTTATCATTTGATTTTGTGGATTTTATTCTGATTGTATTTTATCTTATTTTCTTACATGCATTCTGTAATTTATGGTTTATTTTATTTAATTTCAGTGCATTTTGTAAAGTGTATCAGTGTATCATGACTTCATTCGTCATGCTAGCAGGTTAACAATAACATCTACTTTTCTACCAAAACGTATATCCATTGTTCCCACAAACTGCTACTGACACCCTTTGGTACAATGTGGAATTACATCTAATCATCACAACCTCCACATCCAGCATCTTTACCTTCAAGATCGTCTGAGACCAGCCACCCAGACAGCTGCTGCAACAATCGCTTTCCCTAACTAAAATATTTCTGCACATACTGTCGGGAACCATCTCAGAGAAGCTCATCTCCAAACTCGTCAAATGCTCTCATTCGATGCCATGTGGCTCTTTGGGGAGGTGTTCTCTTCACAGATGAATCCCAGTTTTCACTGTACAGGGCAGATGCCAGACAGTGTATGGCATCGTGTGGGTGAGCAGTTTGCTGATGTCAGTGTTGTGGATCGAGTGGCCATGGTGGCAGTGGGGTAATGGTATGGGCAGGCATGTGTTATGGGCAATGAACACAGATGCATTTTGCTGATGGCATTTTTAATGCATGAGATACCGTTACGAGATCGTGAGGCCCATTTTTGTGCCATTCATCCACAACCATCACCTCATGTTGCAGCATGGTAATGCACTGCCCCATGTTGCAAGGATCTGTACAATTCCTGGAAAAAAAAAAACATCCCAGTTCTTGCATGGCCAGCATACTCCGGACATACCGGACTTCTCACTCATTGAGCATGTTTGGGATGCTCTGGATTGGCCTATACGACAGCGTGTTCCAGGTCCTGCCAATATCCAGCAACTTCGCATAGCCATTGAAGAGGAGTAGACCAACATTCCATAGGCCACAATCAACAACCTGATCAACTCTATGCAAAGGAGATGTGTTGCAATGCGTGAGGCAAAAGGTGGTCAAACCAGATACTGACTGGTTTCCGGACCTCCCCGGACCCCCACAATACAGTGAAACTGCACATTTTCGAGTGGCCTTTTATTGTGGCCAGCCTAAGGCCACTCCATCCATCCCAGGCTTTGACATCTTGAAGTTTGGCTAACTGAAACCACGGAGTTTGTCAAAGAAAGGTTGCAATTTTTTTTTCATACAAGGATAATGAACAAAACAGATGGCCTGGACTGGTGTGGTTACACATGGTCTGCGGTTGTGAGGCTGGTTGGATGTATTGTCAAATTCTCTGAAATGCCTTTGGAGACGGCTTATGGTAGAGAAGGAAAAGAGAGGAGTGGATCAACATTCCACAGGCCACAATCAACAATCTGATTGACTCCATGCGAAGGAGATGTGTTGCACTGCGTGAGGCAAATGGTGGTCACACCAAATACTGACTGGTTTCCGGACCTCCCCGGAACCCCCCCGGAACCCACCAATACAGTGAAACTGGCAACTGGCCATCTTAAAGCACACCTGTGCAATACCCATGCTGTCTGATCAGCATCTTGATATGCCACACCTGTGAGGTGGATGGATTATCTCGGCAAAGAAGAAGTGCTGACTAACACTGATTTTGACAGATTTGTGAACAATATTTGAGACAAATTGGCCTTTTGTGTACATGGAGAAAGTCTTAGATCTTTGAGTTCAGTTCATGATGAATGGGGGCAAAAACAAAAGTGTTGCGTTTATAATTTTGTTCAGTGTATTTACCCAACCTTGTTGTGCAGCAAAATGTTGCATAGATGACAGCAGGGTAGTTCTTTACAGATGTGGACACTGGCTAGCAATAGTGATTAGCAGCAAAGGCAAAAAGCAGAAACAACAGTTAACAATAGAGAATAACACCATAGGATTGAACGTCCTCACCTGTCTATGACCAGTACTTGTTGACCGGCTGTCTATCACCTCCGTTGATCCTGTGACAATATTCTTTCTTTTTCATATTGAACAGATGCTGGCTGAAATGAAAATGTCACACTAGATGAGAAGAGAACAACAGTACATATTAAAGGTCACTGGGGGAGGAAGAGGGTTGTCTCATCCACCCACACATTGCACACTGTTACTTTCCCACAATGCTGTGCAGGGAATGGGGCAGGATTGGGACTGTTGAATGGGGAGGGAGATGAGACGGAGGAAGCTGCTGCTTTTTTTGTGTTAATCTCCTCGGCGGGAAAAACGAAGAAGCTTCTTCATTTGCTCTGCTCACTCCACTCATATCTTTCTACCCTCAGCTCCTCTGCTCATCATCTCATTTCCAGCCTCCCCTCATTATCTTTCTAGCATCAAATTATCATTTCGTCATGTCCTCCATCCTATCTCAGTTTTAACATTCCTTCCATTCTCCCTGTCTGTCTATCTCTGCCTGTCACTGTCTATTCAGAGAGATGAAGCTTACGAGCTGCCAGCTGACGCTGACTCACCAGTCTGTGAGTTTGTGTTTGTGTGTGTGAGACGCTTGAAGAGCTTTGAGGTTAATCTCTGTGTTTAAACTTTGCTGTGAGCGCACATGACTCATTGTTTGCTGTTCTAGTCCCTATGCTATTATTGATGACACACACACATTCACCTTATATGTACGCATATGCAAAAACACACGTACACAGTGGATCAATGCCAGCACTGATTGAGGTTAAACTGACAAGCAACAATGATGAATTACCTATCTCTTTAAGTTTAACCTTCTCGATATCAGCCGCCAAACAGCATAGTACCTTCTGCTTCAACAACATACTGCAAGTCTCCATTCAGTTCACTTCCTTTGTATTTCATTCAGTACATTTTATCCGCAATTGTAAATATAATTTACCTGAAATTAGCTGTGATCATTACTGCTTGTCTTTTGAACTGTTATTGCCCTTTTGCTCCATTTCCAAGAGCAGAGTAGGAAGTACAATTTAGAAAGTTGCAGTGACAAGAATTAGGAGAGGGTCCCCATAAAAAAAAAGCATATTATTTTAATTACAATTACAATTAATTACAATTAGGACACAATTATAATATTATTAGTGTACATTTTGAATACAGTATATAAATTAAATTAGATAAAGGCTGAGAAAGTAGCCAAGTGATAGTGACTCATCATAGCCCAATGGAGCATTGTCTATAGTCAATAAAGTATTGTCCCTTTTATCCCAAATTAGCCCTGATTTTTTTTACTTTCACATCACCAAATCACTAAACACTGGGGGACTGAGAGTAAGATTCTGCAAAATGCAAAGTTAACTATGGCCGTGTTTTACTCAGACAATAGTGGCTGTTCTGCATAGTATGTCTTTTGTTTTTAAAAAAGCTGGTGAGGTCCATTTGGATGGAACAGTGCTGTCTCACTTTTAAGTTTTAATGTGTCTGTTGTTGTTACTGTTGATAAATAATCTTTCCGAGTAGCGACCATATTATACCATCAGAAGCAAAGTAGGGCAAATTTACAGCATTCCAATTGGTAGAAATACGTAAATAACTGTTGCAGCTTGACCTTTTGATTTGTGATGAGGTGTATTTCTGGTGTGAAACGAGGCCAGGGGATCGCAATTTTGGTTGGTCCGTCTGTCCTACAAACTTCCTACAAAATGTATCTTGACTGAGATTTGATCAATTTGGGAAAATATCTCTTCACTTAATCTCATGTCCCTCAGCGATGTCTTTTCTGTGTATCTGAGATATCCTAACTCGAAATATACACAAAAGGAATCATCGAGGAAATTCCTTTGGAAACCAGTTTTCACATCTTTCAGTTTCTTTTGACAGATGACCCGAGAGACCTTCTTCTAGGACCCCCCTCAGACAACCCGTTAACTTTGTACGCAAGATATTTTATAATCTATGTGAATAATAGCACATTCATGTTTACATGGAGATAAACCCTTCATGTCAGTACTTTGTTCATTCTTTCCTGCACTGTGTAATGAATGAATATCGAAGCCTATAGGGGCTCTTGAAGGGACTTTGGAGCTTTAATCTTGTTTATGTAAAGAAAAATAATCTTTTTAACATGTAGATAATAGTCACAAAATCTGGAAAACATACCAGGGAGGACTTCTCTAGTGGTATTATAGTTCAGTAGAGATAGCCGCCAGATGGCTTTATCTGAAACAGAGAATAGATATGTGACCTTTTTCAGGACGAATAAGTCAGCTGGACTGTAGATCCCCTTCCCATGCACATACACACAAACACACATGCAACCAGACAAACACACGATCATTAAAATGTTGACGTGTTCTCTTTTTTAATAGGTATTTCCATTTCCAGCTAAAGGTCAAAGGAAAACTGACATTATGATGAGGTGGAGTAAGGCATTTAAGAGCCAGGGAAAGGAGACGTAGAGGTTGGAAGGGACACTAGCACACCCACTCCAAGAACTGACACACGCAGTGCAGCCATAAACCCAGTCAAGCCTCCTCTCTGTGGAGCTGTAGCGCAGCATTCAGCTTTGATACAGCTGCTAATAAGTCATCAGAGCTGTGAGAGCTCAAGGACCCAGGAAGGTTTATTATTCCTGTGTTCAAACACAGGAGCCTCACTGACAGCTCAGCTTACACATGTACTGTATGTTCCTATGGTGACTGTTCAGGGGACGTCATCAGTTCTGTTCAGTACTTTAGTGTCCCACTGGCATACTCTGCGCTGTGTGTGTGTATGTTTATGTCATGTGGAAATCAAAGACAATAGAAGACAAAGAAAAAAGATCTGATTGAGAATTAACAGATTATGAAACTCCTGAAGTACAACACCACATATGCAAATTAAGAAACCAAAGGGCTATAAATGCAACACATTCTCACTTCCAACTTGTCACATATTGACGCTTGGGCAAGGCCCTTTGGCGTTGCTTTTTAACACCCTGGGTACCCCTTTTGTATCATTTTTTGACATTAAGTTTCCGCTGTCAAATTAACAACGCTTAGCAACAACAAATATGCAACTCCCGGTAAAGTTAGCAACATTACATATGTAACGTCCGGTTAAACTTTCCAAATAAAATGCTAGCGTTTCGAAGTTGTGAAATGTTGCAATTTTGTCAAGTCTAGGCACAAAAAGTACTTGGTAAAGGTTTGGTAAGATCATGGTTTGGGTTAAAATAACTACATAGTTAACACGTAAGTTAACTTACGTCACTTAAAAATATTATTATTATTATTTAATGTTCACTTTTTGTTTCACATGGGACACAAACCCCAGTCTCCTGGTTCAAAGTCGGGGTTCTGGCCCTCCATCCATCCCACCACCTCCTTAATAAGTCTTTTCTGTTAAATATCATTTACCAACCTTTATCGTCAAAAGCTGACGCTACAGGGCTTCCCCCACTGCGTTTAACTATGATGCTATAGGGATCCCCAGTGCGTTACAAACTGACACCGATGGGTCTTGACCATGCGACCATGCAACCATGTGTGACAAGTCGGGGACTGAGAACGGGTTGAAAAATGTGACAGATCTCGACAGCAAATATTATCGTCTACAGCGGAACATTCCAGTTGATCAAGTGACCTCACTTGAGGCATCACCCGAACAACAAAACGCTTTTTCACATGTGTGGTAGCACCTTTAAACATATATGGGTAATGTAAAAAATTATTTTTGCAACTGGAATAAAGCACAGTGTCTGTACTACAAATGCCACATGTAAATGTGATACACCTAGCTAACTCTGTTTAAATATTGTCTGAATGTCTGCAGTTTGATTAAAAAACAATATGTTGAAAGGAATATCAAGCATAATTTGACTTGTCAAGGCTGATGTCATCCTTGAACAGATGAGGATATAAAGCAAGCAAATTAACCTAACGTCCTCTCCTACATTGATACACACTTCTGCTGCTGTGATATTCCACCTCCTCAGCTCTTACATAGCACCATGACTCTTTTATTCCAAGATTGTTTCAAGGTCCCAGTAAAATGTTTACAATGTTGTCACAACAAAGCAAGTCTAAACCATGGCATTCATTCTGTTGGTGAGGTTAAATTCTTATCTGATTCGCTCAGGTTTTAGAATGACTTAGTGTCAAACGACACATTTATATCATTTCAGAATGTTTTAGCAGGTGGTTAGCCTTTATACCCCTCACAGGAAGGAGAAGGATTTTGAGGATAATTGTCTTTTCAGCTCTGTAACACACAATAACAATAACAACTGCAGAATAAAACCAAAAGCTAAATTTAGGTCAAACAATTATTATCAAAACAAGAATGATAAATATCTGAAATAATGCAAATAATCATATCTATCAAATCATCTACTCATTAATAGGCTTTAAGAGTGGGAGGGAGCGGGCTGTTAATAACTCACCCACTGTTCCTACAAGCTCTGTGGACTAATTAGAAAATACTGGGGGATGCCTGCTGGATGTGGAGGCATGAAGCTGTGTGTGTGTTTTCCTATATTCCTATTTTGGTGAGGACCTTTGCTTTAGACCATCAGCGTGAGGACCTTTTTGGAAAGTGAGGTCATTTCAGCCCATCCTTACTTCAAAGGTAAATTACAGGCTCTGGTTCAGGTTAAACTGATTCATGGACAGTAGTGCCTAGAATCACCAAATTAAAAGCAGCAAATAGAGCTGAGGTAACACAAACATGTTTAAGCCACATCGCAATATGCATATAAAAGATGACAGAGTTTCCAGTGATTGATTCTGCTCTCAGTTCTTACTCCAGGGTTTCAGGGAGGCTGCAGATGCCAACCTTCTGTTACAGTATATTGCCAAAATCACCCCTCTTTCAGGGGGTGGAATTGTGATGTTTTCTTCCTTAACCTCTGATTGATGAGATTTCTGTTTGTAGCACTTTTCTTTGTAGTGCTATTAAGGATTAAATTGTGGATCATGCTTACTTCCGTGTTCTTCTATTTAAGAAAAACATCAAATCACTATATGGCAATGTGGCTCTAGGGATAGCAATGTTCTCATGATGGTCAGTCTGATATTAGGATCCAGGCTGTAATATCTCGACAGTTAGATGGATGGTCATAACTTTGATTGAATGGATGACATTCATGATCCCCAGAAGACTACTACTAATGACTTTGGTTATACCCTGACATTTAATTTAGTTCTACCAACAGGTCAACATTTCCACTTGTCCAACACTTCAGTAAAGGCAATGTGTCTTAAATTAAAAGTAATGACTAAATTCCTTTCAGTCTCAATGTACTTTCAGATAAAGGCCAACATAGTATGATGATGTGATGTCAGTATGCTAGCATGCTAAGCTATGCTACAGCGGGTGACTGCTTAGAAGATCATTGGTAGCCAACTCCTGAGCATCAGTGATATTGGTGAGGTGAGGTGCCTACGCAGATAATAAAGGGCACAGATAATAAAGGGCAGTACCCATCCAGCCACAGCCTGTTCACCCTGCTGCCTTCTGTGAAGAGAGATAGGAGTTTCTGCTGCCGCCTTACTAGACTGTAGAACAGCTTTTCCCCCCGAGCTATCAGACTTTTAAGCTCAAATTCATTCTCTGCACTGCTCCAAAGAATGAAGTTTATAACTATTTTCCATTTTTATATTGCTTTTATATGAATGTATGTTGTCTGTTTGTAACAAATAAATCAACCTTGAACCCTGTAAATGTTACATGCTAACAAGCTACATGTAAATGTTAGCATTCTGACACGCTAATATTAGCATTTACCTTAAAGCATGGCTGAATTTAAGTACAGCTAAAGCTGACAACTTAGACTGATGAAAGCTGAAGTCTGCCAGTGCAGAGCTGGACCTGACAATCTGGACCTGACAATCCTTTTGATTAATGAACTTGGCCTTTCCTCCGATGCCACCCTAGGACAAATTAAAAAATTTTTCATAGTGGTTACGTTGTGTCTCCAATTTTCATCCATCCAACAATTGATAGAACACTTTTGTTTTCTGGTGGGCAACAATAGACTGTATAAAAGAAGTGGACGTAGTCATCGTGACATCACCCGTTGGTTTGTGGACTGCCGTTTTGAAGCCTCGAGTTTGGTCTATGTTGATCGAGACAGTGGAGCTAATGGCCTTGAGAAAGTGAACAGCCAACTCCTTATAAGTGTTTTCAACGGCGCTGGTTAAACTTACACAGTGCCGTGGGTACGAGTCACTGTAGCCTGATTGATAGGTCGCCATGGTAACAACTTGTCAATCATAGATAATCCCGCACTGTAGCATACTCTGCTTTATGGTCTATTTTCCTCTACATTGTACCATAATTTACTAAATGAACATCATGCTGTATTGAAGAAGACTTGAAACCAGTGATTGAGGCCATAAACTCATTAGGAAAGTGTTTACTGAGGTAATTAATCAGCTGAGAAGTAGGGTAATTTTACTGTTATTTCTAATGGAACCAGACTTCTTTTTGGAACCAGAGGAGTCGACCCCTGCTGGCTGTTTGATAGAATGCAGGTTTAAGGGACTTCCGCGTTCATTTCAGTTCTCTGACCAGAAGCTTCCCGCTTATATAATATAGTGATATAAGGTCCTCATAAGAATATATGTCCAAGGGTGTGGGTATGTATGTATGTATGTATGTGTGCGTGTGTGTGTCTGTGTGTGTGTGCACATAGTTAGTGCCAGGTTCATTGCCAGAGGTTTGCCTCTCGACTAATTAAGCAGGTAGGCGGTGCTGACAGGAAACCGTCTGCACAGGATGAGCTGATAACCATTAACGTGACTTTTGCCTCCACTTTAATCTTTCTTAGCTGGAGAGACATAGATGGAAAAAGAAAGAAAAAAGTATTATTATCACAAATTTTTGCATGCATGCAAATTTAAGACAATGTTTTAATTTCCTTCATTTTTATTCATTTTCTTTTCCTTTACCTTACATTCCTTATATTCATTCATTCCTGTCTTGCCTTTCCTTCCTGCTTTTCTTTTCTTTCATTCTTTTCCTATCCCAAACACGCTTTCCTCCTTTTTGTGGACAAAACAACGGAGGGCAATCACACACATTACCGACACATATTCACTAGGTTAATGAACCTTTCTGCCTCTTTCGGTAATTAATAAAGTCAGTCATGTCAGTCAACATGTAAATGAACAATTAACATAATATTTTGTTGTTAAGGGTACTGTTTGTGAACTGTCTACACTATCAATCCCTCACTGTGTTGTGATCCTCATTTCAGAGTTAGAATTATTCTCTGCCAGAGAGAATAGAAACTGCGAAGTCTAAATATATAAAGATGGTCTTTGCTCATTGCCTTTTCCCATCTCTGGTATCAGGTGTCCTTGTGTGCCGCAGACATGATCGCTTCCCCACTCCTCTTCAAAAGCTCCAAGCATGTTGGTTATGTGTGGCTTGATTGGTTTGTAGTAGCTCATTTCTCGGCTTGGCTCTCGCAGGATGGTTGCAGTCTGTTTGAGCCCTGTGTGCCATCAGCCGCTGCATCCGCGGGCTGCCCATGAAATTGAAGCCTTCATTTTCCCCAAAGTGTCGGGGTTCTGCTTTTTGTTAAACAATCATCTGTCAGTCAGAATCACATCCTTTCCTGCAGATGCAGAGTCTCCCACTGGAAACATTTTCTGTTTTAGCTCCTTAAGTTTGCAGGTTTGTTTCTGTTATGCAGTTGTTTGTCTGTCAAGCGAGTCTGAGGATTTGTGGTTGTTTTCCAGTTATCTGCTTGGGTTTCCTGACCTATATTTGACATACAGCACATTTTTACTACAAACATGCAGACAGATGCACATTGATTTTTTACATCGACTACTTTGATCACTGGAAATTGCAATAACAGAACATCCGGATTAAGATAATTTAAAGATCAAAAGAAAAACAGAGGTATTACATATATACCAAACTTCATAGCTGAACCTTGGACTTTCAGCAGTACACAGGTTCAGATTAATTCTGCCTGCTATTTTAATATACAGATATACAGGTTACACCCACCACTTTACAGTACAATTGTCTAGGTCGTCAGTTCCCAAACTTTTTCAGCTCAAGACCCAAAAGAGAAATCTGGTGTCTCCCTGGGACCCAGATTTTAAAACAATACATCATAGATTAGTGTAACATCTACATTTATGAACTACAGATAAACAGTGTTGGGGCAGTTACTCAAAAAAGTTAATGGATTACACACCAGTTTTTTTTTTAAAGTAATGCCTTACTTTACTAGATTACTCAGGGATTACGCGGGGGTGTACTGGGACTGAAATTCAGCCCAGGACTTTGAGACAGAGAGGCCTTTTATGCGGGCATAAATATTTATTGCCGTTATTTTAATACGTATTAGTATTTTTGTTGTATACAGTAAATCAGATTATGCTGAAGACCTTCAAGAAACTTCAGGATGACACCTGCCTCTTCAGTTTGTATAAGCAAGGCAGCTCTGCACTGACCAGGTCAGGCATGCCTGAGTCAGTCAGAGGGCTAAAATAGACTTAAATATAGTCAAAAACTACAATACATTCCCATAAAATACAGCAGTTTTTATGTGTGTGCATAAAAATCTAATTCCTCATCTTTATCTCTGAGTAGGCCTATCCCTGGCTTAGCTTCCCCTGTGCTGGACCCTATGCTTTTACTGATTATACAGTTACATATGCACGAGAAGAAAATCAGTAATAAATATCCATCACATCAACACAGGATCAACACAAATCCTAATTATAATGAGGACATATTAAGGATCTCTCTTTTATGCTCTTTAATAGTACAAAGCTGACAACAAAGTTGTGAACATCAGCCCAACAGTTGTCAAGAGAAGAACAAGGCAGAGTACAGAACTATAAAGCTTAAATACAAGTGCTATAAATTAAAAATAGGTTGTCCTTCCAATCATCTAATGCAAATATTAATTTTTTATATTTAGTTTGTTAATAATAGCAATAAAAAATAAGACACTGGCCCTCATCAAAATATCAGATGATGCTGAGACTTCAAAGGAAAAAAAGTGAGAGAGAATAATTTACAAAGTTGCGTGGCGCTGCTGAGAGCCCCCAGCTGCAGTAGTGCATGGATCATGCGTAATATTCATCCAGCCAGAGGGAACGATCACGAACCGTTCATAGCGTGTCGGTCGTACTAGTAAGACAACCTGTACCGGAGAGTGAGTGGGGTGGTGGAGCGTACAGAGCCAGGAATCGCGGAGCGACCGGCCCGCTGCAGACGGTCGATGCTGTTAAGGGAGCTGATGTCTTATTCACAAAACAATATGAAGTAATACCTCCATCCCTCCAAAGACCTCATGAACACGCACGAAAAGAGACATTTAATTGATTTTTCTCTCCTCCCATTAGTTCAAGAACCAGTTCGCAAGTAACGTGATGATTTTGTTATTAGTAGCTGTAATGTGATGACTGAAGTTATCAACAGTAATGTGTTACATTACTGCATTACAGACAAAAGTAATCTGATTACAGTAATGTGTTACTTTGTAACGCGTTACCCCCAACACTGCAGTTAAAAGGACACAAAACATGAATTTAAAATGTTTTTTTGTTTTTATTTATTTTATTATAAAAGTAAACATAAACAGCAATGGTCTAGTCTCCTTTCTGTATCTCACCCCTTTCTCAACTGACATTTTACTGTCCCTCAGCAACAACACCAACATGGCTTTTTTAAATAATGCTGGCTTGAATTTAATGAAAGGTATGTGGCTGGTTAAAGTTTTCAACCAGCTGATCTTTATTTTGGGCTCCGTTTTTGAAAGTGCCGTTCTGAGGTCATGCTGAGCATTTAGTCTGTCTCTGTATTTGTTCTTTTTTCAGGTATGCTTGAGTGGAAAAGCCAGTTTCACACAAGTATGTGGTTTGAAATTGAATCAACACATCTTGAAGGATTCTTTACAAAAGAAATTCTGGGGACTTTCCCCTATACTGCGAATGTTTCGTTTAGAGGTACCCGACCAATTTTAAAACTCTCCACATCTTACCCACTGAGGCATCTTCTCTCCATTCCGAATGGCTCTGGTAAAGCTAATAAACTGGTCCTTGTACTTAAGTTAGGACATCATAGGTTCGACAATTACAAATCGCAGACTACCGACGTAAAAATTCTGTATGGATGTGGACAGCAGATCAGGTCAGGGAGAATGGAGAGCGAAAACCTCACACATCTGAGCTGAACAGTAGTATAGCAAAAATTAATGCTCATTCACATATTTACATGTTGTAACGTTGTTATGCATTTCACTGTATTGGCGACCCATTTTGGGTCCCGACCCTAAGTTTGGGAAACATGGGTTTAGGTGAGCTCGCTATCCTGCTTGCTGACTTTCCATGATCATTGTAATTAATGGAAATACTTTTTGAAGTCTTTGAGGTTGTATTGTATTTGTCTTCTCTCAAATTTGCCTTTAAATCTGCGATTTGTATGCCCAGTTGGGGGCAGTAGAACAAGCTGTAAATAAAACAACAAATGTATCTACACAGCTGGGAGATACAGAGAAACGTTAGCAGGTGTTTGACTGTACAGTATGTAATCCACTGTTAACTCTCCTTTCAGCTCTGTTTTTGTCTCCACCAACTCACCAGCCATGTTGCTAACTGTCTGCCTGCTGCTGCTGGAAATACGATTGATGAGAGCAGAGTGTCGAGTTGGGTGATATATCTCTGGGCTCCTCACCACAAACAGCACCTTTCACACTACACATAATTATTTATTATGTAATTTATTTAATAAATTGTTGTTAAAAGAGGAACAAATCTGTGGTTTAAAAGTTTACTCAGTGAAAGGAGAGGAAGGGTCAATGCTTTGGCGGTTAAATTATGTGTGTTTCTTCCAGTAGTGCATAACATGTCATATCAATGGAGATCTGTTTAGTCCACAATTCAAATTATGTGTTGTGGATTTAGGTAAAGAAGCAGCACAGGCACATACCTTGCAGGTGTTTCCTCCAAAATGAAACACCTGCTCATGCTAAAATAACCAGCAGCAAGAATATTTGAAGAAATGATCACCCCTATTATGTATAACAGGTTTTGCATCTGTGTGGTTGTACTGGGAAAATCCATTGGCAGATTTTTTTCCTGCCAATGGAATTCAATGAGAACTAATTAACTAAATAATAAGTCACAACACTTAAAAGGATTTGAGGTGTATTGTCAGGATATTAAATAATCTCAAGGGGATGATAGTTTCTCCCTAAACTGATATACAAGCATTGTATTACTTGTAAAACCCCTAAAAATATTATTTAAATTTATTGTAGTTATTTTTCTGATTTATTTTATTTCCATGACACAGTGAAGCCCTGTTCAGCAGGCTGACAGCGGCCTTGAAAATATGACACCCCACCACCCGCTCTCTCAGCAGGCGCTCAGTGCTGCATGATAGTTTAAAAAGTGATGGCACAAACACAAGACAGCACTAACATGGTAATAGCGAGTCAGAGGGAGCAGCTGCCTCAGTGAAACTTTATTTGGACAGGGGATACAGTTTTTAATGTCAGCCCTCAGCAGATCATCGCCACCCTTCATTAACCTGCCCTGACCTGCTCATTAATTCACATTCCTGCTCTAATTGTGTGGCAGTGTGTGTAATAGGTGCTACACTTGTGCTCTCCATGTAGAATAGAAAAAGAAGTGATTAACAACAGTGAGATCAGTAAGAGTGGCATGCATTCACAGCTCAGTCTCTGTCAGCAGGACAGACATGAGACACAATGTGAGGAATGAATAATTTTTTCTGAAAAGATGAAAATGTAATTAATTTATAGAGAAGGGGGTCAACTCCCTTGCTTCATTGTGGGTATGAAGAGCAGGGTTGTGCTTGTGCAGTGGCTAAAGTGGCTCAAATAATTTTGCCTTCTTCACTTTAGTGTCAAATGCAGCTGGTCTTACTATTGTTACTGGGGCAACTGCTGCAGTTGCTCTAAAAGTTTAGAGAAAGCCATCACGAGCTATAATGTCATTGTCTTTAGCGCCTACTACTTATTTAGAGGCAAAATGAAGAAACCTTTCTCCTCTGCGCTGTCTTTCTCTATTTTGAGTGAACAGTATGGAAATATTTTTTTTTGTCGGTGAGTCACTCTGCAGTTATCGCAGATTTGCCTAACACACGTTAAATGAATGTTTTGTTCTTAATTGGTTCTTGTTCTGAGTTAATTAGTGTAGAGCCCACACAGAGGCTATTTGTGTTTGCTTTACACCGGCAGCGTATTCTGGTAGCCTTGAACAACTGTAACAGTACAACAACAAAATGTTGCTCCACAGCTGTTTTTTTGTCATGTTGCATTTGATTTCTTTGAGGACTAATTGTTGAATTTAGCATAGGTAACATCTGTTTTTAGATGGTGGGCAATATTGTTTCTGATAACAAACTGGGAAATATTAGAAAGTTTGTTATGAATTGGTGTTGAATGTGTTTCAAATCGGAACAAACTCACCGGTATGCAGTAGGGCACTTCTACATTTTACCCTAAGGCATACCGGGACATTTTCACTGGTACTTCTCACAAGTTGCCAGTGTTCTTTTGTGCCCTCTCCATATCAGGTTCTCTGGGCATTATGAGACACTCGGGTGTTCCCGTTCTCACCTGCCTTCTAATCTCTGAGAGGTGAATAATGTCGGCGGAGACAGAGCAGGGAGAAGCTCGGTGCCTTTTTTGCTTGTCAGTGTCACTTAAAGAACCTTGTGATGGGAAGAGGACTTCTTTTGAGCTTGAACTGGGCCTGGATCTGATGAGCAGCAGGTGAATAAAGTCGGCGGAGACAGAGCAGGGAGAAGCTCGCTGCCTTTTTTGCTTGTCAATGTCACTTTTAACAAACCGACCAATCACAGCCTGGATGAGGCGGGACATTAAAAAAAAGGTTTACTACAGCAAACTTTTCAAATGTTGAAGTTGTTGCATGAATGGTGATTCTTACTGACAAGTTAGTACTTCAAAAAACCAGAGACTACAAGCCGATACACACGCCAACGTGTGAATGGGGGAGTACCTGCACCTATTTCTTTCCACTGCAAACACTGAATAGAATTGAATTGAAATTAGCAGTACATTAGCCCACTAACAGGCTAATTAAAAATGTTTTAAGACAATAATTATATGACCAAAGTCACCATTGGCCACTAACACCAGTTCAGTCAGGAGAGACTTTGTCTGAATAAACAATAGTAATTTATTGACACGTGATGCAGTGAATATGAGGAATGTGAAAAGCTATTAGACCCCGTCATGATGACGTGGTATTTAAAGGGGATGGTGAAGCAGAACAGGACCTTGTGATGGGGAGAGAACTTCTGTTGAGCATGAACTGGGCCTGGATCTGATGAGCAGGAGGTGAATAATGTGGCGGAGGGCCGCAGCGAGTCACACTGATATCACCGCTGACACTGAATGATGCTGCGTTCCAGACTGCTCGGAAATGGGAAATGTCTGAGCTGAAATATCCGACTTTCATCCTCAAAGCGTACCAGGTGCATGGTGATGACTTTTGTACAGAGAAGATGACTTAGATTCTTTAGTGTAACCAGCTACCAAGCAACATATTTCTACATCAATTTACATGCAGAACATGTTTTACTATGTGATAGTATTTATACTTTTAAATACATGCAAATATGCTTTATGTTGCCTTTTAGGTTACTGTTTACCATTTACAATGGGAGCTGCCATTGTTGTGTGTGTCATTCAGCTGTTACTCGTGACGTCGGGGTACATATTTTTTCTCAGAGTTCACAAGTAGGAAATCCGACTTCAGGTGGTGTTCCATGGTACTTTTTCTAGTTGGAGGTTGGAAATATCCGAGTTGGTTTGTTGTGCTGATTGTGGCAAAATCTGATTGGACAACTGAAATGTGAATGCACATAGACAGCTGCTAGAGGGCAGGAAGAGAGTGAGAGAGAGAGAGTGTGAGAGAGAGAGTGAGAGAGTGAATTGTGAATGAATAAAGCATAAAGATAGTCTTCCTGGTGGAACTTGTGCTGAGCTTCTGTCAAGAGGTTTGAACAGTACCCAGAAGCAAACTGGAGCTGAGGGTGAGAGACAACAGAGATTTATTAATACAAGAGAATCTTGCAACAGACTGGCAGAATTGTTGGGGGAAAAGGGGGGTTGGGGCTGAGTCTGGGTTCCGCTTGGAGTTGGTGGAGAGAAAGGGCTGACTGGTGAGGGGAAGGAATCCAGACAGGAGTGTTGGCAGGCTGAGCGGGCAGGGGATCCACAGGACTGATAAATTTCCTGAAGGCAGAGAAAAAGTCGGAGTTAATTGGGCAGGCCGACATAAAAAAACTACTAGACTAGTAGAACTAGAAACTTTACTGGCAAGTTGGCTGGCGTGTGCATACTCATAAGACACAACAATCCAGCGAGGACTGGAATGCTGGCCAGGTCTATATAGTGTGCGGGGGTTGTGGGATGCAGTACAGGTGCGTGACAGGAGAACTAGGATAAGGTGTGCCACAGCTACTGTATACAGGGGAGCCTGAGACCATGCCCACCAACTCCAGGGAGCAGCATATGGCCAAAAGACAAGGAATAAATAAAAAACATAAACACTACCAACACTGGTAGTGGTCACGGCCGGGGGTTGGTAGGACACATTGCTGGTGGTGAATCAAACTAAATTAATGAAATAAGTCATAATGACAGATGCAATATATATACAGAAGCTATATCAAGTTAATTTTAAGTTTGGGTACAGTAGCTTATTTTACAGCTTCTACAATATGATATAATAGATTATACAAAATGGATCAGTGTATATTGTACCATTTGATCAGTTTTTTAGGTGCAGAGATAAAGCACACAATTTTTATGCATGTGCAAACATGAGTGATGACGTGCAGTGGTAGCGGGAGTGGTGGTGTGGCATGACAGTTGAAGCACTTGAGCTTGTATGCTTCAAGACACCCAGTGACTTACATTTCATATGCAAATACACACACAGACTGTTGCAAAGATTCTTTGCTTGTCATGAGTTGCTGTTAAGTAAAAGCTGCTGATTCGTCCACATTTTTAAACCTCCAGATGCTGCGTGGCTCCACTCCGCTGAGCCGCTAATTCCTTTAGCAGTATTTTTATTCCCCAACCTAAAATGGAATCATTAAAGACTCAGTCCAGGTGTGTCACCGGTGCCAATAACAGCTCTCTACATTGACACTGGATTTGCTGATGGAAAATGTTTTTGCGGCCCTCATCTTCACTACATCTCCATCTCACTACAGTGGCTACTCACTACTATAGTACTGCTGTTGATACTCTTCAAATGACTCTCACCTGCTGCAAACTGTACTCCATGCTGCATTTATTAACAATGTTTGATGCCCAACTGAATTTAATTTTAATCATCAAACAACAAAAACACAAGAATAATAACTATTTCCCAAATTTCTACATTCTAGTTATCATTGTGCATTGTTAAAGGAATACTCAATACGTATGGACACCCAGAATCATGGGGAAAAAGTAGACATCTATTGAAACTTCCAGGAAACTTGTTACAGTAAGACCTACAGGCCAATGATCACTTGCTTATCTTTAGGTTATTGATGGTTTAGATTGGATGGTTGGGGGAAGAGTCTGTGAGAGGCCTGGGAACATTTTGGTGTAATGAACATCTGATGATGATCTGATTGTCTCTTTTGACATTGTATTGTATGAAGGTGCCTTCTTGTCACACTTCTAGCAAACAACAGAAAAATGTCTTAAATGTACTGTGTGTAGTAAAGAACTTTTATAAGGCACTGGCCCGAAAAACTGAGCCTTTAAAGCCCTGGATGTACATGCTTTTAACTACGCGTACGCAAGATGGCTGCCACGTGTCCGCAAGATACAATTCAGCACATGAACATGGGGGCAGTATGTTGACCTGACAGGAGGCAGGAAGAAGAAGCAGGTGGATTCACGTTAGGTACATGCAAAGTATGCAAGCAAGTAAGTGAACAATTCCGTTTGCGTCACCGACGCCTGACTATGCCTAAGCATTGTTAAAAAGAAAGTATATTGCCGGTATGTAACAAGCTTTTTTTTAAAAATCTAACTAAGCCATACTGATTTTATGGTTAAATGAAAAGCTTACCTCGTGATTCGATCAAATAAAATATCTCACTTCTTGCCATTCAGTGAGATAATTTCTCCAAGAAAGCATGGTCATGAGAAGGGACACAGACCGACAATATTGAGAATATTGAGTCAATATACCATTTAATTTCTGGCAGACAGAGTTCTAAAATAATCATTTGGCATCTGCCGTTGGTTGCATATTGTGTTGCAGATTGTTTTCCCCTCCGGTGGGCATGGGTTTCAGAGTATGATGCGTTGTGCCATGTCTTTATTCTTTCATCAGGATAATCACACAGCTGGAAACTAAGCAGGTTGTCACCCAAACTCCAACAAGTCTGGGACATAATCTTACCCTTGTGTGTAAATGTATACTAAAGTTCGAGGCTGACCCCGAATAGTCGAAGATTCGATTCATCATGCCATTTTGGCAATATGGGGGTGCTCAACGTCTGGTTTTACATAGAACTATGTAAACTACTATTTTCTCCCAATAAGATAATATACAGTGCGTAAATAGATCCAAAATTGTAACCCTAATCCTGGGTCGTCAGTGCGCATGTGTAGGCGTAGCGTGGGTTTAGTGGCAGAAGAGGAACATTTGCTGAAGAGACCGAGTCCCAGCTTCACTTCACTTGTCCGCACCTCGCGGGACTTTTGGGAAATTTATCACTGTTGATGAACCACACAAAGAATATTACAGCGTTTTTAAATAGCTGGCTACCTGAAATAGACCCGCTAGGAACCGCAACGTGTATGCAGTTGTCGGCAGCACGGCATGCTCACTAAACTCTACACAAGACCGTTGAATGGCAGGCAAGATAGACAGAAAAGGGTCTTCAAAAAGCCTCAGTAGCCGTGTTTCCGTCAACGTTTCATCAGCGTTAATGCACATTTTGAAGTATCGCATTAGAAATGGTTGATGGAAACAGCAAAATTTGAAAAAAAATCCTTTATTTCACAAAAAAGTTTTTACGCTCGCTTGAGGTGGTTTTTGCCTTTGTCGAAAAACATTAAATGCGCTAAATGGGAGATGGAAAGACTTTTTCCGAATGAGTTGTGACGTAGCGAACTTGTAACTCACGACTGATCAGCTGTTTCTGCTGTCACCGTCTTGCCCGGTGGATGCAAATCTGGGCAGGTAGCCTTCATCATCTGTTCTGCCGAATTCTGCATTCACCTCTTAAATGTCCTTTTCAGACACTTTGCTCTGCACACTGATCAAACGGGATTATCACCGCATATTTTTGCTGAATCTCAATGAATGCTACTTCTGAGTGTAATAAAATATTAGCGATTCCAAATGTCGATAAAATATATATTTCGATTCATTTATCACCACTGATGAACCCCACAAAGGATATTATAGCGTTATTGGAGGTGCATGCAATTCACGGCAGGCATACAAAACTCGGCACCGGATATTCCCATAACGTGCGGAGACATGGCTGGTTGCAACGTGCCCGCTTGAAACACATTCCTGAGGACTCTCTTCATTTTTCTAAGATGAATGACCCTCAGGTTCATGCGACTGGTTTTCTTTCCGGTTTGGAACCCATACATCTTATTTATTACTGCCATGTGTAACGTCAATTACTGACGTAACTATGCTTGCCGTAGCCTGGTTTATTCGCTCCAAACCAGCTGATGGAAACGTACATATTTTGCAATTTCTTTTTTGCGACATTTCAAAAGTACGCTTAAAATTCACATGACAATTGGATGGCTAGTTTGGATGGATAAGACTATCCACTTAACCCCTCGTTGCTCCAGAGGCGTGCGACCTCTGAAATGTATAGCAATTGTAAGTCGCTTTGGATAAAAGCGTCAGATAAATGAATAAATGTAAATGTAACCACCCCCAACCCCACCAGCTCGCAATCGCTGTGCACAAAAACACATGATTTGATCAGTGCTTTACGATTCTGATTCAACTATGTCAATCCTTAGTCGGGGACAGCCCTACTAAAGTTTGTTTTCTGCCTTCTGCTGTTGTTTTGCTCTAAATGTGAGACTATGTGTCACAGCATCATTTCAGCAAGTCTGTACTGTGCTTAGGAATCTGTGCAAACATTTTAGACCTGCATTATTTTCAAGATATGTATATTTTGCTCATGACACATTGATGAAGCTGCTGTGGTTCATCTACCAGCTCTCACTTTGTATCTTATTTCACACTGTTCCACAGCAGTATTACTTTTATATTTATATTAATTTTGAGTAGAGGAATGAAAATCCGATTTTAATTTGGACTGTTTCAGAAGTCATGAAAAAGTTGAAGTAAGCACCCAGTGATTTATAATTATTGTGGCTCATTTATTGTCTAATGACATAACACGCTGTTAACTTGGAACTTTACTGATGGAACTATTTTCAGACCTTCAGTGTAACAAAATTTGTTTTGTTACAGAGCTTTGTTACATGTATGATGGTGGCAGTTTTCACCTGATGATACACTGAGGTCAATGTTTGGTTGAAGCCGCAATATTAAATGTCAAAATGACTCCCAACACAGTGATCCATCATGAACAGAGTGTCAGTTGTGACCTTTATTCTGTGGTTTGAACCACTGAAGTTGGCAAAAAGAACCTACCTATTGTGTTATTTTTAGATAACTTGATGACGTGACACCATATTGACAGTGTCACGCTATTATAATGACTTAAGCCCGTCACTCTTTTTTGTTATTGTAAAACTTTTACAACCAATGAAACAACCAACAATGTGAACTTGCCTGGTAAAGTCTTTAATAAAACAATAACAGCACATAGTTTACATAGCATAAACAACACAGTGAAGTCACTGCAGGTGATGAATTTGTTTGTCACTTTTTTAATATGCATTTGTAGGCTGCAACGTTGCTAAACAACTAAACCAGTGATTTAACATATGAACACAACAAAAGTCCAGACAGCACAACTTTAAGTGAAATGAGGGCTCAGAGAGTTGAATCGACCTCCAGAGCTCAGTGAAGCTACATTTGTGAAGGATTTCTGAGGAATTCTGCTGATCTGGTCCCTCGGTTCTTCTCAGTTCTGCTTTTTCCCGCTATAATGAAAGTGATGACTCTGGGAGATCTGTGCACTGATCCCACATCAGCACTGCTTAATTGGAGTAACCTGGGAAATAAATAATATGGGCCTGGAAGGAGATGATCAGCTTAGAGGTGGTCCATCCTTCACATGCTGACCATATCTTTCTACCTCCTCATCTCAGGTGATTAGAGAAATCCCCGGACCCTGTCAGAAACTCCGAATCAGCACACTCATACACTGAGGTGAGTGTGTCTGAGTGTTTCAGTTTGTAATATGTGCATGCGTGTAGTTTAATGTGTTTGTTTGTTCCTATGCTGCATGTCTGCTTGAGTAAGAAAAGTAGTAATACTACAGTTTTAATGTTCTTCATTAGAAGTAAATGCCCGGCATTGAACTTTATATTATATTTGTCAATTGTCTATTTGGCATGATAACATTTTACTCACCACCATATTTGTAGAGATTTGGAAAACAAAAATGACGCTGATTGAGATCTCAACTGGGATGTATAGTTTGTAGCAAACGTTACTTAAACAGAAGGACATTTGTTGGAGACTACTCTCAGCTGTGGATAATCCACATTTGGTGCTCTAGTGAATATTTGGGGCAGCAGTATGGGCTGATATTTGTGTCAGTAGTATCTGAATTTGAATAATTTAGATCTGAATTTCAAATGCTCAACTTAAATAATTACTGCATTAAAAACTTGAATCTGAATAGCATAATTTGAAATGGAATTTATTAGTTTGAAAGTGAATTCCAATAAATTTGAACCTGAATGTAATAATATGAAATTGAATTCAGTTGCGACTGAAACTGTATTTGAGCCTAACTAAAATTTAACCCTTCATATACTTTCACTTAAAGTTTTCTCTATTTAAGTTTGCTTCTCTCATTTCATCTACAAGATTCAGTTTCATGGTCAAAGACATTTTAATAGCAATCGAGTGCAGATCAAGCCTACATTCTTTCAAACAGTCAGTGGGGGGCAGCTCCACTGCAAAAAGAAGCCTAGTTCCATTAGAAATAATGGTAACGTGATCATGCTGTATTGAAAAGGACATGGAACTATGATCCTTAACTCATAAGGAAAGTGTTTACTGAGGTAATAAATTAGATGGGAAGCTCATTTTGTCATTATTTCTGATGCAACTGGGCTTCTTTTTGCAATGGAGTTGCCCCCTGCTGGCTGTTGGCAAGAATGCAGGCTTGATCTGCACTCAATTGCTCTTCCTGAAGGACCTTGAAGTGTGTAATTAAAATTTGTCCTTTAGTGAGTCTTCTGAAATAAAGAATTCAATAAAGACGTCTTTTAAGGGTTTTATTCTTCTTTACACTGTCTGTCTTAGGAAGGAAGGGAGTAGGGACCAACTGTCCTGAGATGAGGGCCTATCGAGGACGGTCTGATAAGGAAAACCTCTAATGAGCTACTTTCCCATGGGAACCTTCACCTAGCTGCAACCTAAAAATGATCAAACACCCACACAGTGAAACATGGGCCTAAAATAATGCATCATAAAAAGTAAAAAAGTAAACATAGATGAAATATCAAATTTCCATCACAAGAGTCTTTGACTTTGGAATTCAGTTTCAAGTTTATTGAAATTCACTTGCAAACTAATAAATTCAGTTTCAAATTAGGCTATTTAGATTAAGTTTTTCAATACAATTATTCATGTTAAACAATACAAATTCAACTTATGTTAATCAGATTCAGATTTCAATACAATTATTCAAGCTAAATAATACAAATTCAAATTATGCTAATCACGTTCAGTATATCAATACAGTTATTCAAGTTAAATAATACAACTTCAAATTATGCTATTCAAATTCGTTTTTTAATTATTGAAGTTGAGCAATTCGAATTCAGATTCTACTGACACAAATATCGGCCCATACAGCCGGATTGAGTTGAATAAATTACAGCGCATGTGTTCAAGGTATTTAAGGAACATGTCACCCAGTGCAACAGTGTGATTCACTCACTTATATGTTTTAAATAGCTTTTAGACAACAGTGGAGCTCTACTACCCATAGGAATATGTTATATCAGGCTTTGGCTACAAAAACAATACTTGTTATATATAATAGCATGAGTTGATTGTTGATTTTGGTTGTTTATGGTATTTGTGTTGGCAATAAGAAAAAATATCCCCAGCCTTATCCTTTAACAGAAATCATCTCAAACACTTTTAGTCCAAATGAAAGTTACTCCCAGGAAAATCCCCATAGCTGTTGTGAATTGTATTTTCATTTGATGTTTCTGATCCAACCTGGTGTAGGTTTATATTTGCTACCTACATGACAGTCTCCCAGGCATAATTACTTGATACTCTTACTAGTAAAACAAATGAGCCACAGCTGGAGCCTTTATGGGGGCAGATGAAAAGTGCTCAGCCTGTATCATATCTCTATATTTGGATCTCAGAAGCTTGCAGACTTGAACCATCTTCTCACAGTTCCTGTCACTTTATTAAAATAGACACAGTGTAAACTACAGCTTCCCACCAACACCAACAAACTGCAGTGAACACAAAAACCAGAATCTCCCTTGAAGTAAAAAGGAAGTATTACAGAAAGTATCCAGTAACTATAGCTGAGATAAACAAAGTATTTTTTTCTCTGAAACATAGTTAAATAGATTTATAACTATAACATTGATACATTGAAATCATACATTAAAATTGTACTATAGTACAGTATTGAAGTAAATGCACAAAGTTACTCTCCAGTACTGGTGATGCAGTGTTTATCTGAGTGAAGTGGAGCAAAAAAAGCACAGGCGCCTCTCCTGAATTCAGGCCTACGCAGCATCTGCTTCTGGGTATGATCGGAGCCGGTCACCTCTTTTTGTTGGCTCTCTTTTACTGGTGCAAATAAATACAAAGGCAAAGAGCAGTCAGCTATATTCTGGCACATATTGTCACGTTGCCAGAGCAGTTAGACTGATTTCACAGGTGTTTCCTGAGGCAAGAAAACAAAAAATGGCTTTATAAAATCAAATAGAAGCACAGAGAAAGGCTATGCCATGAACAATAACAAATACTGTCGTGTAGCTAGACTCATCTCGTACATGTTTAGCTTACTTTGCTCTCAACAGATTGTAAAATAAAAAAGAATACGGCTTTTACAGGACAGAAAGGTTTGGTAGCAAGCATGTCAGCTACAGCCTGCACGTTCTCAGCCTTTGTAGCAGCATGTCAGTGTGTTGCGTCTTTGTTTGCTTCTTCACTTCTGCTGCAAGACACATATCAGGTTTGAGTCAGCTGAGCCCCCACTTCATATCTGTTCCTAGGAGTTCACTGCATCATGCATCAGATGGTAACTTGACCAGTTACCATGAATGGGAAGCTGCCATATCTTGCTTGAAGGCAATAGCACATCTTCTGAAGAAATTGTTTACATTAGTCACTCATACATTGTAACCACTGTGTTCAATTCCTTCCACCCCATCCTCCTCGGCCTCCTCACTGGTCTGATGATGCTTATTCTCCTCATCTCCTTCCATAAGTTCAACAGCACTACACATGCAAGAATGATCTTGCATGCTCTGCCTGGATCCTCACAAAGCTCAACATGCAGGCAGTGTAAACAGCAGTATTTTGTGGGGAGACAGAGTGGGAATGGGCCGCATGGTACCATCAATAATTAACAAGTATATTTAACCAGTTATAATTTAGGTTCGCTTGCAGCTGAACAAGATAGGCCTACTGTAACAATTTGGATACATAAACCACTTGGCTGAGATTAGTTGACATGTCTCTGAGAAGGATGTGCGGGGTGCTGGATCTGCAGTCTGGTTCATGTGAAAATCAATTAATGTTTTGTGATTTACATATGAGGAATAGCAGATCAGAATACATGGTGCACCAAATGCATGCATGTGCAAAGTGTAAGCCAGATGTTTCTATTTGCATTCATATGTCGATTATGTTGTGGAATTTTGTGTCAGCTTCATGCCTTTGAGAAGCTGCAGTCACTGTGCTCCTTTAAAAGGGCATTATGGAGCCACTAGCGGTGCGGTTCTAAGATTGCAACCAGCTGTGTGCTCGTACGCGTGCTCGCTTGAACACACGAGCGAGTACCACTTTCATACAGAAATACCACAATAAACGCAGGAACACCAGCATGCAGGCTGTGGCTTTTCTCCAGACACTTTAAGGCTCTGTTACTCAGAGGAAGATCAACACCGGCGCCGCACCTTTCATTCAGCGCAGCCAGTCGCATATCGCCTGAATACTCGCGAAAAAAGGCAGAGTGACAGCGGCTATAGACAGGCAGGGAGAACAGATAGAGCTGGAAACTCAGGTAAACTCCCACTGCAACGTTACAGTAATAGTTTTATCAACTGCAGGTTGAACTAATCCATGCTCGTTACATGATAACGTTACATTTACTGCATTTAGCCGACGTGCTACATCGTTTGCTCGCCTGCTGCTTTTCCGTAACGTTAACCATCTTTACTATCTGTGAATCTGTCACCGGTGGCTCAGCAATGTCAGCACAGCTACATGTATTGGATGATAATGAAACGGTTAGTGAGCTGGAATGGATATTATGAGATTTTGTCACACTTTATAACAGCTACACCGCGGTAAGTAACTTTACTGTAACTAGTGATAGTGGATGGCTCTTCCTCTGGCTTGTTGTGACCGTTTTGTTGCAGTGTTTTATGTTATGTGGGTCATGTTAGTTACAGCGACTGAGAAGTGGAGAAGCTGTGTATCTCATTATTGGTAAAACCACAATAAACACAAACTGAACGTTACGAAGAATACAGTGGCAGGTCCGATCTACTGTAGCGTTAGCTGGCTGCATCACCATAGGCTAACGTTAGTAATCAAATCGCTCCACATTTGCTTTTTGCCGTTACATCCTTCTTGCACGCTAAATTAACAGTGGTACACAGGATAGTAACATGGGTGGCGTTAGTTGGTGAAGTAATGTATAAAGCGATAACATTAGATAACATTAGCAACTGCTCTGCATTAGCCGGCGAGAAAATGTAACTTTCTCTGTGTTTCTCCAGCTTTACTAATGCTCACTTTGTTCTTACTCGACATCATCTGAACATGTTTGGTCTAACCTTTATTGTTGTGTGGTATCCTTACGTGGAGCCTGTGATTTGCTGTGAGCTGGTTGTTTTATGGTGTTAGTGGACTGCATGTCGTTAGCTGCCGTGTTGTCGCTGTAGTCTGAGAGAGGCTCAGGAGCGTGCACAGGGCTGAATCTGACCCAGAGACCTCACATTAAAAGCAGAATAGTGACTAATGCAAGCAACGGAGAAAATAGGTGTGTGCTTCATTTCTGTGTTTTCAGTGAGTTTTGAGCCCATTGACAATCAGGCAATGACAATTTGATTTATTAAAATCAAAAACTTACATATAGCCCCTTTAAAAAGACAACAATACATTCACATGTCTTTAGTTGTTTACTTTTCCCAAAACTTGGAAACATGTTTCTCCCCAGGGACTGACTTAAATATAATCAGTTTGCATGTCTGTGTTTTTATATTTGTTCATGACTGTGCACATGCCCTGGAGCATCTATGTTTCTATCTGTTTTAGCTTTATTCTTCCAGGAAGTTGACTGGACACTTTCTAGCATTTTACAATTTCCCTGCTTCACATTTCATCAATTTCCACACTTTCTAAAAGCTTTTTGACAGTGAATATGTATTTTTTCACACTTTGGGATGAAATGCTGCGCTCAAAAATACCTCAAAATATTTGTAAATGGATGGAAAACTATTAATTGTGTGACTGTCTGGTGTAAGCATGCTAATGAAAGTGAGACATGTGTGGGAAAAGGTGAAAATGACAATAAGAAGAGGAATCTGGAAAAAAAAAAAGGGGAAGGAGAGGGGAAAAAACATACCTTTACAGACAAGATACTGACTGACAGATTGCGTGTCTGCCTGAGGTCACTGTTTAGCAGACTTTCTGATAGAAAACACAGAGTGAAGCACTGCTTGCAGCAAAAGTATTCTGCATGAGTTGCAGTTTGATCAGCATCAAATTGCTGGTATCCCCTCACTACCTGGCGTACACAGCCTTCTGGGATGTTTCGTGACATTGTTTCAGACAGGAAACCCATTAAAACCTAGAATGTGATGCATGGAGAAGCAAACATGCAGGAAAAGGTTTTTATCAGTACATTTCCATCAGTGGACCTGGAGTCCAAATTTCACAAAACTGTCAATCATCAAAAAATTATGTTACACCATCTCTTTTGAACTGATATCAGAATCCTATTTTGGTTCTAATTTCACAAAATAATGCAGGCAGCAGAATTTCTCAACTTTCATTTTGTTGCTGTATTTGTTCAAATCGGCATTAGTTTTGTTTAAGTGAACGGACGTTATGTAAATATCCAACCAGTTCTCACTCCCAAGTCGTCATATATGGACACATGGTCAAGAGCCATAGTCGTCAGTTTAGGACACACTGGGGATCCCAGTTCAACTATTGGGGGAAGCCCTGTAGCATCAGTTTTTGACGGTAAAGGTCAGTATATGATATTCAACGGAACAACAGGAAAGACTGGGTAAGGAGGTGGTTGGGGTGGATGGTGGACTAGAACCCCGACTTTGAACCAGGAGAACGGGGTTCGTTTGTGAAACAAAAAGTCAACATTAAATATTTTTATTTAGGCAAGTTACGTAAATTGACGTAAGTGACGTTAGTTAACTTACGTGTTACTTACTGAATATACATATATATTTACTCTCCATGAATTGACATGATAAATGGGTGGAATTCCTCTTAAGTCAAACAGGTATCATAGATAGTAATGAAAATAAAATCCTATTACTTTCATGACTGATCAGCCTATCTCGACCTAGTCTATAAAAGACCCAAATGTTGTGGACATGAAACAAAATGTTGCTGACCAAAATAGAGGGAGAAAATGAGAAAGAAAATGGTGCAGATTGAGTGTTGTGGATAATGTATTTAAAGTTGTGTAAATGATAAAAAAAATCCAACTTCTCTTTGGTTGTCAAAGAAGTTATAAGTAATGGTTTGGAGAGCAGCTAGAAGAGGGCTATTATAGTTTAGCTTCACGAAATTCCAGTTTTGTTTTTGACAGTATGTTCTAGAAAGATTGAACTGTGATTTGGAGGGAAAAAGAGTAGCAAGAGATGAAAAGACGCGAGTTGGAGGGGAGAGGCTGACAAGCAAAGAGATGCAGAAGAGTGAGAAGGGGAGATAAGTAAAGAAGTAGGCTGAGAGGGGGAGGATAGATGAATGGTGGCGTAGAGAAAAAAGAGATTAAAATGTGTAGAGGAGGAGAAGCAGAGGTGGGCAGGCAGAGGAGGATAAAGTGGAGAGGGGCATATGACGGCCTGGCAGGTCTCCAAAGGCCCCGGCGGCGATCCAGCTGCTTCTGAAGGCCACTTCGCAAAGCCTGTTAGCAGTGAGCCTGGGAATGAGGGAGAGAACAGGTGAGAGAGAAAAATGGAAAAGAAAGAGGGAGTGAAAAATGAAACATGGAAATGTAGAAAGTGCAGTGCAAATAGAAATGCTCAGCCAGGACGTGGGGGGATGCAGGGAAATGTTGTTCTTGAGAAGAAGGCAACAGAGGGGAACGAAAACAAAGACATGAACTCCTAATTTTCACTGTTTCCACTTCTGTGACAAACACAGAAAATGCTAAATAATCTACAACAAAAGCAACAAAATGGTACATTATCATGGTTCAGCTGCGAAAAGCTTAACTTGCAGTGATGAACGTTTTGAGTAGACCTTGTCAAATTAAAAGTACCCTTGGTACTGAGGTCAGTGTTTTATGTAAAATATTTACACACAATAATGCAATTGTGTAATAACTGCCGGAACCCTCTGTATCTGGATACATTTGTATGAAGTCATTACAGTTTATGGAAAGTTTACGTTTGCTTTGATGTTTGCGCATCAAAAATAACTGTTACCTCTCCTTGAAATGACAGGTATCGAGGGGAAAATTGTGCCCACAATAAACAGAATAAGCTATTTCAGGGGACTTTTATCCTAACAAAAAAATAGCAAGGCATCTGTGCTGGAGTTTTGACTTCACAGCTGGCATCTCAGGGGATTGAAACCAACAATTATCTCCCCAGGTAATAATTATTGTTATGGGACAGAATTTGGGAACATTCCAACCTGGGCATCCGTTACTTACAAAAATGGACTATAGGAACATTTTTACATCTTTATATCTCTCAAACCAGGAGCTCATACATCTGTTCAGAGAATGTCAGTGTCTTTGTGCGGCTAAAAAGGTTGATGAATTGATTTTTAAGTAACTTGAAAAATAAAATACATCAGACTCTACATGCTATATATACTTTTTAAGCTTGCTTTGTTTTAAATTAAACTAGTTATTAAGTATGAGTTTGCCGTGTGTACAATAAAGGTGTGCTTAAACCCAAATTAGGTATAAGCTGCTAAATGAGCACTGATAGTGTTTTTCTCCGTCTTGAATAGAAACAGCATCATCAAGTTATTCAAGTGTCATATCAAATTACCATTCTGGTATCTGCCCTAAATGAAAGTTCTCTATCAAGGAAGAGCAACAACAATATAGCCTACAGACCCGAAACAGAAAGTGAACTGAAAAGAAAAAGATCAATTCAAGAGGCATTTCCAACATATTTCTACTACTAAGGATGAAAGTAGGCCGTAGTATGCAGTAGCGGGGCCCCACCAGTGATGTCTTGGGGTCCTGAAGTACACCTGTCTCCACCTGGCTCCACAGTCAAGTTAGCAACAACAAATATGTGACATCGGGTAAAGTTAGCAACAATAAATATGCAACGTCTGGTTAGATTTTCAAAATAAAACGTTAGCGTTTCGAAATATCCATTAATAGCCATTTTGAAACGGTATGTTATTAAAGTTGTGAAACGTTGCAATTTGGTTAGGTTTAGGCACAAAAATACTTGGTTAGGTTAGGAAAATATCATGGTTTGGGTTTAAATAACTACGAACATCAGTTAATGCGTAAGTTAACTAATGTCATTTCCGTAACTTACACAATTTGTGCTATACAGGACTCCCTTGTAAAAGAGACTGTGTCTCAATGGGACTTTTCCTGATTAAATAAAGGTTTATATATATATATATATATATAAAACCCACAGCATCTGAGTCAGTGCAGACTGTCATGGCTTCTCTATGCCTCCCCTCGACTCTGCGTTGTGTTTTGGTAGGTGTTGTGTGGTGTCGTATGGAGGGAAGGAGGCACCAGACACTGGATTCGGGATTGTGGTTGAGACCTTTATTGCTGCTCTTTATTGTTCCACCGCAACAATCCTCTCTTGGATACACAGCCAATACCTTACAGGGCACGGAAAGTAAACATAAAGCATTTATCTGCAGTAGCAGTTAACTGTATGCTAGCAGCATTTACCAACTCTCAGAAACGGCAAAAAGACACATAATGTCGCTCAAACTCATGCTGTAATATAGTTTAGAATGGAAATAAACAGTATCAATGCACAATTTAAGTGGATGAGTGGTTTTAGCGCTGATTATTCAGACCGCTATTAACACTGCTTACCTTACAAGGCACGGAAAGTAAACATAAAGCAAAACTACGGTGTCCTGCAAGGCACAAACGGCACGAACTGCTGGACGTACTGAGGAATAGACAGCGCACCAGGGACACCTGGGGGCTTATACAGGCAGATGCCTTATATGTGGTCTATGTAACTTGCCTAACTTAAATAAAAAAAATTATAATGTTGACTTTTTTATCACGAACTCCGCTCCCCTAGTCCAGGATCTGGCCTGGAATGGCTATTATGTCTGACTTCATAGGGATCTACTCTAATTTTAAATCTTTAAATTAAATCTTTAAAGGTTGCATCAAACATCCAATGGCATTTTTACATCTCACAACAGCAGACACTAAGAATTTACACTTGTCTGTTCAGATAATATCAGTGACGCTCTCCATGGTGCTGAAAAGGTTAGTCATTTTCCAAATGTGTCTGTATGCCTTTTTGCATATAAAAAAACAAAACATTAAACACTACATGATGAATATAAATCTCTCATATTTGCCTCCTGAATATACTTTAATCCCATGAAGAAATCCTCTGTCAAGGAAGAAAAAGACCCATGATATAGCTTTCAAACTTGACAAGGAAAATTAAAATCTGTAATGCAAAATAAACAAAATACCAGATTCGCAATGTAGTAAATGATATAAATGTAAAATGAAAGATGAGTTCAAGATCCTTTCACGGTGGATTACCCCCTGAAGGTCCAGTTCTTGAATCGTACCAATGAAAGGATGTTGTTTCAATATTGTTTCAATTTTCCAGCTGGTCGGTGGTGCAAATGGCGATCGATTATTGGCAGATATTTCATGTCACTGTTGGTGGGGTATAGACATCCCCCAGCAGGAGGGTCACTGAGGGTCTGAAAATGGTAGGCAGTGGACCAAACCACTGTGAGGCATATTAGGGCGAGGTCATAATCTTTCAAAACAAAAAAAACCCCACATAGTATAGCTAGAGAGAACAAAAGCTGTTAACCGTGTGTACCAAATACGTTGACTAGATGCTGTCAGACAACAGTGGTTATATTTAAGTGTTTTACAATTATTGCTGAGGAAAATTCAGTAGTCTTCCAAATACTTACACACTACAGTACTTTAATGTACAGTTTTTTTCACATGGCACTGCTCAACAGTTTGTGGGAATCAGCAAAGCTACAGGGTTCGGTTCAGCCGGACTAAACAAGGCTGGTGTGAACACACCCTTAGACTCAAGATGCTAATAAGAAAGGGGTACTTGTCCTCCAGTCTTCCTTTCACATCCCTTCTTTTCTCTCTACTGTATCTGTAAAGCAGAAATGTTGTTAAAAATAACCAACAAACCCTATCTCTTCGTCTCTGGTCTGACTACAGGACCAACAAAGGAGTGAAAGAAAAGCCTGTTGGCATTTTAAAACGTTTCCTGTCACTTCCCACAGAATAATGGTTGCTGGAAATATGCTCCCACGAGGCCTTATGATAATAGGCCCATATGTGCCGACCATGGTGACGGTAATTAATTGCTACACAACTTGTGAGGTTGCTCTGCGGAATATAGTGACCTCCAGACACGAGTGCAATGACACAGCAGGATTTTTACAGAGCACAGAGCAGCATTGGGGGACGACAGGGAGAGGGGGGGCAGATTAGTTAGCAATTTGACCTTTCCCATAAGGCACCAGCTCATCGCCTCGTTCCTTTTGTCACTAGATTATAGAATTTAAATGCAGTGAGAGGTCAGTTGGGGATTTACTGCTCAGCACTGTCAACCAAGCTCTGTCACCATCTCTAACTCTTCTCTGTGGTCATGTCGCCATCTGAAAAACACAAAGGCCTGGCAGGAGCGGGAGGGAGGAGAAGTTATAGGATGTGAGTGAGGAGACAGAGGAGATTTGAAGGGGAGGGAGGACGGAAAGAAGCAGAGAGAGAAAGAGGGCGACAATGAGGGAGGCAAAACAATGATTGAGCCAAGCAAGGAGATGTGAAGGGAGGGAGATAGTGAAGGACAAAGAGGGAAAGCAAAACACTGAGAAAACGGGACTAAAAACAAGAGAGGAGGTCAGCTGAAAGTGAGATGGGGCAGGTAAAGAAACGAGTCAGGGAGGGGAGTGGAGAGGAAATGGAGAGCTAGGAGGAGGGAGATGTAAGTAGTAAAGAGATGAGAGGTCATCTGATGAAAAGGGAGAGTGAATGAGTCAAGAGGGAAGGATTAATTATAGATGAGGTAAAAGAGTAGCAGAAAGGGAGGAAAAAAGCAAGTATGAGGCAGAGCTTTACAAGACACATTCAGATGAACGGAAGAGATTATGATGACAGGAAAAGTTCTGATGGTGAGAACTTAAAGCAAGGTAGCACAGGTGGAATGAAGAGAAGATGTGAAGAGAGCACAAATGGAAGTCAATGGGATTGTTGTGAGTCCACAAAGAAGAAACTAATAAACCAGCTTTATGATCTTGATCTGAGGGGCTTTAGCTTGATGAACCTGAAGCATCATCAAGTAAGCTACCCAATAACCAAACACTGGAACATCATCTCCATCATTACTTAACAGAAATGGCCAGAAAGTTTTATAATGAAAATCTGAGTTAGAAACAATTCGCTATACTGGTATGTCTTATTCCTAATCCTATTCTTCATTCAGTCAAAATATGACAATTCTGCAAACAACAGATTTTGTCAGCTAATCCAGACTAGAATGAATTTTCCAACTTGGTCCAATATGTCGTACCATCATTTGTAATTGGCCCAACAATCATTGCTGAGTCTGTCCCTTAAACTGCTCAGTTGAAAAAGGAATAGTTCTGCATTTTGGGAAATATGCTTATTTGCATTCTCTATTAAGGTTTATGCTAATGTAAGTAAAAGATTGGCGCTAAAGCCAACAACCTGTTTACTTAGCACACATAAAACTATAACATGTTGTATGTACTCAGCAGTTTTTGTACCCATTAAGCCAACAACAAGCTTTTAGAGAGCTAGCTGTTTCCAGCTTTGTGCTGGGCTAAGCTAACTGTTTTCTGGCTGTAGCATCATATTCACCATACAGACATTAGATCGACCCCGTTATCTAATTCTCAGCAAGAAAGCAAATAAGTTTATTACCTAAAATGTCGAACCATTGCTTTAAGACTCTCACTGTGATTGAGGGGATTTGTATGAAGCTGAAGCCAGGCTTAATTTTCTTAATAAGACTAAAGTCTGGGAAAAAATCCCGGAAACAAGGTCCAACCCACCAAATACAAAACCATTCAGCAAAGTTTGGGGAATGTTCAGATGATGACATGAATCACCGATGTAATTGCTGACATTTGGTAATGTATCTTGATATTTGATGGAATAACCCTTTAACCCTCTATGGCACATGTGTCAAACTCAAGGCTCGCAGGCTGAATCCGGCCCGCAACGTCATTTTATGTGGCCAGATTTTGTGACCCGAGAAGTGACGGCATCCCGCCACTAGATTGCAATGTTTCCACACCCACTACGGTAGTTTTCTGACAAGTGGAGATGAGAAATATATACAAACAATCCCTAAATGTCCAAGACGAGAAAAACTGATGCAGAAGGAAGGCAATTTCATGAATGATGGGAAAGTGAATACATGTTTGTGCTTCAAGGCTAGGCCAATGTCTTTTGTGTTATGAGGCAGTAGCAGAGTCAGAGGCAGTATGACGAAGGATCAACGTTAGTTAAGGCTCGTGCAGACTACACGACTTTCAGCGCTGGCTGATGGTCGTGCCGTTCACACTACACAACTTGCTGTCTTGTGACGGGAGTCTTGAAGTCGTTGTGGCGTTCACACTACGTGACTGATCGGTGACATGGGGTCACACACTACAGCTGACAACGACTCTGTCACCCGACGCTGGTCTCCAAACCACGTTTGGTCAAGAAAACACACGTGAAACGTCGAACGGGAAATGACGCGAACCTACACAAGAAACAACTGTTGTTTGTTATTATATAAGACAGCAATTAAAAGGCTTAGGCTACAGTAGCCTATATGTCTGCATTTTTCCAGAATCCAAATGCCACATCTGTCCCTCATGTTATTAGCAGCTCACAGTTATTTGTTTTACCAGGTTTCTGCACCTCTGGACAGTGAAAAAGTGAAAAGTTACTGTAAAAGAGTATGTTTGATGATATTTGTCTTTATTTACTTGAAATGTTTGATCTTTGATTGATAGAGTAAGGAGGGTTTTTAAATCTGATAAATTCATTTATTAATGTTATAAAAACACACTAATTTTCTTCCTTCTTTCTAACTAAGGCTATAGTTTTACATCTGATAAATGTCCTTAACTTGAATACATAACCAAATAAAGAGACAGTTATTTAACAGTATGTTAAGGATATATGTTACGTTTATACAGTCTTGGCGTGGGTTTGAGCTTTCATCAGGAGTTGGAACAGTCCTTTTTGGGACCATTGTCGGCTTGGACACGTTGCTAGCAGACGCTAAGTTTGTATAAATGATATCTGTGATGTACATGAATATGTGAAGAAGCATATTTGAGTAAAGACACTTCGACTTATATATATATGTGTGTGTGTGTACCCCGGTGGAGAAATACAGTGCCATTCATTATTGATTACCCAGAGAGAGTACAATAAGAATACTGATGGGGTGGATCTGCTGGACTCTCTCATTGCACTGTACCCCAACAAAATCAGGTCAAACAATTGGTACCACCGGCTGATGTTCTACTTTATCGACATGACCATCGTGACTGCCTGGCTACTGTACAAGAGAGACTGCAGCAGCACTGGAATGAGAAAAGAGGAACAGATGAAACTTTATACGTTCAAGTCGTATATCGCACAAAGCTTGTGCAAAAGTGTAAAGACTCTGGAGCGTAAGAGAGGTTGTCCCAGTTCCACAAACTGCTGGTTAGTATGACAAAAAGAGGAGAAGAGGACCCACTACACCCATTCAGGTCCCTGATGTGCGTCTGGACGCCACAGCGCACTGGATGGTCAGGGATGACAAGAAAGGGAGATGCAAGGTACAAGGATGCTAAAGACAAGTGAAAATTGGACGTCTACCTCTGCTCCACATCCAAGAAACTTTCAGAACAGAAAGCTTTCTGATGTTCCATACAGAATAATAGAGACTGTGCTTTGTAAAAAAGTTAAAAAAAATATAAATGATACATTTTATGAGGGACCCCCAAGCTCCCAAAAACTAGGGTGAAATATTTTTTTCCCTCCTAAAATAACAGGCATGCCATAGAGGTTTAATAACATTTGCATTTACATGAAGTATGAAAAATTGAAATATATTAAAATTGTCAATTTATAATATTTAATAATAAACTATTTCCTTTTCCATATTCAGTATTAAATGATTAATTAGAGGGTGGCGCGGTGGTACAGTGGGTAGCACTGTCACCTCACAGCAAGAAGGTTGTGGGTTCAAACCCCGACCTTTCTGTGTGGAGTTTGAATGTTCTTCCCATGTCAGCGTGGGTTCTCTCCGGGTGCTCCGGCTTCCTCCCACCGTCCAAAGACATGCAGGCTAGTTTAATTGATGTCTCTAAAACTGTCCTTAGTTTGACTGGTTGTTTGTCTGTGCCCTGCGATGGACTGGCAAGCCTGTCCAGGGTGTACCCCGCCTTTCACCCAATGTAAGCTGGGCTCCAGCCCCCTGCCACCCTGTACGCAGGATAAGCGGTTGACGATGGATGGATGGAGGATTAATTAACTGTTTAATTTAATTAACTGTTAGACTGGAATAGCATGTACATTTTAAAAATTCATTATCAGTTTGGTTAACAGACAGTTTAATTTAAAGACTTAAAGTCCAACCCACACAGAGGCAGGAGAAGTAGAGGTCTTCATAGGTCTCTGACTGACTAACAGACTTGTGAAAAAACAGTCGAAACAAATGTGCATAAACAAATTTTCAGAAATCCCGATCTGATAGAGACCCAAGGTGCGCCAGACCCAACCCAAAGTTTGCTTGACCTGAACAGACCCAAACAGTCAGAGAACACCAGCACAGGCAGCAACATGATGCTTCCCCAGCCTGGTATCATCAAAAGGCAATTTCTTAAGTCATTTGGTGTGGTATTCCAACACATCTGTTGCTTTTCGCGTGTCATTTCACGCTGTTTAGACTACATTGCCTTCCAGTGTGCCATATTACACCTATTGTTAGTTAAAATCAGCGTTTTGGGGGTATAAATAGCCATGAAAGTCCAACACTAAGGTGGTGGAGGGATGGTTGGTGGAGTAAGTTGGTCCCTGACCCAGGAGACCGGCGTTTGGTTCCCGTGTGAAACAAAAATTAAATATTAGGATATTAGAACATTCATTTTTGGTTACATTATGTAATTTCCAAGTTGCTAACGTTAGCTACATAGCGTTATCTACGTAACATTAGATATGTGTTACGTACGTGTGCTACTTTAAAGTTTAAGTAGATAGCTATCTAATGATGTAATTTACACTAACCTTAAAGAGGTGGTATTCTGCTTTTTGGCTTTTTCCCTCTCCTTTATTGAGTTATATACCTTTTTTGTGCATGTAACAGGTTTGCAAAGTGAAAAAGCCCAAAGTCCAGCCCAAAGGGAGTTCCCATCTCCTACAGAAAACTCTGCTCTGAACTTCCTGAAAACAGCTTGTTTGTAGGCCAGCCATTTCCCTTTCATCCCTGTGACATCACAGGGATGAAAGCAAACGCGCGTCATATAACACTCACCAAGTGGCTAGTCCGACAAGCCTGCAAAAACACCGGTGGAAAAACAGTGAGCTGCAGCACACCTCTCCTCTCCCTTCCAAACACTAGCTACCCTCCAGGCAGTCAATGGACATAAAGTTGTTACTGTGATGTAGAGACAGAGCTCAGTTAAAACTTTATATTAATAACTCACCACTCTGAAACTCTCGCTCCAGCCTTTGTTGCTAAGCTTTTATAGGAACATGTCCAGCTGAACCGAAGCACTGTGTACTAGCTTTTCAGGACCTGCCCTACTCTGCTTCTGATAGGCTAGTAGTCCTTAACTAGGAACTGTGCATATGCAACTCCCAGCAAAGATATTGTAGAGGTAAGATGAAGTGTTCAACATACAGGGTGAAAAGAGTAGCTGCAGCAATGTGCAGTATGGCAAAAATATTTACTATGTAAACCTGTTCTGGTACAACCCCCAAAAAAGATTTTGAACCAGAAAATGAGCTAAATACCACCTCTTTAACCATCATTGATTATGCATGTCATTGATTATATATGTATGTCATTGATTAACCCTACAGCTGCACAGATAGGGTTAATCTCCTTTGTGTTGCTTAGGTCTATAGGGACTGAACAGTATGTTTTCCAAAGGGTTCACACTTTTTCCTGCGACTGTATATTATCTCTTGAACATGTGATACCATTAGAGTCTTAATTAATAGTTGCCAGGACGGTCCGGTCTGGCTTTGAATGAATTCTTTGAGCTTCTAGAGGAAGATGTGCGTGAATCTATTTGTGTGTAATTTGTTTTGACATTTATGATACAAAAACATTTACATGTAAGGAGTGACTGAACCTGGTGTAGTGTAACTCAACATGTCACTAATAGTCTTTTATCTCACTAGGTTTTGTGTCATCCCAGGACACAAGACATATGCCAGATAGCAGGCCGCAAATGTCTGTTTTGCTAAAACAAAAAGAAAGATGATCACAGATTGCCACAGAAAGCTTTGCAAACAGCACCGACGAGACAACAAAACTGTGGAGTGCAAGCAGCGAGCTGTATGTCTGTGGAGCTGTTAAACTCGGGTGGCCATGACAGCTATCCTGCTGCTGCTGAGAGGAGGCCGCCTTAACATGAGCAGTAATACTCTCAGACTCTATGAGAGGCCATCAACATTACTTCACACAAGATACTGCCGAACAGGAAAATCTCTTCCCTGTGTTTGTCCACTTCTATATTGGCCATCTATTTTTGTTATGTTAAAACAAGAAGAGGAGATGTTGCTGCTGTGTAGGTAATCATCTGCTCTGATCTGTCAAGAATGTGTTAGTGGTTAATTAATTGCTATTGATCATTCAAATATCTGCTGACAAACAGACTACCGCAACAGCTCCAGCTAAATATTTGATATAAATAGAAAATGATAAAAAAAAGCATTACATGTGTAGTTTTTCAGGATTCTGGTCTACTGAGTGAATGGTTTACAGCAGCACATCTTGGTCTTGGCTACAGAATGATTTCATTGGTTTCCTTTCTTTTGTCCCGAATCCTTTACAATAATGTTCAAGGCCAGGTGTTTTTTAGTTTTTTTTTTTTTTCATTTTCAACCTGTTTCTACACTTTCTTGTGGCGAGTCAACATGACAGTTTGCCAGCCAGGTTTCTCTGCTGACTTGTAAGAATAGTTGTTATGTCATTGTTGGGGCCTGGTCACACCAGCTTTTACAGCAGCACATTTCAGTGTAAAATTAAAGGTGCAGTAAGCGATTCTGGAGAAATCCAACACCAATTATGATAGTATTTGGATGGATTGTTGTGGGTTAGAGAAATGTGGCTTTAGTTGCTGCTGCGAAGCTAATATGAAGCTAACATGCAGAAATGACAGGACTGTGCCAGAGCCAGCACACCAGCTCCAATCTGATACTCATCACTCTCCTGCTGCTATTAATAGTTAACATCACAACAACCGCATGTCTTGGTGAAAGGAAGTAAACTGAATGTCCGTGGGCAAGTCATTTAAAGTTACCTGACATGGCTGGAACGGCTGGAATAGTGTTGTGTGGCTCGGTCCGAGCCACTTTGCTTGCTTCCCTTTTCCAGACCCAGGGTAGATGTTTTTTTCAGCCCACATAGAACGGACAGCTAGCAGACTTTTGACCAAAGATGTGTTTTGGATTAGAATTGCTTACTCCACCTGTAAGTCATTTAGATTTTTTTTTCAAGTGGACACACTGAGCTTTTGCGCACAATTCAACCACCTCGTTTTCACTCCCCAACTCAAGACCCATCGGCGTCAGTTTGTACCGCACTGGGTATCTCTATAGCGTTGTAGTTCAGCGCAGTGGGGGAGGCCCTGTAGCGTCAGTAAACGGCACGGTAAAGGTAGGTATATGATATTTAACAGAAAAGTCGTAAGGAGATGAAAATGGTTGGGGTGGATGGAGGGCAAGAACCAGGACTTTGAATCAGGAGAGCAGTGTTTGTGTCCCGTGAAACAAAAAGCAACATTAAGTATTTTTATTTAAGTTACGTGAGTAAAGTTAACCTAACCAAATTGCAACATTTCACAACTTTAATAACATTCCCTTATTGTCGTCAAGCGGTGCTAACTTGAGCACGGAGCCCTAAATGTGTCAACGTTGGTGAACTCAGTGATTAGTACTGCTTAAAGTGCATTTTCATCAACACATTGTACTCAGACTTTTTAATGATAAAAACTGTAATAAAATAACAATTCAATTCTACTTATTACTGTTAAATTCTCTGACAACTAGCAGTGCTGTTTGGCAGCCATCACTCCCAAAAGCACATGACTGCGCCCCTTCTGAACGCTGTGATGAATACTGACTGGCTCAGCCTCTGGGCACAGATTTGAATCCAAGCCTTTACAAAGCACCTTTAGTAGGGTGAAACATGGGCCAAGTTTCAAAAAAATCAAGAAAGAATATTGTTGTTGGATCTCCACTCCAAAGTAAAAGCTGAATTGTTCTTTTGCTCGTTCATTGCTTATAGTTTGTGGTGCTGCACTATTGCTCCAGAGCAAGATGAGTAGAGCATTACAAGAGACTCTGTGAAAAACGTGACAGAGGTCGATAAAGAATAGGAATGTGCCTCCAGACTCTGCAAAAAGAAACAAAACACGGTACAACTTTAAATAATTCCTGACATACATGGTGTTTTGAATAACACTCAAAGATGCACAAAGCAGATAAAAAGACAGATAAACAGAAAGAGTACAGGTTTCCTGTGAAACATACTAGCTGGAATGGTAAAATTTATTGCCTTTAGCAGGCTCTAGTAGCTCTTTTTCTTTTTCTTTCTTACTCTTCTTTTCTCTCACTTCATCTTTTCATCTCCCCACCCCTATCTGATTCCTTTCCTACACACACAGAAACACAATATGCTTAACATTTGGAGACTCACCAGCCTGCATGTATTCACTCAAGGCCAGCTGCCTACACTGTAGACATTTTTACATCTTAAATGACATACTGTCTCTTAAAATCTAAAAATGTCTTCAAAATGCCTTTTTTTCATGCTCTCACTATATAGGAAGCTTAGACACTAGAGACTTAAAAGTAAGCTGGTGGTGAATTTAAATTATACATCTTCTAAATTTAGTTTTGTTTTGTGCTTGTTCGCTGGGTATATGGGAACATGGGTTTACAATGTGCCCACTTTCGCTTAAATGTAATAAGAATATATTTTTATATCTAACTTTATTTTTAAATTAATAATAAATCAAGGGCTACATGTAATGTAAAGGTGTTGTTCATAGAGACAAACCCACAGTGAATTACTGTATCATCAACTATCATCAGCGTAGCTTTGCCAAAAGCTTTGACGCTTTTTAGCCTCTTTCAGTAGTTTTCATAATTTTGGTGTTATGGCACATTTACTCATGTCTCCAGCAGCAGCAAGAAACTATTTTCACCAAACAAGCTCTGCTACACCCACTTTACCTGCTCCAGCATCAAACAGCGGACAGATAAAGTAAAGCCAGATATTTTTCTCAGGAGTTGGTCAAGACTAAACTAAAGCTGAAAGGAAGGTGAATATTGGCCTCATCAGGTGCATATACCAAAAACTTCAGGTTGTAGTAGTGTTCTTCTACCGACTAGTGACCATTAAAATGAATTTAGCTTTAAGTTGTTTGAGTATATTTCACCTCATTGGATATGTAAACCCTTTAATCAGACTGTGGGATGCTCTTTCAAAAATAACTGCCACCCAACATTGATCTCAATACATGTGTTGACAGACCTCCATTTTTTAAATTATATATATATTTTAAAGGATTTTCTGAAAAGCCATGAGAAAGTTGCACTACATTGATTTTTTAAATTGCCAAATATACAGGTAATTGAAATTAACAAACTTTGTATAACCAAGGGAATTTCACCGGCAGTAGAATTAGTCTGGTGGCGATTCCTGATGTATCCATCCAATTGCCCACTGCTATTATTCACACCCACAGGAGTTGTGTTCTGCGCTCAGTATTAACACCATCCTCCAGACTTGCCTGCGGCAGCTGCACTCTGAGAAAAGGGAGAAACAGCAGCTGAATTATTAAATGAATCAAGGTCCCAGGCTATATATTTATATGATATTGGTAATGAGGCCGCTGGAGATCATGCCTTCAGTTGTACAGAGAAATAAGATCTTTATAAGCTGTGTGTGTGTGTGTGTGTGTGTGTTAGATCTTTACACTGAACCTGTGCACAGATGATGACTTTACTAACCGCACTAAGCTCTACTTCCTTTCTTCCCCCAGGACCTGCTGTTTGATCACTGCATTTATTGTCTGTAATATCTCTAGATGGTCAAATGGAGCATGTCTTAAAAGTTAATCGAATTGTTTGTTGGTCTGTAAGGACATTGGTATAACATGTAAACATACAGTAGCTTATAACACAATCCTCATCGACAGATTTCCTCCTTTATCATGGAACTGTAGATGTTCAAACTTCACTGGTTCCGAGCACCTGTAGTACTTCTCATCCATGTTGACTTGCTGTTTCCAAGGTCAACAAAGAACTTTACAATGTTTTCCTTGCAAAATATAACAATTTTTGGATTATTGCCCTGCAGCTTCAGTCGTAGGCATCTCTGCAAAAGCACACAACAGAACAAACACACAGTCAATAATAGATACAACAACTCACGATCATTCAGTTATCTACATGATAATAGTCTTGGGGACCAATTTGGAGCGCCAGGCGGGTACTATGTACATTTTTTACATAAAACACAGAGACCGCTAAAGAGATTAAAACCCACAGCTGAAAGAAAAGGAAAGACAACAAGGATCCTAAGGCACCCTGCAAGCAGTTCAGCAATGGCATCAAAGAAAACCTGTAAAATCACTGCGTTCAGTATGGTCTTTCTTTACATGTGATCATCAAGCATGAAGTTTGTGTGTGTTGTCTTTGAAATCTTTATTAGCCTTTCCTCCTGCTGCAATATCAACACATTAAACAAAAATAGCAAGTTGGCCTTTTATTGTACTTTTCAATAATAATAATTTCCACAGTGTGCCCCCATATTTCCATATGTTGTACTTTACGTGCCATTTATTTTAATTTTTTTACTGTCTATCGCCAGGGGTCTTTTTTTTTTCGGTTTTTACCTGTCTTGTCTGTCTCTAAAGCTCATATTTCTGTTCTCCACTACTCTCTCTGTGATCTATTAATGCACTTCCCCTTGCTGTGGATCACAAACTCAGCTGTGGACTGAAACGAGGCACTGCAGTGCTTTACGTTGGCCCTTCCTTCACTCCTCCTCTGGACAATGTGTGAATATGCTGTAGGTACACACTCTCGCTGCAGTGACGTGGCTTCCCTCTGCACTCCACTGTCTCGCCTTGTCGTCCATAAAAGACCTGCTTCATTTTCGCTGAGAGCTTCATCCCTGATCATTTTTTGCTGACGGGCAGCGACTCACTTATCAGATCCCACCTCTCCCTAACCCAGGCCCTCATCCCTCCATTCCTGTTACATTATTTAAACTGTGGTTTAAATGGTAAATAACAGAGCCTGTGTCTTGGCTGTGCCCTGGGAAAACTGAATAGTGAAATCTCTGTTGAACATTTAAGCAAATGTTTGCGCTAAACTGTAGATGAGGAACGCTATTACAGTAATGACGTGCAGGATTAGACTTTGTAAAAAACAAACAACCTCCTCTCAGGCCTTTTTCAATTGGAACTCCACCTCCAAAGCTTCACCTCATCTCTGAGCCTTTCCGCTACTCTGTGACAGACACAAGGATGCTTTAATTGCAACCAACAGGTATTTATTTATGAATGTTTAATCACTCACTAATTATTACCACCCTCACACGGATTAAAAACAGGTTTATTTATGTTTTTAGACATCATAAATATATAGTGTCCTGTGGATACAAATTATAGGCTGAAACATAACGCCGTCGCTGAATTGCCAAAAAATGTGTTAAAACTTTACAGCAGAAATAAACCTGTTCACAGCCTGGTACAATAAAATGTGTTTTCTAAAAACATGTTCTCTATAGATAATTTAAACTCATCTTAGCACAGAGTTATTGTTAACTTTGATCCAACTTTCTAGTTGCATATGAGGGACCTAATTAAAACAGGAGCCCAATATTTAACAAACAGATAAGGCCTGGTACGGATATATGTAGTTTATTTAAACTTTAACCTTTATGGATGTAAAAGAATTATATGTTAAATTCTAAACAACTAAGTGAGCTATAAACTATATATTCAAATTTTGAGCACTCCATGCAGAATTTATTGCATACTACATAAATTCACTTTGTTTGTCTTTTTAAAGAAATGCATCTGTGATTCTTTTTTTTCTTACTAAAAGTCCATGATCTATGTTTTAGGAATTAACTTGCCAAGTCCTCTTCACCACCTGCAAATGAACAGGTCATGTCTTTTTTCACATCAGCGGCTTCTCTGCTAACGAGATGCTCTTCTGATTGGCAGCTGTACTGGAAGAGAGTGGAGTCTGGTTGTCATAGTGTACATTTCTTAATTAGTGCAGATTCTTAACTGAGCCTCTATGATGGATCCAGGAGGGGTTGCTAGGAGATGTAAAACACAACTCCAGAGCTTTTATTAGGATAAAAGGAAAGCATAACTGTATGCCATAAACACAAGAGACAAGAGAATAGTAAAGGCCCTTTCCTCTTTCAACATCACAATGCCCATGCTGAAAATTAAAGCATTGTACAGTATTCATACTCAACACACAAATGCAGAGCCCTACTCCTTCTCTCTTTCTGTATTAGATGCTCTTTCACATACAAATACAACTCACAGCTCAGCTGCTTGATTGCCAGCGCTGACATGTTGCTCAGACTGCATCTGCCAAACGGTGTGGCACATGGAAGTGTCTGACATTCAGTAGTAACAATCCCAACAACACTAATCAAACAGCAGATACAGGGCTTACGCACACACTGTGCTCTGCTTATCAGCATCTGGCAGCCCAGGTCTGTACTCTCTATGTTAAGTTCAATAGACGACAAATTCAATGGCACTTCAGTTCACTCCAGTCCAAGAAAGTTCAGCTTGATTCCATTCGACTCACTTCACTTCAGCTCAATGCAATTGAATACATTTAATTCAATTCTCAGCTTATAAGAAATGAGTCGCGAAATGTATTTTTGTGATTGTGGCCAGCACAGCAGTCTGTGTTTGATGAAAGCAACATGATCTCAAGAGAGGAGGTGTTTTCATCTGTGCCGTAGTCCCTTTGAATTACGTCTGGCCATGAAGAAATGCATGTTAATGACATGTGTAAAAGAGGTTTGACATGGAAAGGCATCATTTCCACATTTGCATTTAAATGAACATCCATTTTGTAATTTTTTATAAATAAAACAGAATCGTTATTCAACCCAACTTAATAAGCTTTAAATCATTTAGGTGCAGTTTGCCTGTATCTAGAACGCCCCTGTTTTTATCCCTGTATTTCCAGGAATTACATCCTAATTGGAAGACTCTGCACCCCACAATTTGCATCCAGTGTCAACATTCGGTAGTAATGCAGGAAGCAGTGTACCCTGGTGGAAAGTAGGTGGAGGATGGGCGTATAGCACATCTGACTTTCATGAAGGAGTCTGGATTTTGTTCTGTTATAGTTTGGAAAATTATATTGGAGCAAACCACTTTGTGATGGTGGCAGATAAGATGTGGTGTAGCTTCAAACTAAATCTCTTGATGATTCCTCTCTGTGCAACAGCTTCCTCTCAATGAACCATTTGTAGAACAAGGATTTCCATTTTGCTTTGCATATGGAAGCCAAAAAGAGATCCTGAGATTGTGGATTACTCCCCTGACTTTGCTTTTGAAGGGAAGAATTAAGAAGAGGAGTTTTGGGAGCTTTACGGGGCAAATGGAATTCAAAGTACTGCGTGTGTGAGTGTGTGAGAGAGAGACCACGCTTGTAGGCATTGTGAGCCTCTGTCTATTTGTCTGACCCACAATTGTATGTTAATATGTCTTATAAATGTGCCTGCATGTGAGTGAGTGTGTGTGTATGTATAGATAAGGACTTTTCGCAGTGTTTCTAACGCGTTTTTTCCATTACTGGTACCAGCTGAACTCACCTCGACTCAACTCTACTCGACTCGGTTTTGGCCCGCCTTCGTCCATTTTCCATTGTAGATAGTACCCAGAGATAGTACCCTCATTGTTGCTGGTCGTCATAGCAACGCCACACACAACAACCACAGCGTAATGTCCCCTCCCCCGCCGCCACTTGCAGAGCTCCTCAACCCCGGAAAACTTCTAGGCACATTTTTGATCCACCTTCACTTTTCATAAAACTATTTAAATTTTAAAAATATTTGAAATCTACACAGTTGATTATCGCCTCAAAACTTCTCACAGGTGGATTTAGTGATGAAATAACATACGAAAACTGTAAGATATCAAACTTTCTGTTGCTTGTCTGGCGCACGCAATGATGATGCACTGTCCAATCAGCAGTCTACTGTGTTGTCAGGTCACATTTTAGTATCGCCTCAGCTCGCTTGGAACCTTGACTGAGGTGAAAGGAAAAAAAGTACCAGGTAGCAGGTGCAGGTACAACTTTTCCCCGATGGAAAACCAAAAATGGCGAATAGAGTGGAGGCGAGTTGATCTGCTGCCATTCAGTGGAAAAGGGGCATAAATGAAATGACGAGTAAAAGATTAGAAGGATTCATTTGTTGAAATACAATCATATCTACAGCAGTTTGTTGATCGTATTTTCTTCAGCTTGCACTGAAGCTGTATGAGAAGTTTGATGGTACTCTCAGAATCACAGTCTGCACAGTTTGAAGAGCTGTACACAGGAGACAGATTCACCTTCTCCTCTGACTCAGCCTTCCTTTTGTCCTGCTTTCTCATCTATTTATCTGTATTGTTTAGACACATCTCTCATATTTTTATATTTCAAGTTATATAAGGAACTGCAGCAGGTCGTTCTTTTTTGGGTGTTTTTTTGGGAAATGAAAAACATGCTTCATTTAATTCCTCATCTGAATTAAAAAGCTCATCTGAGATGAATAAGAAGGTATCCTGTGCCTCCACTCCACAAACAACATGATCAACAAGTCAGTGGAACTGGTTTCCTGTAGATTTGAGAGAAAACAATCATTTGGTGAATGTAATGACACTTGTTAAAGCTGAGGTGGGCAAGAGACAAGATTTTGAAAGTATCCCACAAAATATATTTTAATGCACGAGTTTACAGGCAGAGTGCACACAGGCAAGCAACAGGTAGGCCAGCCAATGATTTCATTCGGGCCAAATTAAATGATTGGCTGTACTCATTAAAGTGATGCGAAAGACATAGATTTGTGTTTTTTGTTTGTTTTTTAAGAATTTCAACAAAAGTACTTTTGAAATAAATTGCCTACCCAACCTTTAACCTCGTCAGCCAATAGGGTTATATATCATCAGTTGTCAATAGCCAGTTTTTCATGTTCCCCTATTACCACAGTAGGTGTGAATGTGAGCGGGAATGGTTGTCAGCCTCTATGTGTAAGCCTTGTGATTGACTAGCGACCTGTCCACCTCTTGTTAAATGTCAGCTGGGATCAGCTCCAACACCCCACGACCCTTTAAACGATAAGTGGAAAGAGCTGATGGATGGATGAAATAAAGTGGATGAAAGATTGATAGAAGCCTCACATTTGTTCTCTTTTCAGAATCAGCTTTATTGCCAGGTATGTACGAGGAATTTGACTCTGGATTGTACATTGCTCGCGATGTGCTTACTTATACAATAATACAATAATAAAATCTATAAAATAAAAGAGTGCAAAAGATGCAGGTTTAAGTAAATTAAATAAATTATTATTACCATTATTATTATTATCATTATTATCATCATTATTATCATTATTATATATATGTCGGAGGTGGATGAAATATACAGGTACGCATACCTGCATACATGTGCATAGTGCAAAGGATGTTGGAGTAAATTATTATTATTATTGGATTTGGTATACAGTATATACAATATGAAAATATAACAATATGAACAGTATGAAAAGCTCTGAAATAGAGAATGATGAATAAATAATAAGTGGGAACCAGTAAACATGTGGCTGATTAGAGACAGATGGTGCGGTGGTTAGCACTGTCGTCTCACAGCAAGAAGGTCGTGGGTTCAAACCCCGGTTGCCCCGGCCTTTCTGTGTGGAGTTTGCATGTTCTCCCTGCGTCTGTGTGGGTTCGCTCCGGCTTCCTCCCACCATCCAAAGACATGTAGGCTAGGTTGATTGGTTACCCGAAATTGAGTGTGAGCGAGAGTGGTTGTTCGTCAATGTGTGGCCCTGCGATGGACTGGCGACCTGTCCAGGGTGTTCCCTGCCTTGTGCCCGATGTCAGCTGGGATTGGCTCCCGCGACCCTATACGCAGGATAAGCGGTTGACGATGGATGGATGCTCTCACATGCATCTGACGGAATGGACAGGTTTTAATTTGAATCAATACTGCTGTTCACACAGCATCATCATCACTGACAGCTGTATAGTCGCACAACTGTAATTGTTGCATCTATAAAATCCTGTGCATTGCATTGGTAATTTTTTTGTTCCACTGTGACATTTCTAAGGACACTATATAGTGGAAAAATGTATATACAAAGAATGAGGACACCCAAATAAAATGGCGGACAGTAAATGTAATGCACTAGGGAGTGATTTCAGACACAGCCAATAACTCATACCATCTATCTTTAGTCGTGTATGCTTTACAGTAAATAGCAGCATGAAATTGCTATCATGACAAAAAGTCAGCTGTGGTGCTGTTACCGTAGCAAGAATACCTGAATAAATAGCCAGCCCAGGATAAGTCTGTGCCAACTCAGTTCACAGGGATGTGTCAACATCTATTTACAGTTATGTATGGGACAGCAGGCTCCTGCAAGTATGCATAATTTAACAATAATAACAAAAATAAAACCGTTTTATAACAGATGCAAATACTTCCGTGCATACAGACTTTGACTCTTAAATCTATGGGTTTTTTTGTGCAGCTGTCAGAAGAGTTTGCTCAACATTTGCATCATTCATTTCCCTTGTAAAAACTGCATCTTTGACATTCACTTTGGAGAATTGACTGACATCTTCCCAGCTCTGCTTTGAACACTCATCATGTAACTGTAACACCTCTGGTTTAACCCCTACTTGTTAAACATGTCTTGTCAGACCTTATCTCCCTCTGACATTTTCCATAACCCCAACCTGTACTGTGTGCTGTGGAAAATAATAAATGTACCTTTGAGAAATCAGAACAATAAATGTTCCTGCAGCAGCTTAACAAACGTTTACAGTTGGCACTAGTCTGGCCCTTTACTGCTGTGTTGTGGCACAGTGTGTCTTGAAACAAGGATAGAGGTGCATAATCTAGCTGAGGGCAAAATGCTCAGAAAGAGAGGCTAGACAGTCAAGGAAGCTAACAGCTGATTTTTCATGCTCCTGTTTGTGTTCTTGTTGCAGCATTCAGTGTCTAATTCAGGGTCTCATTCCATTTGCTCCACAAAATCAATGAAACATTACATCCAATGTTTTTCTTCTACCTAATCTCACAGCTTTCAGTTAACTTTTATTTATATAGTGCCGATTCATAACAGAAGTTATCTCATTGCATTTTTCATAGAGCAGGTCTAGACCATACTCTTTGCAATATTATTTACAAAGACTCAACAATTTCCACCATGAGCAAGCACTTGGCAACAATGGCAAGGAAAAACTCCCTTTTAACAGGCAGAAACCTCGAGAAGAACTAGACTATGGGTGGGCAGCCAACTGCCTCAACCAACCTAACGCAATATCCACAGAGAGATCTAGAACAATAGTATTGGTGGTATACAATTATCAATGAAAATTATTAATTTTACTACTAATAATAATATATTAATGATAGCAATATTAATGATAATAATAATACGACACACAATAATGATTGTAACATTCTACCAAAACATCCTTTGAGTGTCTAGAAAGTAGAAAGAACAGTGGATTTCTGTGACTGAGCCATAAATTGAAGGGCAGAGAAAATGATAAGAAAATACAAAGTTTGTTCTAATTTTGTGCTTTTTCTTAATTTTTTGTGCTTTTTCTTGAATTTTTTCATTTCCCATGTCCCTCCACCCTTTTTAGACAAACTGTGACAATTGTCAGTGTCACTTTCCTCATCTGAAGGTTCTTAGGAGTCATGATTTCATTCAGAGAGAGTCCTTGTGACATTCTGGTTGATGCAGATGACTGCATTCTCTTTGAAAGTGCTCTCGTTCATGGTTGCCCTTGGTGGAACTCACTTGATATGCCATGCGCTGCAGATCCATAAAAGCTTCCTCTCCCGCTTTTGCTCCTAAGTTAAGTTTTTCTAGATATTGTAACCCTTATGTCCCTTCAAGATGAATAAGAAAGGTACAGCAGAGTTTTATCACATGCACAATCAGCTGCCAGAGTAAAAGTTAATATATATTTCCAGTTAGCATGCTTCTGCAATTATTTGCCTCATAAATGACATTGCCAAGTATGACCTCAAAGATTTTGATCAACTGATATTAAGCAGCGATTAGCGCAGAGCTGCTGGCAGTTTTCCTGTGATGCTACGATGATCGTGTGCGCGTGGAGGGAAAAATTACTGGAGGAAATCTGTGATAGCGAAGAGATTAACCACATCACCAGCTTGTCCCACTGCAGGGCAAACTCAACATATTTTACTGCACATATACAGCCAGTGCAGGAGTCCTAGTTTTTACTGCTTAATTACTTTGCCTTTAGCCTGAAGAATAATTTTTCAAAAAAAAAAAATATATATAGAACTTTATTCTCTTTAGGTTAACAATGGGTTATATGTCTACATGTAATATTGAAGTGGTTTATAACATTGACAAATTCAGAGATTATGAATTTTGATGGTGAATTATCACCATCTCTTCTAGTTCATTGTTAGTGTTTTATATCATATTTTCAATACTGTAAGTAAGTAAAACCTTATTTATATAGCACCTTTATTAACACAGGTTATCAAGCATAAACAAAAGGATAAACATAAAAAAATGCTCATACAAGACAAAAACTGGATGTTCAGTGTCAGTGTTTTCCAGCAGCAGCCAGCTGTTTCAGAAAGAGCCCAAATAAACCCAATGTATGCAACCTGTCCCGCACCAAACAATAGACAGACCAAGTAAATCACTACCCAGGAATAAAAAGTCGAACATTTATCAGCTAAATAGGCAGATATGTATCTCAGGAGTTGGTGGAGACCAAACCAAAATGAATGCATATTGGACTTCTTTTATCAGGTGGAGACAAACACAGTTTCAAATAGATGATAATGTTCCTCAGTGTCTTCTTGATGTGTGTAAGCTTTGCTAACATGTTAGTCATAACAACTTCATAAATCAGTAACACGTCAAGGCATGTATTTTTCAGCTAATTGTGAACGTCAAGTTATATTGTACATTCTCCTAACTAGAGCTTTTAGTATAATCAACTTTCTGTATATCATTTATATTTGGAATTGGTGCACTGCAGAACAAACTGAGGTAAATATTTGGAACTATTTTAGAACAACTGCCTCTGTGACTCGATCGAAATGCGTTGATTTGACAGTACCGCTCAGCTCTACTGACAAATCCCCTCTGATGACCAGACAATGAGATGAGGGAATTAACAGCAATCAAGATGTCCCAATCTCAGGGAGTGAGCGCATTTTGGCCCCTTGTGGAAACCACTTTATTGACTTCTTAAGGCCGGGTTGTCAGCTTGTTCCCTGAAGTGCCAAGCAGTCATGTTTTATGCCAAAAATGCCATTTGCTTACAGATCAATATGGCTTTTCAAACACAATATGTTCAGGGATGTGAGGGTGAATGTACTGCTTAGGGATGACAGCTGCTAACAGTTTTTGTTGTGTAGTTAAATATTTCACCTTAAAGTGGCAGTTTATGTTACCATATTTTGTCTGTTTTCACAGTGTGGGAGCCTTTTATTTCATAACCATTATCTCTTCCTCTGTGCTTCTCTCAAGAGGAACAAGAATGCAGTCTGTCATCCAGTAGTGACAGTCACACCCCACAAAGACAGCCTCTTCACTTCTGACTCAATGAACCCACGGCAGTGGTGCCAAGCGGCGCTAAACGCTGCACCATTTTTCATGCCTTCTCCCATCCCATTCTCCTCCAGCTGAGTGTTAGCTCATCAGAGCAGGCCTGTCTGCCGCCTGCCAAAGCCATCATCTACATCACCGCGCTCCAATGGAAACACAATCACTGCTTTCTATGGAAAACCAAACGCCAAGGTATAATAGAAGCAATATGTTTCTGTTCTGTCTCTTTTCAAACATTGTGGGTAGATGGCCAGAGAAGGATGGTGTGTGAGGAAGAGAAAGTTAGTGAATGAAACAGAACAAAACAAACTGATGGTGGAAATGACACGGCGGAAGAGCACCTAAGCACCTTTTTGCAGAGCTTTCAACCACATCTTATAGTCTTCACGCAAATGGACTTTTCTTAGATGTAATTGATTGGAGCAACAAACAAAAAACAATGACACTGGCAAACATGTTCGCAAACACTTCACTTATTCTAAATTAATAGGACAACATTAACATTCAATCAGAGTTATGTTTGTGTCCACCTGACAAATGTAACTCAATATCTGCTCTCCTTTAAGCACTGTTTTGGCATCTATCAACTCTTGATAAAAATTTAACTTTAGCTGCTAAAGGCTCTACTTTCTTCACAAACTGGTTTTCTAACTTTGTTAGGTGACGAGCAGATAACATTACACGGAGTCATTTGATCCATTGCTAGAATACAAATATTTTGCAAGATATGTGAGCATAGAAAATGCTTTTCTTTACTATTGGCCATTTTGTCTTTACTAGGGTTTTTTCAAGAGTTGAATTGTAGATGTTGAAGGTAATCACATGTCCAGGTCTACATGGACTGCTGTGAAGTGGTTGACTTTCCCAAGAGGTTTATCACCTTTCTGTTTTTCCTGTTTAAACACTGCTATGGGTGACAGAAGATATAGGAGACATCAGGAGGTGAACATGCAGCGCATGTCAAGTAATGTCACAAAAACTCAGTGGTTCCATGTTCTTACAACAAATAGAGGTTGCATATTTACAGAAACACAACAAAATTCTTGTCTTTTTCTTTGTGACATTCTGTGACTTTCTAAATGTGTCATTCTGCAATACGTCATGTCCTTATTAACCATAAGGATACCCTGTAAAGACTTACTGTCTGTCATGCTCACAGGCTCTGCCCACAAACAGAACAAAATGCCACCATCCTTGTTAGCATCACTTTCACCTGTTGCTCATATCTTAATTATTTGTGAAGCAAATGTTGCACTGTACCTCACACCCACTCTCACGTTTAATCAGCCAGATTCCTACCTCTTGGCCACCCTGCTACCAAATTACCTATACCCCCTCTGTAGCTTCATTTGTGTTGAGCAGGAACAGCTTCTCTTACAAGCTAACCAGATGGCTGGAGCCTGGCAGTGGAACAGTGATCATTAACCTGCTGGGCTTGTCTCTATGTGCACCTTGTCTCTTTTAATTCACATCTCCCCTCTTGACTCCCAAATGTCAAAACTTCCCTAGACTCTCAAACTTTGAGCCCATGGAGTCCAGGAGAGTTGAGAATTAGTCAGTTCATGAGGCCTGTCTATTTGAGTGCATTAATTAAATGTATATTGGACTATAATGGGGATTAAACCTGAGTTCACCAGTAACAGAGCTCTTTCTAAGGCTGCTTTTAGACCAACTTTAGCATTGCATGAAAAGATAGAGCCTCCTTATTCATTTAAATGAGGCCAGTCAAGCAGCACAGTGGGGGGCTCTTGCATAAAAACGTAGGTTCATGGGGCAAAAATTTGAACCAGGCTAAACTTTTGCCCCAACACAACATGATCTATCAAAACATTGTGTTGGCCAACCAAATACATGCAAGCACTTATTCCTAAAAGGTGTATTTTCTACTGTGTATGATAATGGCGACAGAAGTTGTTTCCCACTTTGAGTATTATAAACCATTGGGCATAGTTTTGGCATCTGTTAATCCTTTAATGACATTCATCTGGTGCACCAACTGGACTTACTGGATTGTATTTCAGTGACTCAGAAGCAGTGGTACCAGAAGCTCCAGTCCTTTGATTTGTTTTAACACAGGACTGTATTTAGTCTGAATGCCTACCAAGTCCAAGTCAAATCTGAAGAATATCAGAGCAGGTATCAGACATCTCAAGTCCTTGAGGGCAAAGCCAAGCCAAGTCTCAAGTCTTCAGAAAATTGTGAGTCAAAATGAAAGTCTTTCAAGCATCTGAATGCTTCCTTGTATTTTACAGGGTCAAAACTTGACACTGAATGTTTCTACTTTCAAGTCCCAAGTCAAGTTAAGCATACATTTTTTATGACTTATGACTCGATTCCATGTTCCATGTATCAGGACTATAGTTCTGGTAACAATCAATTAATGGCAACAGTAAAGACGGTCAGAGCCACAGTGACCTCACCAATGGAGCTGTTACAGGGGTGCCACCAGATGGCTCCAATCCTGACTTAACGTTTGCAGCAGCATAGTTTATTTGGTAACTGAAACTATGAGGACATTGCTCCAGTCCAAAGTTTCCGAAACAGGCATGTAGATGGTTTCTTTCTTTCGCTGTCACAAAACTCAAGCATATTACTTAAACAGCTCTGATTCTGCAGCATTGAAATGTCTATATGCTCATTGCAGCTTTGCTGCTAATGAGAAATGAATGGTAAACAGTCCCTATTTAAGTTAAATTCACATTTGGTACAGCTGAATGTGGCCCAAACTCAGTTTTTAAATGTAGTCCCCAGCTTACTCTATGTTTACAAATTCTCCAACTGCACATAACAAACGTTGACATATATTTTAATGATAGAGTTGACTCCAGCCCCGCCTTGACCCATTAAAAGACCCTGCTTACTTTATGTCACCGTGGATTAGTATGGGTATGACTGCTCCCTGGGAAGTTCATGACATAAACCTTATTATGATTACTTACTGAGCATTTCTGCTTAAATTGCACTTCCAGCAGAAAGGCCATTGTTACTTATTAAAAATGCATGTGAAGAAACTGATGCAATCCTGTAAAATGCAACACAGTGGAGCGGATGGTTTCACACAGCAGTGTTTTGCGAGAATGGATAAGAGTGATTTCTGTTGAGCTGTGATGCTGCAAAAATCCGCTCAAGACATTTCACCTACAACTTTTGAAAAATCAGTGTTAAAGTAAGTTGAAGGTGAATGACATGTTAGGAATACAACTAGAGTATACAAGCTTAGCATCAGATGTTGGTGACTGTCAGTTTAAATGATTGATAGTGATTTCAGATTGCCCTGAGTAATTTCAGTGAGTTGGCTTCCTCTGATGGAAAAAGACGTGCCTCCTGGCAAGAAAGATGAGGACATGGAGAACAAAGCACACCACCTTGGAACCTGAGAAGAGGAAAAATATATTCATATTCTCCTAGTAAAAAAGCAACATTCATAAATTAATAAATACAACTACTTAGCGGCCTCTGTTTCCTGTAACAGGTGCATGTAGCAACAGCCATACTGTTAAAAAGGGTTCAATACCACTGCATTAAGTGAATAAACTTTATTAACATTTCACTTGCCAGTGCTTTACAGAAAGAGAGAATACATTGTATGATTCGATAAAACACTGACAATGGCAATATTGTGACATTTTCTTCATTATTCACTGCCCCTGCCTCCAGGTAAGCCGTTACCACCAATCAGGACTTTGTTTTCGAGCAAGGTGACTTTCAAAATGACTAATTAACAGGGAAATGAACTTGAGCCGCTGAGAAGAAAATTATATAGCTGAATTGAACAGCTCCTTCAAGTGCTGAAGTGTAAGAGCTGTGTCAGCAGCACTGAGGAAATTGGGAAATTAAAGAAGTATTGAGTGAAGGGCGGGTCAGCGAGAAGCCGGTAAACAGCTTTGATTCGGCAACACTACATGTTGCCGATCATGGACTAGAGCGAGAGTTTCAGAGTGGTGAGTTATTAATCTGTAACAAAAGTATCTTTCATCCATAAAGTTTTAACTGAGCTCTGTCTCCACATCACAGGAACAACTTTATGTCCACTGACTGCCTGGAGGGGAGCTAGTGTTTGGAAGGGAGAGGAGAGCTGTGTGCTGGAGCTCAGTGTTTTTCCACCGGTGTTTTTGAGGGCGTGTCGGACTAGCTACTTGGCGAGCATTATATGAGGCACATTTAGCTTTCATCCCTTTGACGTCACAGGGATGAAAGGGAAACGGCTGGACTACAAACAAGCTGTGTTCAGAGTGGTTTCTGTGGGAGATGGGAACACCCTTTGGGCTGGACTTTGGTCTTTTTCACTTTGCAAACCTATAACATGCACAAAAAAGTTATATAACTCAATAAAGGAGAGGGGGGAAAGCCAAAAAGCAGAATATGACCTCTTTCAAAACATTATTGACAGACTATTCAATAAAACCTCATTATGTTCGCCATTTAAGGACAGAATGTTGCACAAAACATCTCACCCCTTTATTTATAAAAACAAATCTGTTTAGAATCTTGAAATATATGGAGTGGGGGATATCTGGTAATGATTTTCATCCTAAGTGGAAATATGGATTTACTTTTGAAATAAACAACCTATTTGGCATCATACTCAAATAAGACTGAACAGTAAAACTAAAGCCAACATCTGATTCTTTCGATATTGCAATGAGTGTTGAGGAGGAAATGAGGCAAACATGACCGTATTGATGGATTTGGGTTCATTGTTTTATCACAACAGTGTCTGAACTGCTTCCATCTGATTTTAGGTAGAGAGAACAATCAGGCTCACACCTGGAGGAGGAAGACAAAGAGTAAACAAGAGAGAGTGGAATTTAATTCTAGTTGGAGTTGGAAATAAATAGCCATATTTATTCATGATGGCATTTGTGACACAATTCATATTCAGCCAAGGTTGCCCGCATTTGGACCAGCTCTAACACCCAGTCACCGGGCCAGTCTGGGCCCATAATTGGCTGTTTTCATGCACAGAGTGAAGCAGGCTGGGAATGATCCAGACATTCAGGCTGAGAGGGGCAGGATGGGGATTTATCTGCCTTAGGTATGATTCACACAAGAACACAATAAAAACAACATTCAAGCAAACAACATTATGTATCACTATAGGATTGATGTACACAGACATACCTGGAGGGACAGACGGATAAACGATCGGCAAACTAAAAAGAGAGTAGCATGTAATGTCCGACATCCCCTCCCATCAAAGCTCACACAGTAACAAACGCAGTGAGAGGTTGTTCTCTCATCTGTACAGACATTACGCACAAACAGAAAAAAACCCTGCAAAACATGCAGACTGGTTTATTTGTTATTCAGACTTTTCTCAGAGGCAGGGATAATCTCATTGAATGAACTAAATATCGAAAAGGCAGAGCCTATGAAGACCTCAGATTGAATCACGCTGAAAGATGTGGGGGTTGGGGGGAAACTGTAGCTGTCAACTTGACTTTGATTGATAAAGGGAAAGGCTGATAGAAAATGAGGACAGACCTGCACGACTGTGTTAAATGTTGCATAACCTCTCAGTTCTTTGCTCAGCTATCTTGGCCAGCACCAGTCCTTGAAGTGGCCCAATACTCCCCCGCACTTATTCATTTTTTTCTCTTTTGTGTACCATGACTTTTTCTTGCACATCAGCACTTCTCACAAGCTGCCGGTACTCCATATCAGGTTCTCTGGAAGATTCATGGCAAAGCCAAATGCATTTCCCAGGGGGCGTTATGCTCACCTGTACCCGCTCTCTGTCGGCTGCTAGTCTAACTAACATCACATAAACCTTACAAAGTCTGGCTCCAAAAAGGCAGAAAGAGAACATGAACAGAGTCAGATGATGACACAACAGTGCTTTGAAAGTAAAATCCTTCCCTACCAGGCGCTGACACTAAAGTTGAGAGAAGAGAAAGTATCCAGGGATTTTGCCAGGAATACAAGGAGCTATCTTCTTGGGTGCCTTTTGTTGAAACATGTTCAACTTTTCAAAGTCAGTGCACTCATCATCGTAACTTTTTGTCTACCGACCAATCACAACCTGTCTAGGGTGGGGCATTAAACAGTTTGAACTCTTGTTTTGCATGAAGGGTCGATTATTAACAAGTTAGTACTTAGCATCAACAAACTAACTACCAATGTAGACTTTTTCTTGCACAAGGATTTAATGAAAGGAAAAAAAACTGCAAAATGTTGGTTGTGTATTTGTTAAACTGCTGTATTGTACTAATAGACTAATTTATACTAGTTCAGAGTTACTCATCCAGGTTGTGGATGGCGCACTTCCAGTGGACAGATCTATATTTGGCCAGTCAGGCTGTGAGTGCTATTCTGCCAATAGGTGCTGCTTTTAGACAGCTTCCCCTTGTTCTATTTACATCTATTTTACTAAAGTTATTGTTGTTATATAAATATGTGTGTGAATGAGTGTGTGTGCGCGCACACGTTTGGAGCGTGGTTATGCACGCCAACACTTTTCTACACTTCAAGTACTGGCCAGTTCTCCTCTGTAAAAGAGACTTAGGGCCCTATTTAAACGATCTACAATGCGTGGTCTAAAGTGCATTAGGGTGTGTCCGTCTCCACCTTTGCGATTTAAAAGGCGCAAAGTAAGGCGCAAGTGGTTGTATTCAGTCCCTTAATAAATCATAGGTGTGTTTTGGAGATAAGTGTGACGCAAACTCGCTGCAGAGAGAGAGAGCGAATGATTTTGCTGTAAACCGCTTTGGCAAAATTGTTTAACCTAAACATAAAAATTATTGATCATAAAGCCAAATGTTACTCTACAGTTGTGTGTTCATTAATGAAGTGTATGAGCTACACTGTAGACTGAAGTCTCTGTTAACAATAGCAGACAGGCAGGTATATACGCTCGTCTCCCCTATGAAGCGTCTGTATCCTCACTGTGCTGCAGTAATTTAAACAATGATGAACTGGTCATGAGACACATCTCTGTCTTCCAGATGATTTCTTCATTGTGTTGTATTAATGTATGAATGTTTTCTTTAACACTCCTGTTGATTTTAATTATCCAATCCTGTTGTCTGGACATTTTAAATAATCAGTTATGCTGCTGTGCCTACTATGTAAATGCTCAAACCATCTCTCTTAATCGGAAATTGGCTCTCAGTCGAATTTCTAGCATCATAAATGCTATGTTCTTGAATAAATAAATATTTTATAGATGTTTTTAAAGAAAAGCCACCACTATCTTGTGCTGAGTGAATTAAGATGGGATAGGTTAAAGTTGCATGAAAATACAGAAACATTTTAATATGTTGTTTTATGCTGCATTCATATTGTACAAACTGTAAATGTGAGCGACTTTTATTTTCAAGTGCAATAACTCCTATCTCCTCCATCGTCGCCTCTTAACTCTCTAAACTCTAAAATCTTCTGCCTCGCCTCCTCTGCATATTTTCCTACACTACATCTTCATAATGAGACAGAGCCTAGCTGTCTTCCTCCTCTCTTTACCAGAAGCCTATTAGGGATTTTCCCTTTTATTTATTGATTAATACATCATCAAGTGGAGCTCCAGCCGCAGCCCAGGGAACAACAGTGAGGTTCCCCTGGTGTCTGAAGCCTTCGTCCCGTCTGCCCACTTAAGATTCAGGACTTGCCTCGCCTGTTAGACAATGATTGCTATTATTCTTTTATTTTTTTTCTCTGGGCAGTCCTGCCAGTGAGAAAGTGGCTGTACTTTCATTGCGGCTTCTATAGGAGTTAAAGGGAAAAGCAAAAACTCAGATTCAGAAGTGCTGAAATTACTAGACTTAGAAACATTTTGGTGAATTTTGGGCGCGTACATATCTGCAACTTAACCCTTTTTTATGGGTGTATAAAAGGATTTTAACCTCTTTTAATAATAAAGCACCTTGCCTTTTTTTTATCAAAGGCGCAGCGCTGTGAAACTGCTGGATGTAACATCAAAGCATGAAGTATTCCCCTAACCTACAAAATCAGTCTCACCACAAACAAGCAGGCAGAGAGAATGGGATCAGTGTGGCTGTGAAGAGAGGGAGGAAGAGAGGAGGAGGCAAGAGGAGAGAAAAGAAAAGAAAGTAAAGCTTTGTAGGAGAAGCTTTGTGAGGCTTTTTCCTCCCTCCCTGTCAGGCCACAGAACACTGAAGTGGGGGAGAGGAATTTGCATTCTCTAAATCTTTTCCTCTCTTTCCCTCCTCTCCTGAGCTCACATGCTGACTGTCATGCACGTGCTTTCACACATCCATGCTCTCTCGCTTGTTCATAGTTCAATTTACTAAAGCTTTACCGCCATGATGTTTCCATCAAAATCCTTTTGCTAAACAGGGTGACAGCAAAATGTACATGAATACATACAGCAAAAACGCAACAGCACCACAAAAATGAAAATAAAGTTGATCAAATACCATAACCTTCATGAAGGCAAGATATGTGTAATAATAATAATGGGCTGGAGTAATATTCTGAGAAAAAACATAAAATTTCCAAGATTAAAGTTGTACATTTCAGAGAAAAAAACCTTGGATATCCTCTGTTATTGAAGTAATACAAGATAAAACAAAACGAAACAAAAAATATGACATATATGTATGTGTGTATATGAGACTTATTTGAGACTTAAAGATTGAACTTGACTTAAAACTTAAAAGCAAGCAAGTAATATGAAGGGATAGACTTTTTACAGGCTGCAGTGAACCAGTGGAAATGTACACTAGGCTAAAAGGAGGAGCCCAACTGTTAAAACCATCCAAGTCCATGTTTTTTGCTGGTGTGGGCAAGTCTGATTAGTTTAAAGCAGTTGAGTGAACCAGTTCTCTAAACTGCGCAACAAAACACAGTAGGTTGTTTGTCCGTGCCTTCCAAAGCATTTTGTGATCTGCCACCCCTACGTATGTCTCATGAACTTACACAGCATCAGTTGGTGTAATGGCTAAATATGAAAGGGAAACGTGTTCATAACCATGAAGAGACCCACACACACATGTCAGATACAAACAAGGTTCTCAAAATGTCAAACATAATTGCAAAAGGATCCCATTCAATGAATATTTTGCTTGGGAATGAAGGCCAAGCAAAATTTTCATTGAATTGATCAACAAAATATGAAAAAATGCACATGCATACAAAAAGAAACCTCATAAATACTCACTGACCTTACACACCTTAGCCTTCCCCCAAATCCCCACCTGGTAGAAATATAATTCAAAAATATATATATAAATTAATAAATGTTCTGTCATTCACACTGATGGATCAAATGTATAATTAAAAATAATTAGTGTTTTACAGCCATTTTTCTATCCATCCCATACACGTCCACTACACAGGCCTTGCTGTATGTAACATCCAAACATGCCCCCATATACTTGCTCATAAAACACAGGAGGGGCAGGGCTCACACTGCTGGAGAAGGAGGGGTTGTCATGACAACACAACACTCTCAGGCAAGTCCCGCCTCTTTAAACTTCAAACCAGAAGCCCACATGTGTCTCTGGTTCTAAATCTGGCAAGAAGGCAGGGCTGCAACTCCGAGAGACAGACGACTGGAGCAATAAGACTTTCCACAGCAGAGCAGCAGCCTCCAAAAAAATAAGGAAAAAGAAAAGAGGGAAACAGCCGGGTCACAGGAGTCCACCAAGCATCCAGGAAACAGCTCACAGCTCAGGGACTCGGCCAAAAGAGGCGGGGAGCAGTTTGTTATTGGAAAAGCTGACAAGAGACCAAGGCAGCAGGGAGGGAAGAGAAAGAGAGAGGTTGCTGCCTAACTTTGAGTTGGTCAGTGAAGGCCTCATGCAGCTTCTTAGCAGCAGCTCAGTCCCATTTTTAACTGCCTGACGCACCTCGACTTTTAGCAGAGCTCACCGGGAGAACAGAGCAAAGAAAGAGGGAAAGTAGAGACAGGGATAAAGAGGAAGGAAAAGAGAGAAAGAAGGGGAAGCATGGTAAGTGTTTGGACTGCTCATTAAGTGTGGTTGTTGGTGTGGCTGTGGTGGGCGGGGTGGTGGGCTGAGCTTTAAATGTGCTCCTACTTTATTCCTTCAAAAAGGGCACGTTGCAAGTTAAATCTGCATTTCTTCCTAGTTAGTTTGCAGTTTGCTTGTTTCTTTTGGTAGAAATGCTTTTTGATATTTTCCCCCCCGCTATGTGCTCGCCGGCCTGGGAAAAAACATTACAAAAACTTTACGAATGCAAAGCCCCCAACACTGAAGCAGTTAAATTAATTTATTTGTTGTGAACCAAGAAGTTGAGAAGAAATCAAGCTTGGGAACTTTCTTTTATTTTTCTTTCAGAAATGAAATTGCAAGAAAAGTGATTTCCTAGGCTGTTTGCTCTAAATCTCACCCCTTTTCTACAATCTATGTGTATAGAGAGAGGGGGGAAAAGGGTGGGTGGGCTGGCCGGCCTACTTTCCACCATCAGCCCCGGCAACACATTTGGTTTCAATTACTTTGTCCCTCTGAGGAACAAGCTGCTATAAATAAGTAACAAGAAGTCGAGTGTGGACAGACTGCAGCCTACTGTCGTGGTTCAACTGTAGAGGAGGAGAAGGATCATGCCTGGTTCGGCTCAGGGGGGGTCAGTTGTGGTGAAGGGGTGTGTGTTTATTTCCAGTCTCTGTGTGGCTCAGTGGGTTAAAGTAATTTCTGTTAGTAAGCAAGTCCTGAGGCCAAATCATTAAACACCTAAACTGTGTGGCAACACTTTTCTCCTGTAGGTTTGTGGCTTTAAACTTTTTTTTATTGTCACAGAGAACTGTGGCTTATGATCCAAACATTTCTTTATTTTTGCCAAAATATGGCTTCATATTGCTCCTGTCTTCCTCATGCACACTCCTGTCAAGGTCATTAGTATCAGCATGCTTTGGTTTACGTACTTCAGAGCACCCACCAACTGCTCTATTAGCTTAAAACCATGATCTAGAGTTCAATTACTTTTTTTAAATTGCACTGGTGAGAACTTGTTTATATTCAGAAAACCAATGAGTGGTGCCTTTTCAAACTTTTCAAACTGCAAATTGCCGCCTCAGGTTTTGCAAAGGTCTCATTATCCCAATTATTTAAGATTTCTTGCAGACCTTGGTGAGCATGATGAGACAGAAGTCTGGCTATGCTTGATTACACTTACTGAGATGCAACAGATTTTCCCGTTTTCGCTGAGGTCACCCACATGAAAGTTACAAATCAGATCTTCATACTGTGTCTTAACCAGCAGGCACTGAGCACTCTGTTCAGACTAAGCTGGGCATTTCTGGTATCCTTTGGGTGAAACATGAAACTATGGGCACATCTGTGCACTCTGTGAAAGTTATTTATGCGGTCTACAGGATTTAGTTTAGTAGTGCATTTGGAGCTCACATAAAAGCAAAGTAATGTACTTTTGCATCATAATATTACCTTTCCCCGCAACATCAGCACTTGGAGGGGGGTTAACCAGTTTTGTGACAGAGTGATATTCCGACTACTGCAGTGGTTCCCAACCAAGGAGGTGCGACACCCTAAGTGATCAAAGTTACTGCTTTAAGTTACTAATTTATAACTATTAGAGAAACACCATCTGTTTCAGATGTTTTTCTAATAGTTACTTTTTCTGAACTGCTACTGTATAATTTTGGTGTTGATGACGCATTGGATAAGACACATGCCTTTGGTGTGAGAGACCCAGGTTTTCATTCCCACTGCGACATATCCACCATTGTGTCCCTGAGCAAGACACTTAACCCCTAGTTGCTCCAGAGGCGTGTGACCTCTGACATATTTAGAGCCATCGTAAGTCGCATTGGCTAAAAAGCATCAGCTAAAATGAATAAATGTAAAATAATTTTAACTCTAGAAAACTACTCAAAAAATCACTTTCAAGTTGACTTTAGAAGCAGTGAGTACCAGCTCCATGTTTCAAGTCCACTAAAGTATCATTTGGGTACCAAGTTTCGTTTTTAATTCTCTTTCTTTAGAAACAAAGAACGACAGCAAGAGATTTGCAGAAACTGTTGTGTCTTACTGACTCCAGCAGCTGTTTTGAGTCACATTTGTCTGATGTAGCCTCTACTTTTGTCCATTCCTTCGCACTGTGACTCTGACATGGAACACAGCCCACCTGCTTTAGGACACACAGCAGCTGTTGCTTCACACACTGTTATATTAGGAACGCAGTCAGCGCTCCAAATATCCCCTGACCTTCCAGGCCCCAAACCCGACTCTCTGTCTCTATCTCTGCAAGGGCTTTTTACTGTCTGCATGCTTTTAGCTTCCAGACGTCTAATCAAGGACAGAAAGAAACACAGATACTCAAACCTATCTTCACATAGATATAGTAGCAACATATTTACAAGCAGGGATTTAGCTGTTACTGTTGAAATATGCATAGAAATCAACTCTGCAAGAGTAAAACGCTAAACATTTATACTGGAATGGTAAATCACATCCAAGTAGCAGTTCATTGGCTCGTTGTTCCAATTTTCACAGAGTAGATTGGTTTAAAATGATTTCACCTAGATTTTGTCTGCCACATCCAACAGTTACTTTACAGTTAAACAAGGCTTACATAATGCTTCCATGAATGCCAAGTAAAGACAAATGGAGAGACACCTCCGATGAGTTGCTGATTGTATATTAATATTTCCATTTAGATTGTCATTGTCAGTTTGTCTGTTGTCAACAACTAGTTGAGAGAAGCTGTTTCAGAGCGATGAAACTAATGATGTGACTGCCTGAGAGTTTATTTATTAATCAGCACACCCTCTGGTCTATATTCACGTGTGTTTTGAAACGCTATTGTTTTATTTTGAAAATCTAACTGGAGGTTGGATATGTATTGTTGCTAACTTTAGCGGTCGTTGCATATTTGTCGTTGCTAAGCATTGCTAACTTGACCACGGAGCCCAGAATGTCTGAAAATGACGCTAAAGGGGTACCCAGGGCATTGAAAAGCGACGCCAAAGGGCCTTGACCAAGTGTCAATATGTGGCGAGAATGTGTTGACCCAGCCGTTTTCCACTTTGTCCCTGCATTCATATGTACCAAAATAGCTGGTTCACTTGGCCTACACTGTGTCTGTGTGCCCAAGACCTACAGCTTTGCACTTTTTGTTGTACCTTCATGGTTAAAATAGGCCCCTTAGTCTTATTAATATTTAAAAGAATATGGATGGAAAAATATGTAGATAGAAGTGGTGACGACTCCATGCTACATGCTACTGCTTCTTTCATGTAGGTTTTTAACATTGGTTCATGTCAGAACGTTGTCTGTGACTCTTGAAACCCTGGCAGTGTTTCCACCCAATGAGCTATGTACAAGAGAACATTCCAGCACAAGTACTACAAAAGTCAACAGAGTCTCTCCCAGCCACATCTCCTAGCTGTCTGCTTTTTGCTGAAAGTCTTGAGGTCTTATCCTCTTTGTAGCAGCAGTCTGGCACATTAGAGCCACGCTTCAAAGCATCAGTCTCTTTCTCATCTGATCAACATTTAGCATCTATTCACCAGATTTGCGATGAAATTTTCCCTGCTCTGCTGAACAGGAGAGAGACAGAAACTGGCTATGGCTATTAGCGTTTTGTTCAAAAACATTATCGTTAGTATAAAACTGCTTGTTTTTGTAGCTTGTTAAATGCTATGAACTTTTGAGATGGAGAGAGTGTAAGACATTTCCAAGAAGGAGAGAGAGAAAGAGAGGAAAAGTGAAAGAATACAAGAACATCCTGTAAGACGGGAGAGAGATGAAGCAAACAGGGGGAGACAATAACAGTTGGTAAATGAGTTATAATTAAGGAATCAATCTGTGCACTTTTAGTATCCACTGTGGAACTAACAACAACACAGCCAAAGCAAGGCTTTTAAAGAAATTTCAGCTAGCTGTTTTCCCACTTTAGAATTATGTTAAACACACTAACTGTGTAGTGAGGATGTACCTCGTAGGGAGAAGGCACAGTAGAAGCATGCATATGCCAGTCCTTGCCAGTCATTACACAATTGTACACATCAAGGTGTAAACTCAAACAGTAAATAGTGACTGAAAAGACTTAGGCTGAAGCAAAAACTTATAAATGCCTACCCTATGTTCATATCAATTAAATCTACCCACCTCAAGAAGAGCAAATAAAAAAACAAGATATACGTAAAGAAACAAGGAGCTTAATTATTCACATTTGTAACCATCGAAGGTTCTGTATGTAACTTTCAGACTCTGCACTGAATTGCTGGTAAGAGTTATTGAGAGGTGGTGATGGCGCAGTAGATAAGACACATGCCTTTGGTGTGAGAGGTTTAATTCCCCACTGTGACACATCCACCAATGTGTCCCTGAGACACTTAACCCCTAGTTGCTCCAGAGGCGTGCAACCTATGGCATAGCAATTGTAAGTTGTTTTGAATAAATCTAATGTAATATAATGTAGGCTTGTGCGAGCATCCTCCTGGGCGTCAGCTAAAACAGTGACGTGACACACACGAGACTGAAAGCTGAAAAACACTTCCTCCAAAATAATGGGTCTTCCCACTCCCAACCTGCCAGCCCTCATTAATACTGCCACTGCTCGCAGAGCAGCCACCAAATCCCAGCCACCCTCTCAACTCATGCTTCACCCTTCTCCCATCTGGCCGTAGATACAGACAGCTGCTCCACAAAAAGGCACGCTTTGGGAAAAGTTTTGTACCCTGCGATATAAGAGTGTAAAACTTACAGAATAGTTAATGATGTCACTCCTGTGTTATATGTGTAGATATGTGTACATTGTTTGTATATGTGTCCTATGGGTAGTTTGTGTGTAGTATTCATGTTGAAGTTGCTCTTTGTACAGACTGTGAAATAAATTTCCTCCACTGAGGACAAGAATGAATCTGAATCTGAAAAGAACATCGAATGCTGGAAAATAAATTACAATCATATTTAGGATAATGTTACATTCTATAACGTTCCTAAATTTTATCTGGACCAGTGGCTTTTTGATACTGACTAGCTTGATGAGCTCACCTCATCAGCCAACACCACGAAGCAACCACAACGAAGCTACAGCATTAGCAAGCGAACAAACATTTGCCAGCTAAAACGACAATAGCCTATATTTCACAGGCTTTTTAATGTTTGCTTTGACTCTGGCCTTTGTGTCAGACTCCGTGTTGTTTGTTGATGATAGCAGACTCCATTTCTAAGCTAATGTTAGCTAGTATTACACACTATTGGCGGTGTGGGAGAGTGAAGAGAAGGCACTGGGGAGTGTTAATAAACTTCAGATCCTATGGATTTTCCCTGAAAAACTGCCCTGAGTCCTTGCCATAGAAATGAGTCTACAGGCTGTTATAGGCCTAGGGGAAGGTTTCATTTTTAAATGATGCAACAGTCTGGTCACTCATTGGTAATACCAAGCGATTAATACATGTAAATTGCTTCACATTCTTCCTTAACAATAATAAGAAAACTTGAATTGCTGATATACATGTAACACAGGATCTTTGATGCACATATTGCATTGGCTTACACAGAATATCTCTGCATGATACCAGTGTTGACTGCTAGTTTTTCACTCCTCACAGTAACAGTGTAAAGTTGCCAGTAACCCATCATTTACTTTCTCCACCTGTCCACATGTCTGGAAACCTGCTGGATAAGAGCTTAGATTTTTAATTATCTGTCCATGAATCTCTTGCTCTACAGAGTTCAGCAGGTATAAGATATATTTTTGTTGCTTTTTTGCATTTAATCAGTAAAGTGCTTATGGTGTTCTTATGCATGCTGCTGGTTGAGCTTACTGGCTACTTTCTTTTTATCTTAAACTACTTATATACTTGTAATGAAATGGTATTAGTCAGCATCAGTGATCCTAAATATTAATTGGAACTACCGCTCCTTGTTAGTTAGTGATAGGGTTAGTCAACCTTGAAGTGCACAGTTTCAGGTTCTCATTTACTCCGACTTAGAGTAGTGCAGGCACACATGGATTGTAAGTACTACTAATTTTGTTTACAATTTATTTCTGCAAACATGAAGCCTAACCATGCCACACCTGTCCCCAGAGGCATAAACAGTACCTCTGACTATGAAATAGACCCAACATGGGTTGACTGTCTATTGTCCCAAAACGACATATGACAGAAAAGATTGCAATTTTGTAGAAAATAATTACGTCACATGATGTTACCTAAGTCACGTGACTTAAGTCAACAGCATAAATTCTTACATTACTGCCACAGATTGTTACGACTGACATCTCAAGGATGGCTGTGGCTCAGGAGTTACTGCGGGTTGCCAGTTAATTGGAAGATCGGCGGTTCAGTTCCGGGCTCCTCCAGGCTGCACCCTCCAGATACTGAACCCTGTGAATGTTAGTTTCTGTTTGAGCACTTAGGCTCAGTGTATGAGTGCCTTGGGTGTTTGCAACAACTATGAAGGCGATACACAAATTCAGAGCGTCTACATCTGATGCAAACAACACAGATATTGCACATAAAAATAGAGCTCTACATTCAAAAATCCACAGCGTAAACTTTGGTGTCCCTCCTAGTGAGCTCTGTGACCGCAGTTCTTTAGCAGTTTGTCCTTTTTTGTTATACATCATCACAGTTTTCCAGACTCTTTCTTTCACCCCGTTAGATAAGTTGTGTCTGTTTTTGAAACTTATATATTTTTCATTGAAGGTGACTGGTTTAAATTTGCGTCATAATGGCATTCAGTGAAAGTGGGGATTTATTTTACAGATGAAGTCTTCTTTCATGCAGTGTTTCTGTTATCTTCTCCACCCTCCTGCAGGCAGATGGATAGATAGAGCTGCGGGGGGGCTTGAAAGGAAAAAATGAGAGGTAGATGAGTCTGAGAAGAGGTGGTGAAAAGAAGGAGATAAGTGAGGCAGGAGAGGAGAGGGGGATTTGCTGAGTGAGTGATAATTTGAGGATTAGACTTTGGTGCTGGAATCGAGCTGTGCCGAGCCAACCTCTTCCCACATCTGCGTGGCATGGGGCTGCAAAGTCATTTCCATGGAAATTATGACCCCACCCTTGTTGTTTATGACCATTTTCCTGCGGGATATAGCATCTAAACTCTTGAAAGCGAGTGATTTTATAGAGAACAACAGGTACAGAGATGTTGAAATTATATTGGGATAAATCTGTGTGTTTTTTCACCGTTCAATGAGCGGCCTCTGTAAAAACCGACTGGACACGCGGGGGTCTATCCATTACTGTCTCAATTGTATTTATTTTTAAAAGTGTGATCCAGCAATCAGGCAGGTCAATTAAGAGGGAGATTTCTTATTTCCTGTGACAGCCTTGCAGAGCCTGCTGTCTTTTCACATCATTACAGCTTCCTCAGACCTCAGTGAAACTGAGACAGATATAATTATACTCCACTGGTCAATCAGTGTTTCTGGTTGTAAACGCACAGCATACCTCAAAACATAATACAAATAGGAATTAATCTAAAGTTATGGATGGAAAGTTTTTATGTTTTTACTTTTTCTCACTTTAGTTCAAACGTTAACGCAGTCATTCAGGTGTTGTGTGTTTCATAATTCACATATGGAGCTTCATCTACTAGAAATAGCTTTTTTATTACCTTTCTGATTGGGCACAGTTTGAGTTCTGTGATTGCAACCACACATATCAAAACATCTAAATTATGTCTTTAACAAAATAAACTACCTCTGAAATCTTTCTGAAAGTTGTCACATCACCCTTTCCAATCCTCATAATTTAGGGCTGCAGTAAGTTAAAATTGGGAAGATTTAACATCTGTAAACAACTTCTTGTCTACTTTTTTCACTTTCCCAACAAATTGTTGTTCTTGAGCCAAATAATAGATGTTATTGGTTGCTGACACCCAGATGTGTTTGATGGAAATGGGCTTGTTCGAACATGACGTCAGGGTTTGGGTCCAAGTTTGAACAGCATGATTTATTAATTAGTCTGTATTGTTCAGAATTTAACAATTAGGAATGTTTGTTTTAAAAACATTTCCTCTATGCTTTATGTAACAGAAACATAAATTCAAAAATGTACTCTTAATAAATAAACTCTCTTTTCATTGGTAACATTAAAAAAGTACAAAGTAAGCACTGATTTGGTGATTTCAGGTTAAATTCATCTAGTAAATGTAATGTAGTAAAATGTCTAACTAGTTTGTGTCCACCTCCTGTGACCTCTCCCTTTCCTGTCTTCCTTCCTGTAGACTCCTGGTTATCCTGTAGAATAAACAGGAGCACTCCCTGTCTCTCATTCTCTTTCTCTCCTTCTGGCTGTTTGTCTGGGTCTCCCACAACACATGTTTTTAAATGAATTAACAGCCTGAACTGTTTCCCTAAGAAATGGAAGTTAAAACAGTTGTCTTGTCTAAACAGGAAGCACCAAGAAAACAATCAAGAGAGAAAAGCTTTACATTAGCAACAACGTGTACCTAAACTAAAACAATCACAACCAGACTATTTATTACTCTTTTTGTAAATATGTTGTAATTGTGTTGTAAATAAAGACAAATATATATCCTTGATGTTTATATTGTTATCAGATAGCCCAGTCATTTGAGGTGTGTTCTGAGACACATTTTAATCAGATTAGAGGGAAAACTTTTTTTAAAGCAACTAAAAGTGGCTTACATTCCTGGGCTCATTTTTTTGGTTTGTTGGTGCACATCTTGTGCCTGAGTGTGTGTCATGTTGAGATACGACATCCTGCACATTGAAAACAAAGTCTGACAACAGAAAACCTTTTTGAGACCTCAAACTTCAGCTAGAAACCTCTTCAAATAATAATTTGGCATCTGTTGTCTCAAGTTAACAACTCAAGTAAACGTTTAAGGCATTTTGACTTTAATTTGCTATTGACACAACTTTGAGACTGATTACAGCCACGTACTTCGTGTTAATTGGAAAGTTGTCTTATTTTAGTACCAATTGGGGCAGACAAGTGTTGTGTGGAGGGTAATTTGTTCTCTCTGACATGTGATATGAGGAAGTGCAGGGAAGTAACTCAGTGGCTCAGCATTTACATTTTTCAGTGTACTTCTGATGATTTTCAGCACCGATGCATTGATACCTGCCGGTTTTAAACAGCTTTGGATTTTTTAATCTTAATATGAAACTCTTAGTAGTAGTAAACCATAGGTATGTCAAGTTGAGGGTTCATACTGCCTCTTCATAATGGCCATGAAGCTAAATTCCTTGTTCTCTTCAAAACTGTATTCCAAAGTTCTACAGAAACTGAAATCCTGCATGCATGTACTTGGAAACAAAAACCAGGATTGTTGTAACAAAAAACTGTTAGGGCGAGGCAGATGGCCGCCCACCCTGAGCCAGGGTTCTGCTCCAGGTTTCTGCCTCTTAAAAGGAAGTTTTTCCTTGCCTCTGTCGCCTAGTGCTGCTCTTGGTGGGAATTGTTGGGTTTTTGTAAATAACTTCACAGAGTACAGTCTAGACCTGCTCTTTATGAAAAGCGCTCTGAGATTACTGTTGTGATTTGGCGCTATATAAATAAAACTGAATTGAAGTGAATTGAATTGTGAAGACACAGAGGAAGGTGCCATCTTGTTTTGTTCTACTCAGACTGCTGAAGCCTCATGGCAACTTCAGCTGAGCGTGCATTTGCACAGATTGTTTTTGAAGACTGTGGATTTTGTGAAACAACGTTTCCGCAAAAGCCCAGATTATGTCCGATGACAAGGTTATTGGTTTTTTTACACTCAATACCAGTGTTTTTACTGCAATATTTGCGCATGAAAACTATGGTATGCTCAAGGTGAGGGAAAGATCATGGATAGGGTTAACAAGCCCTTAAGACTCCTGCAGGAAAGTCATTCAAGGTAAGCTCCCATCCAACACCAGACAGCCATGCCTTTCTGTCTCCTCACATAAAGGGCGGAACATCATGAGGTGCAGAATTACCCAACATGGACATAATTCCTTGGGATACTGAGCAGTAGTACAGTCCAAGTGTGACATTCATATGCTACACAGAAGACATAGACATGTGGTTGGGATTGTTGGTAGATGTACAAAGTACAGGACTTTGACACCTGCAGACTGGGTTGTAATGTCCTGCATATGGTTTAGAATTATTCCAGAAAGGGTCTGGATTGGGTTCAATACCACTGCTACTACTACTGAAAAAGTTAACACATCCTGTCTCATGGTTCAAGTGCATTCACTGCATCTAAACCAGACTACATTCTTCCTCTAACCTTAACCAAGTGCTTGTACAGAAAAGTGATTAGAGCAGTGAATAATTTATTTCAACATACATGTGCATATTATATTACAGTAATATAGACTTCAACTCTACATTACAAGGCCAGTATTTATCAAGCTTGCCAAAGTGCATTTTAGTGCTGAGAATTCATGAAATTTATTCCTACTTTCAAACTTTGGAATAAAAGCAAGTTATCAAATTTCTTAAAGTTAAGAATCACTCTCACACTCCCAGTTATTTAAAACTGCTTGAGCGGTCTCTCATGTAGTTAGGAGTTGCCAGTAGGGCTTGTGATGGCACTGTGGAGACAGAGACATGCACAAATCTTTCAGAAGAGCAAGAATGTTTCTGAATTATTTGACATCGTGTAGTTAATAAGACGGGGCCAGACAGCGCAGGCATAATCTTTGTCAGCAAGTTGGTGAGGGACGTCATCTCACCGCTGACTTCATGCAGCAATACGTTTTCAGCTAAACTGAAGGTGATGATGACACTTTGTTTTTTTGCCACAGGACAAATGCAGCAATGCTGATGATTGAGGGCCGTCACAACCATCAATAAGCCGAATTGTCATGGAAACAATTATCCTATGGCTCTTACAGCTCCACACATTGTCACACGTTTCATTGTCTTCCCAACAACACCCCCGGTAATCCGTCAGAAGCAAACACAATTCATGCAAATAGCCGGCTTCCCAGGAGTAGTAGGTGGAATTGATGGCGCTCATATAAAGATCAGCTTTTTTACTTTTCATTTCCAATGTGTATGTACAGTATGTACATAATGTATTCTCTTAAAAATTCTTAATTGTCAAATGTCTGTTGAATGTAAACTCCTCTTAGGAATTTCACCATTCAGTGTGAATTTATCTGAGAATAATCTTAAATAAGGAAATTTATTCAGCGATTGGTCCTTGCCTATGTTCTTCATCCAAAATCCTGTTTGCGGTACAGCAAAGTGTCGTGAATCAGCTCTAAGACTAACACTTAAGATTTAGTCCTACACTTCACTCAAATTAAGATGCTTGATAACTAACTTTTAAGCACAGCTTTGAGCCAAGAATTTTTTTACTTTTAAGTCAATTCTTAGCAGTGTTCTTATGAGTTAATCTATGAAGCTTGATAAACACAGGACAGAAATATAATCTCCAACTATCCTTTAACTGTCTTTCATTTTCAACTTCAAATTCAAGGTTATGGTTTCTTTGTTTCTCCACTTTTCTTTGTAACACTCAGGTATCTTGTTCTCTGCTATACTTGTATGTCTATATCTCCCTCTTTGTCTCTTTGATGTTGTCCCTTGGTTTCTCCTCCCATGCTCACTCGTTCTCTCCTGTCCCCTCTATCCCTTTCATTTCATTCTTTTTTATTCTGCAAGTTCTTGTGAGGTATTTCGGCCTCTTTCTCTTTCCTGTTCTCTCTGTTCTCTCTTTGCCACTTTTAGCTCTAATTCCTCCGTTTCTGGATACTTTTCTGTTTTCTTTTTTTAAACTCCATCACGTCCCTGAGTACAGCGTGACCGATTGGCACTTACCATAAAAATTGTTGTTCTAAATATTCCCAGACTCCCAAACAACACAGCGCTGTGCATAACAATGAATGTTTAGTGTGCATCAGGGAAGATGGACAACTGCAGCCGAGCACCTATAATGATGATGCTGTGGGTGAGCGCAGTGTGCAGTAAATAGCTCAGACGTTTTCCGGAAACCATGTTTGAAGTAGTAAGTCAAAACCACTGTCAGTCAGCTTGTGAGTTGACTGCAGAGGAAATGAATGCAAAGAGATTTTGGCCAAAATTAAATTACAATTGATATTATGGATGTTGACCTATTTTGAGCTCCAAATGAACATGTAATTACATGAGTTGCATCATCACTATCACCCCCTATCACCAGCCTGTTTGTCTGGAAACTAGACAATGTGCAAAATCAGTGACCTTGCTCTTATTGAACATGTTGAGGACATGACCTGTTGGAATGCTTGTCTGATACAGCATCCCTAAAGTAGGAATTAAGAAAGGCCCTACAGCAATGCCACACATCTCAGTCATAATTCCTACAGCCAGTCTTTATCACTTTACAAACATCAACATATATCCTTATTGGGCATTTGCTTTGCTTTGCTGTTTCTCTTGTAATGGTTATGAATTGTAAAAAGCTGCACAGTCCCGTTCTTCGGTGTTTGATTTTTGCAGACCAACTTCCTGGTTCAACTTCAAACCTACAGTCAATACCATATGTGACTATTTATAACCAACACTTGGGTGGTGCACTCACTTTCTATTTCACCTCCAAATCAGTGATCTAGCTAATCTGATTTGCTTACCACCTCTGTGATGTTCTGCCTGCTCATATTTCTTTTTTTTTTTAACCTGTCCTGCCCAGCAGCCTGGTATAGAGTATGATGACCTGGATACCATATTGTGCCAGACAGATTTTACTTTAACAACAGAGTATTAATATACTCCTTTGTCTGTTTTATTATTTATTTAATTATGTATTGATTTGTCACCGGGCCGGACAGGGGGGCAGACACGGGGATGGGGGGGCACAAACAGACAGCACAGAGAAAGGACAACACCTGTAAGAGAAGGGGGATGGAAGGTGGGGACAACAGGGAAAAGCTGTGGGAAACACCAGTTGCAGAAAGCAACGAAACCTGCAATAGAACAGAGAGGGGGGCTTGGGGAGGAGAAAAACAACAACAAACAAACACAAACAAAAACAAACAATAAAAATTATAATAATAGTAAAAGACAACCGGCTGAACAGCAGCAATATACAGCTGATATAGTATGACAACTAAGAGAAAAATGAAAACAAGAAACAGTCCAGCACACTAAATAAGCAAAACAGCACAGCCAGAGAGCTGGAATAATAACAATTAATTTAAATAAGTAACTGAAAGAAAAGCATCAGGAATAATTCTACCAGGGACAACCTACATTTGTTTGTGTCTGTGTGTGAGACTGTGTGTGTCTGTGTGCGTGTGGGTGAATGTGTCTGTATGTGTGTGTGTGTACATGTGTGTGCGCATAAGCCTGTTAAAGAATGTAGTTGTTAGTGAGAGTGGGGCGCCACGACTGTAACAGGCAGGCAAGAACCCCAGTAGCCAATAGGGGTGGGAGAAAGAAAAAAAAAAAATCAATCAAAAAAACAAAGACTCCAAGATGCACCGGACCGACCGCAGTGCGCACACAACATAGACCAGTGCCCCCCCACCCCCCCACCACACCCACCCCACCCACCCAGCAACCCACCACCGTGCAGTGAACAACCAAAACGCCCAAATGCCACGCAATCATCAACACCAATGCATAAGTGACGAGCCCAACGCGCACACTGCGCGAGCACAGCAACACCCAATGCCCAGCAGCTCCCCGCGAATCCCACGTGCGAGGTCGGGCAAACGAGAGAGAGCAAGCGGAATAACATGACAGCGAAAGCCAGCGGAGAGAAACCCCAGCAGCAAGTCCCAGCCCGGCAGCAAACGCGCCGCACAGGTCACCGTGCACCCGCCAATAAAAATACGCCATCCCTCCAACCGCCGGAAAAAACTAAGGCCGCTGGCGCCAGCCGACATCCCACATGCCCAGCACGCCCCCCGGCTGTCGTGCAACACCAGCCAAACCAGCAACGAGGCAAAATCAACTAGCTCAGCTGCATGCCACCAACAACCCACCCACCCGTCAAGGGCCGAGATACAAACCCAGAACAAACACACAGCCCTGCCCCGCACCCACACTGCACATCCCGAAAACTAACTATATATCTCAGTATCCAGAGGGGTTCAGCGACGAAGCAAAACAGGGACGCAAACTGGTCCCTCCAAGCCAACGAGGAAATGCCTCCCCCGGACTTCAATGCACAAACTAAACACCCAGCAGCCATTCAGAGACCCTGCCCAGGGAAAAAGCACAATGCATCAAGATGCATCGACAATCGCCCCACAATCCCACCACAGCCCTCCAAACCGCAACCGGATCAACCCGCGCAGAGACCCCCACCCCCAGAAGCCGGTTCACCCTGTGACCCCCCAAAGCGCAAAGGACCCCAGACCGCATGTCCCGGGGGAAGCTGTACCCCGCCCCAAGGAAGAACAGCAGAAGACCGTGCCGGGAAGCTCCCTGCCGCCATGGAGCGGTAACGTGGGAGAACCAGGCCAACGGTCCCCCAGCCCAGCCAGAGGCATCCCTCCCCAGAGTGCAGGCAGTGCCAGCAGCCCCCAAGGCCGATCTCATCCCTGGACAGGGGACCAGACCCCCCAGTCAAGCACCCCCAAGGAGGAACACCAAAACCTACCCCGACAACACCGGCCATGCGCCCCAGAGACTCCCAGATGCCCACACAGTGAGAGAGCTGGCCTGCTCATATTTCTTGAGAAATACATTACTGAATAATGGCTGAAACTTTATTTAAACCCATTAATTAAAAAAGTGCCCTTATGCAAGCATGCTGAAGAAAAAAAACGTACAATTTCCCTTTTAAGAAAACTACCTCATGTTAAATGTCGTAGATGCAAATGGTATGGGCAGGAGAAACTGAAGCACCTTCCAATCCTATGTGTAGATGACAGGACATAAAGTAGAACAGGTAACACATCTCCTGTTTCTGGGTGTTAAAACTGACTAAATCCTCTCCCACTCAACCTATGTGGATTTTTTAAAAGCACATTTCCACTCCTTCAAAGTAAGCAGACAAATCCTCACACTTGCTTACCAGTCCATGTCAGAAGTGTCATAACCTCCGACCTGGTTTCATCTAACTGTTAAAAATAAACTGAAACTTCAGACAACAGTCACCCAGGGAGGTAAAATCTCCAAACAACAACAACCCCAGTAGCTCACCATCATCTTAGGACAGCTTAAGATCCAGAGGGATCATTCTTAAACCTCCACTACGTCTTTGAGATGTCTTTTAAGTCAAAGACTCAAACTGTGTACTTCTTTTGCTCAGTCACAATATTTACATGATTGGTAACTGTCCAAACCAACTTCTTTCTCTCATTGGTCTTCATTTTATATTTCATAAGCTTTCTTTCATTTTGCTACACTCTTCTGCAAAGCACCTTATTCCTGTACTGAATTCCTCCTTTTGTTTCTGTGCAGCACTGCAGGGTCAACAGGTTCTTTACTTGTGCCCACTTGTGGTAAAAACCAAAGGGCTTGTTTCACATTGACAGAATGTGTCTGAGTAAAAGTGCTCTTCAAAAAGATCGCTCTTGAAACAAATTAAATGTGCTTTCCTGCAGCAGTCACAAAGAAGGTTGATATTAGTTGATACTTTGCATGTTTCATGTCAGACTCTAATTTCTGTTCATGGATTGAGGACTGACACTCTGTAATTATACAAGTCTTACTTTGTTTCCATGGTGATTGATTGCAGAAAGTTGGAAAAGAAGCCATTTAAAATTCCATCGTTTCTGTAAATGCTACATGATCCATCCATCCGCCTGCTGCTTATGTTCCGCTGGATGTGAAGTTTTACTAGTTCTGAAACTAACAATAATTTACCAGTTAATACTTAATATATAAATTACATGTAGGGGACATTATAGTCAGACCCTTCAGGATTTTGCCTGCCTTTTTACTGACTGTTGTGGTCTAAAATGTCTGATTTTTGCGGCAGTTTTCCTAAAGAATTGCAACATTTTGGGGCATTATAGTGATGGAAATTCCTTATCAAATTTCCCTAACCAATTGGCATGCAGTAGACCTGGGATATTTGGGTCCCCTGGGGATGAAGATTCAGACAGCAGTTCAGTCATAATGGATAAGATACCTGCCTTTGGTGTGAGAGACCCGAGTTCAATCCCCCACTGTGACCCATCCACCATTGTGTCCCTGAGCAAGACGCTTAACCCCTAGTTGCTCCAGAGGCGTGCGACCTCTGACATGTATAGCAATTGTAAGTCACTTTGGATAAAGCATCAGGTAAATGTAATGTTTGAATAGTGTAGTTATGCTCCTTTAGCCTTTCTGTCATAAAAACACTTCTTACAGCAATGATAAAATAGCCTTCTTGGCAAAAATGTTTTTGTTTGGGAGAGACCCCTGCTGAGCTCAGAAGAAATGTAGAAGCCCACAGCAAACACCACATATGTGCTTCCAAGGATATGTTTCCAGGAAGCTGCTTTTGGCTGTGAGATTAATATTTATTTACTGCGGTGCTGGAAAGAGAAGTTGTGTGCCATCTGGTTGAGCCACAGAAAATCCACAAGTTTCCTCTGAAAAATCCCCCACAGACTTGTCCAATAGGCAGAGAGATCCTGCTAACGGATGGGTAGCTAAGCCAGTAGAAGGTGTCTGATATTTCCTGGATCACCGTCAATCCCTGTGTAATACCAGGGAAACACAGAGAAATGACTGAGACTGAGGCACAGAACCAACCACTTCTCTACTGGAGAGGGTTCTTTTTCTTTGTGCCAACACCACTTTAACACAGCAGAGCAGGACTTTCACTCACCCTGCAACTGTATCAGGATATAGTTTTAGTCATGTTACAGTACCATACCGGAGCTTTTACACGTCAAAGCCACTAAATAAAAAAATAACTTGAAAACACCATCTGACTTACTGGAAGAGTCGGCATTTCATTCAGCCAACACATTTCAGCACAAAGCCTACATCAATTTGTTTTACAAAATTGTTAGAAAGAGCCTGTTTACACACAGAGTAGATCGATCTTTAGCAATTATCCATTGAGAATTAGACAGAATAATGGCATCTTTAAGGATGCCACTGTCAAAAAAGAAATTTCTCAATAAAATGACACAACCCTAAACTACCGCTAAGCTCTACCACACAAACATTCGCTTAATAACATCAAAGAGAAAAGGGGCGCTTTTAAGACCTCACCCAATATGAAAAATCCTAATTAAGTGAGAAAAAGAAATCACTTCCTAAATAAATGGTATTAATATCAATGTCTATCTTACCCAGAGTGATTTTAAAATACCAGTAAAGCAAACATGTCTTCATTCTCATGCAGCCATTAGTTTCACTGTATGACATGAAAACAGCTTCAGCAAGGCTGTTTTCAGGTCATACTGAGACCATAAAACACTTTTAAATCCATCCCAGAAAACAACTTAAACCTTTTATTGTCATTAGTTGTTCGCACTCTACCTGAAACTCATTACATTAATATTTCCGGATATTATTATCATTGTTTGTCCCTTCTGTATAGCTCTCCCTCACGTTTCTTCCCTGTTCTCCCTTTTTGTGGAGTTTTTCTTTATTTGAATTAAAGGGTTGAGGAAAGATAATGTTGCATTGTGTACTGATTGTGAAGCTCTCAGAGACTTTTATCATCATTTAAATAAATTAAATTGACTTGAACTTATTGTTGTGGTACTGCACAGCAACCTTTAATGCAGGAAGTTTATATTCTCCTTTTCACCATGTCCATATTTACAGATTGATTGTCATCTGAATTTGATATTCTGACAACTGTAGCTCCTCAGCAAACTATTAGTTGTCAGAGGTTAATGTTCATCAATTGACCACCAAAAGCACCACAGCTGCATTATCAAATTTATTGGGCTGGGCTTTATGATAAAACACAAAAGCTGTATAGAGTAAGTCCTCTTTATCCTGTATTGATAATAACAGACTACAACAGGAGAGTCAATTATGTGTGTTTGATTGTAGGACTGCAGCATCCCTTACAAGTTACACAGACTATAAAGTGAATGAAACTACTTTAGATTATGGCTTTATTTTACTCAACAATTTCTCATGGGGATGGATTAAAATTGCAGCATTAGTTCAGCAGGCACGTCTTGGACTTCATCTGTCCACCGACTCTCTCTCTGACTCACTCTCTGTCTCTCCTGAGATCATCTGGAGTAACTGCAATGAGCTACATCGCTTTATCTGTTTTTCTTTTCTCCCAAAAAGTAGAACTTCACTGAAATATTTCTGACAGTAGCTCTCTAGACTACTGAAATCAGTCTCACATGTTGTACTCCAGTTCTTTCATTAAGAGCAGCGCTCTTGAATTTCGCTTACATGTGAGACTCTTCTAGGGTAAAAGTGCCATTTAAACCAGAAGTCATGTTATATAATACTAAACTAAAATAGTCAAATTACACACTCGTTGATGGAGAAGTTTTATCAGTTTTTGTTCCAAGAAATTTGTGAAGACTTTTTCATAAAATAGTAGAATTTCTGTAAACGTAGCGTTTTTTTCTTTTAATCTAATTCTACTTGAAGTACTGTCTCATTGTTCTTCGTTGCATGTAAACACAAACAAGAAAAGTTCTTTGAGAAGTGCTCTGGAGATAAAGTTATTGTTGTTATTATTCAGCACCATTACTTTCCCAGAGGCTGCTTCCACAGCCAAGCGCATGAGTGTTTATGGCTCATGACACAATTATGATTAAGATGTTAGCCTCTCACAGTGAAAGGGGGGAGGCAGAGAAAGAGAGAGAGAGAAATAAAAATGGAGAGGGAAGGGATGAGAGAGAAATAAGGGAGAGAGAAAGCAAGGAAAATGGACAGGTAATTTAGCATCACTGTCTCTCTCCTGGGGTAAAGACGAGCAGCGCAGTGCTGACCTGTCACTGTGCTGGGCATGATCAAAGAGAAACACCTTACATCTCTCTCTCAGACCCAAACATTAGGTATTTTTCACTTTCTTACAAGCTATGTTTCCGTTAAACTGTGAAGTAAACTTAGGCAGTTAATATTCATTGACAGTGTAATAGTGTTTTGAGATACTTTTTTATAATTTCTTTAATCATGGCAAACAATTTGTTGTGCAATTTAACAACATGAAGCAGTTGATTGTAGGTAGCTTTGGCATAAAATCTAGAGATAGATGGATTACTTGCTTTGTGTCCTTCATGGTGCCAGAATCTGAAATAACAAAACATTAAAGAAATAGAAAAGCCACTTATAAGATCATTAGAAAAATCCAGTTTACATGAAACAGAAATTATACCCTATAACCAAGAATACAGTGTACTCTGTCTCAGCCACCATGCTTTTCCTATAAATCCTGCAAAAGCAAAAATATCCCAACAAAAAGTAAACTTAAGGAGTAAACAAATCTTGGGTGGGAGGGGTCGGCCACACTATTTCCTGCTCACCTCCTGGAGGTGTACAGGTCCTGGAGAGCAAGGCACATTAAACCTAAACTGCTCCATTGTTGATGTACAATGGTAAGCAGAGAAGAGTAGATCCTCCATGTAATGTGATGATAATCATCTCCACAGGTATTTGTAGTGTGACGGCCAGTATTTTTGTAATCAGGCACAGGATAAATGACATATTTTACAAAAGGTTCTCTCTTTCAGTTATTTTCATTAAAAAGTGAATTTCCTCATTCAAGGATGATTAGAATTTACATGTGTAGAATTACTTTTTAAAGTTCTCCATCCCTGCACTCTTACTGCAAACTGAGACGTCCTGGGGGAATTTGTATTTTAGGGCCTTGTGGTGATTTTTAAAATATGAGCAAACACGTTCTAGGGCGTGTAAGCAGAGGAAGTCGATCCCAGGAGCCTCTTTATGCTGCAGAGAGGAAGTTACTTCCCTGTCTTTACCTCCTGAATTACTGCTTCGGTGTCTAAACTGTGCCATTGTCTGAACACTTGCTGTTTCTTCCCCTCATTCCTCACCTCCCTCCCCCTTCCCATACCCCTCTTCTCCATAAACTCTCGTTCTCTTGCTCATTTCTGCCTGTCAGAAGCCATGGAGGGTTTTCTGCTCTGCCTGGGTGAAGTCCAATACTCACCGTTGACCCGCACTCTGAGCTTGGCAGTGTCACTCCCACTTCTCTCAGACTCTCTCTTTCCTCTGCTGAGACATCTTTATCTCCTGCTTTTCAGTTTTTTTTTCTTTCTGTTGTGATGATGTCCTCCCTGGTTCTACATATTTTGAATCTAATCTATGCTTAAATCCTTTAGTGGGGCATACTAACACGGAGCCCATTTGCTCCAGTGACATAAAATATTAGAAGTTAATTATACTTACCGCCTCAGGGTTCACAGGCTTAGCAGCAAAAAAAATGTAGATCTGTGATGAGAGTCTGTTCCGTGTGACTTCAGAGAAACATGTCTGAGGACACTTTTTCTACTGTTAATGCTACATTTAAGTGTAACTTTTAAGATCCACCTTATGGAATGAAAGCCCTGCTTTTGGGGGCGGAGCTAGACTCTCAGCAAAGTGGGGGCAAAGCTTCATCACTGGGCCCACCTGCTACCAGAAGCACTTTTAGAAGCACAAAAATCAAGGACAACTGACCCCATCCCATCCATCGTCAACTGCTTATCCTGCGTACAGGTTTGCGGGGGTGCTGGAGCCAATCCCAGCTTACATTGGGCGGAAGGCGGGGTACACGCTGGACAGGTCGCCAGTCCATCGCAGGGGAACAACTGACCAAATCAACTAAATCTGAACAAGTCAGCAAAATCAGGCAGGCAAAACGCTTAGTCTGAAATGCTCCATGTGCTGCTGTCTTTAACCTCCAGGTTGTCTCCACCACTGACTTCTGGCATGACCTGCAAAGTGTGTTACAAAAAAGAGAAACACATTTTTTTTTTACAATATAAAAAAGAACGTGTCACATACTGTGACAGATGTGGTTCTCTCCTCCGCTCATTGTTAATCTAGTATCTGTCCAGTATCCATATCTGTCACACAGTGTGTACAAGCATGGGCTTTGCCAAATTAATCCTAATCATGTGCTCAGCAATATTGTTGACAAGCATGTTAAAGCCACTTACAGAACAGAGAGGGAAAAAAAACAAACATTTTTTCTACGTTTGTTCAAAACTAAAGAGCCCAAAGTTACTCAGCTGTTTTAGTATTCATTATGCCATCCAGTCAAGCTTGGCCCCAGGCCTGGCTTCATGCCTGTATGGCAGAATTAACAAGCAAAATTGGTTGTTTTCTTATTCTTGTCTCTTTTTCCTCAGCTTTGTCAGATCCTGAACAGGTTGAATCTCTCATTAAATTGTTTACTATTATTCTGTGACCTTTTCAGTATCTGTAAGTATTAACCACACTTGTCTTGCGTGTAATGGGCCAATAAGCAGCTGCAGCATGCGACAATAGGGTCGCGCTCAGAAAGTGGCTTCAGTGTTAATAGGGGGCAACAAAGTGGGACAAAAGGCAGAGCTGCTGGTGCACTCAGAGTAAGGGTAAAAAAAAAAGAATTTAATAATTGTTAATTATTTTATCATTAATATATATAAAGAAGTAATGTAAAGAAGAAAATGAACATTCAGATAATCAGGCAGGTTGTAAACAAACAGTTTACCCAGATTATCTAAACCACCATTTAGAGAGAAATATGAAAGCAAACACACCTGAAATGTTGATAATAATCCCTCATTGCACTGGGAAACTGTGAGTAGACACAACTATGTGAAGTAAATGGCAGGTCAAGGTTGCAGCAGGAACTGTAAACTGCCTAATCTGAGGGCTTGTCTACAACCTGTCTGGTCATCTGACTGCTCATGTTTCTTGCCCTACCTGACTTCTTTTCAGAGACGTTACTATGTTCTAGGGGTGGGAATCGCAGGGTACCTCACAATACATGGCTCATGATAATGATAATATCACAAAACAGCAATTCTTCAATAATAGATATATCTCTGTTGTAGTGGGTCAGGGGGTAGAGCAGGTTGGTAAATAATCACAGGGTTGGTGGTTAGATCCCAAGCTCTTTATGTCTATTTGTCAAAGTGTCCCTGAGCAAGACAATTGCTCACTATGGTTAGGCCAGTGCCATGCATGGTTGCTTGATGCCATAGGTGTATGATTGAGTGTGTGGATGGGTGCATGAGGTGCTAATTGCAAAGTGTTTTAAATAAACCTTCTACATAAATGCAGTCCAAATCTTTGAACTCTATGTTTTGTATATTAACCACAGAAAACTGTAAGGAAAGCGACCTACATAAGTACTCTAATGTAAAAAGTATGTATCTTCAGTGACTGCCGTATCTAAAACAACAACAATATTTTCTCATTGCCTTCCAAAACGAAACATGGCTGCTGATGTGGTATCCCTATCAATACATCATTTATCAGTGGCTTCCAAATTCATTAAAAAAAAACAATACACTTGTGGTTCGTTTGGATTGTGGTCATAGTTGAAAAAAAAAGGTGGTATGAAACTGCTCCCCTGTGTCAAAGTCTGCCTCTTTGTATATGCTCCAAACCTTCCCAGCCTCATCCCGAGAAGGTTTGTTGCACTATAACATCGTCACACTACTTCTGCTTTTGGTCCTGACAGATATGTGTCTTAATTCACAGAAGGTCCCTCTTTGGAAAACATAATCATAAGTCATTATACTTAATTTAACAAGAGAACAATGTCAAACAGTGTTTCTAGTGAGGACCGTCTCCTCTGAAAATGTTAATTAGTGTTTAGTAGCATTTAGTAGTGCTTTTAATAATCCTTTAAGCCATGTAGTATGTTTTACTGTGTAATTTCTTCTTACAAACTTAGTAAGTAGTAGTTGTAGTAATAGTAGTATAGCGTAAAGTAGAGCATCAGTAGAATATATTTAGCATAGTTTGTAAAAATATTTCTATGCATTTTTAATGAGAAATGTGATGTGTTCTCCATACCTCTTCTGAACAGGTTGATCTTTTAATAAACATGAAGTTGGTTTGGTGAAGAGGCTGTTTTCATCAGAGTTTCATCAGATTTCTTCTGCTCTTTGCCTCCACTAGCCTGCACTGCTTCAGTGCTACTCTCTGTTGTTGTTGCTGTTGTTGAGGGTTGTAAAAGGAAAAAAAACTTATTGTGAGGTTCCGCTGCTTCAACCATACAGTAAAAAAGAATTGCTCTAGGGGTTCTCTAGATGAAGGAATAGGACTGTAAATGGCAATGGGGGAGTGGTGGGGAGCAATTCATGACAGTAGCTTCTGTATCTCTTTTGTCCTGGTTAATGGCCAAGGCAGGTGCACAATGCATTAAAGAAAACCAACCCATGCAAAACAACAAACATTAAAACATTCCAACTAACATGGAGAAAAATGGAGAAGAGAAATATGCCAATTAGTGCAGCTAATCCAAATAAACTCTAAAACCATTTAGGGAAGAGCTAACACTCATTAGCTACTGGAGATTATATTCAATCACCATAAAACAACAGTTGAAACAGGTGAAATGTTTCTAAACTTTTCAGTTAGCCGATCACATTTCTTTGCTTACCTTTTTACCCACACATTGCTGCCTGTGGCTGTTGGCCATTTTATATATTCATACATTTGGAGACGTGTGAACCCCAGTAATGGCCTATCCATTGGCAGCAGCCATTGGGTCCTGGTACCGATCCACATGTTGTCTATAAAAGTCCTAATGGGGAGCTTGCCTGGCTATTTGGCAGCAGGAATAACCAATAACATTTTGTAAAACCTCATTTCTCTCTCTAATAAGAGACAGACTCTGTTTTTGGACCGTTGGGCTTTCTTCAGGCTCTCTGAATGAATAGTTGGCTGAACAAGAGAGGCAGATGATTTGATTTGCCTCCAATTTGCCACTTATTTTCTTCCTCTCTGGCTCTTCTACTCAGCTTTTTTAACACACACACACACACGCACACCTCCACTCTTATGAGAGTGGTCATTATTTAGCTTGTAACCAAGCACAATTTTCTTTTCTGAGTCAGTATTTAGCCTAAGAGCTTATTTGAAATCTATCAGTACTCTTTGTGCATGTTGGGAGGGTCTGTAGAATGAGAGAGGGGTGAGAGGAGTTACATTTTCATTACTGCAATACATTTATTTACGTTATGATACACTTTGTGAAGGAGATAGATCAATAATATAATACAGTATGTGTGTGTAAATAAGAAACCAATTAAGCAATGAGGACATTCATAAAACTTTGAAAACTATTATTGATTGGTTATTGCGTTTGGATTTGTGATGATGATTGAGTTTGCTCAAATGGTTTCAAGAAAATATTAGTTTTACAGTCAATAAAAATGTGACTACTTTCAACTTGAAGGAAAGCTAGAAAAGCTTATTTTCGTATAGTATAAGCTATAAATGTAGTTTCCATGATATGGGCACAAATGCAAGAGCTCAAGGCTAACAGTTCACTGATCATAACAAACAAAAACATACCATGTGAACTCTTCCTTAATTTATTAATAAAACCAGCAAATAATCAAATGGCTATATACCCTTAGTTTCAGAAAAATATGCAAACCAACAATAACTCCTGGTTAATCAGATCAGGTTTATACAGTCACAAAAAAACACATAAAACCACTGAGTTACTGAAAGAAATAAACTCAGACTTTTCAGAAGATAACATCATCACTTACTGAATGGATCTTTGCAGCGTAATGATAATTAGAATAACAAACAATAGCAAAATTCGCAATAATAATAAGACTATCCTCCCAACAAAAATACAACCATAACATTAATAAACAAACAAATGCCTAATTATGATTTGTTTATGTTCAAGTGACATAAACATCTAGACCTCTAGTTGCCGAAGAAATTTCAAAGCTTGTCCATTAAAGTAAAGGTGGAAAAAGTATGAAGTTGTTGGGTGGATGGTCAACAAAATGTTGGACTTTGACACGAGAGACTGCTGTTTGCTTCCTGTGTCTTATGTACACTCCACATTGGTTTCTTTTACCCATGGGCATGATGGTTTTCTATTTATTTTTTTGCGTAAACCAAAGCTAACCTAACCTTGACCATAGCTGTTTTCAATCGATCAATCAATCAATTTTTATTTATAGAGCACTTTAACAGCAATCGCAAAGTGCTGTACAAAGATTAAAAGCAAACATCAATTTACAGATTATCACATACATAATGTACACAGATAAAATTACTAACAAAGGAGTTCCTCCAAGTGTCATCCTCAAGGGTCAAAAGACAGACGGAAGAGATGGGTTTTAAGACAAGTTTTAAAATCAGACAGTGAGGAAGCCTTTCTAATGGTAAGGGGAAGGGCATTCCCCAGTTTCAGAACTGCCACCGCAAAAGCATGGTCCCCTTTAAGTTTGCATCAAGTTTTTGGCACTCTCAGGAGAAGTTTGTCAACTGACCCCTCAGATAAGTAAGTGGGGGCAAGGCCATTCAAGGATTTAAAAGTCAGTTAAAGTTTAAAATCGATCCTACACTGATCAGCCACTGTAATCAACGTAGATTACGCATTGTTTGTAAATTATTGTTGACTTAATAATAAACTGCCATTTCAGAGATGGATCTGTTTGTTTGTGTTTCATTTTGAATATTAATATAACATAGCGAGATACAATGACGTTCCCATGTGTTAATGTTGAGATCATGGCAGCACCACCAGCGTAGACTACTTTCTCATTAAAACTTTCCACCATTATTATGGTATCTGCTGTTGACCTAACTCCAGTTTCCTTACTGTCCATGGATTTAACTGCATCTTGGTGATGTTTGAAGAAACATCAACCAACACTACAGGATATGCGTGGTTACTGCACACAAGAGGATGCTTAAAAAGGTATTACCAAATACACTATTTCCAAACTACTTCTACTGCAAAATGAAAACTTGTAGTACACAATGTGTAGATTGTGTTAAGGCTTAGCTGAGAAGTAACACATTTACACATGAATAAATGAGAGCACACACACACACACACACACACACACACTTCATCATACTTGTGAGCAGCTGACACTGAAGTTGGTGTCACTGTGAGTGTTGCTCTCCTGCCAAGCTGCTGATGCTGTCATCTCCACAACACCTGGAGATGCTTGGCAGCTTCTGCAGTAGTCTGTGTTTTTTTAAATTTATTTATTAGCGTTGTTCTTTTGCCTGTGTTCGAGGACATTTTTCAATCCACTTCATTTAGTTTTATAAAAAAGATTTTTTCAGAGCTACACAAAATCATTTTAAATCTATTTAAATTAAAGGCATTTTTATGCACAATAACCTTATTTCTGAATAAAAACAGCAGAACTGATTGCAGTTCATTTGACTGGAATACTTCTGTCCTTCTATTTGAATACTGGCATTGCTGTTTCATTTTAAAGTTTCAGTTTCATATCAGTTTCAGGGTCAGTTATGTGAATCTGTCACAGCAAATGGGGAAAAAAACAAATCTAGAGAGAGGAAATGGAAAACTGTCATTCTTTGTATCTTGTGTGTGGTTTTTCATAATCATACTTCCTGGTATAAACAAATGTCCCTGTCAGCTGAACTGGACCCTGTTCAAAAGGGTGATTAGACAAGACAGAGGTTTCTTCCAGGTTGAACAGTGTGTCTGCCATGACTCACAGCCATATTTGGAAGGTCTGTGCAGTGGCAGGTGCTTGCAGATGGAAACATACAAGTGTGTTGCAGGATCAGACGCGTTATTAATCCCCACTCACAGGCTGCAGCTCTCTATGAGGATTTTGCCAAAGAGCTGATCAAACAGGCTGGGTTGCTTACAGTTGTTTGTCATTGTATTCATGTTTGTATTTGAATAAGTCTGAACTAAACATAAAGCTTGAGGTACTGCAGGCACACTGTGATCTAGCCTAGATACATCCGTATTTTTGTTTTAATAGAGAAGATGCTTTTTCCTTACTTCAGTCCAATTTGAGATGATCCCTACAGCTATTGCCATTATATTATTAGTAGATATAATTCCATTTTGTGACCCAGACTTTTTGTCCAACACCAGCATCAGGTTGACCTTTAGCACAATGTAGAACTTTTAAACTGCATTTGGAGACCTACAGTTTCAGACCTTCATGTTTTTTTCAGAGATCAAAACAGGTCTGGTGTTGTTCTCATACATTGCAATTTCCCTGGTTGAAAAAAAACTGATCCAATCAGAGCTTTGAATGCGAAATTAAGAAAGAGGTCCTGGTCAGAGTCAATAAAATAGAAGTAAAAAACATTTCAGCACTAAAATTGATGAGGCTCTGACTAAGACTTTCGTACTACAAGAAGTAATGACCACTGCAGCCTCTAGGGGACCCTAATGAACTTTCGGTGTTTTATGTCTAGTTTAAAGTCTCAGGAAAAAGCACTGCCAAGGTTGAAGTTGGTGAGAACAGTCTTAATTTGGATGTCCTTTTTAGCTTTGTTTACTCTCACAGCACTGATATTCCTCTTTTTTATCAAGCTAGACATCACAAAGATACGCCTCTCCATCTTTCTGCATCTCCCATCAAACAAAAATGAAAATCCAACCGTACACAATGAGATTTCCTCGTTTTTGCTGACTGGTGCTTTGGAGTCTCCTCTGTAGCTTTCAGCGCTTTCTCACCGGGGTCCTGTCTTGTGCCATTTGTTTCAGTTAGCGGGAAATGTGTGTGGTTGTCAAAAACGATTGGCTTTGGTGGTCTGAGGCGCGCACTCTAAAGCACGGCTGACAGTAAATTGTATTTTTCCACAGAGTTATTAGGGCATTATTATGGCGCTTGAAGTGAACAATGCATTCTTGTCTTCACAGGCAGACAATTAGAATCATCATTAATCGGCACTATCAGCACATCAATGGGGCAGAAGGGGTATAATGGAGTTATAGACCACTTATGCGGCAATCAATCAATGCGATTGCTAACTAAACTGTTTTTCATCGTGCCCGAACTGAGCGGCTGGTCAGTATTGGAGTGGAGTATGTGAGGGGAATGTTTATGGCATGTTATTTGTACTAATGTTAAGATGTGCCCCATTTTTTATCGTAATGTAATTGTCTACAGGCTCTGCAGCTGTATCACAAATCTCCAAGCAATCATGGGTGGCTCCACCATGGAGGCCCAATGAGTTACAATAATGGCTAAATACAAAGCAGCCAGACTAGAAAAAAGAGTGTAAATTATTGCTGTTAATGCTACTCCTAAGCAAAGTCCAGCACCATGAAGCAGAAAGACACAGTTAGACACAGCTGTAGTTGCTAATGAACATTTAAAGCTAAAGAAAAACATTTAGCAGCTAAAGAGAAACATTTAGCAGCTAAAGAGAAACATTTAGTCGCTAAAGAGCCATATAGTTTTCTGTGGAAATGGTGAAGACCAAATAGGAGCTAAAAAATGAATAAATATTGGACTTATTAGCATTTATTCACCACAACTCTAAAATAATGTTAATGTTGTTCTGTGTCCACTGGATGTGTATATAAACAATTTTGCTAACATCAAATCATATTTTATTTAAAGTGCAAAATCACCATGCAACATGGTCTGAACACAACACAAAAATACACAGGATCAATTAAAAAAAGAGTAAAAACGTAAACATGACAGCTACATTTAACAACTTGAGAATGAGAGGATATTAAAAGGTGCTCGACCCAACAGGAATTCTGAGACAGGCTGTTGTGATGTGAGAACAAGTAGGTTTTCAGTCTTGACGTAAAAACACCCACTGAATGTGTTTTTTCAGATTCATTCCTTATTGTCCTCAGTGGAGGAAATTTGTTTTCACAGTCTGTACAGAGTCTGTACAAGTCAAAAGTAGAACCTTAAGTCTGCTCTAGCTTGCACTGGTAACCAGTGAAGAGAGGCCAGAGGAGGTATTAAATGGTCAGATTTTCTAGTTTTTTTTGTCAGGATTCTGGCTGCTGCGTTCTGGACAAGTTTAAGACTTCTGGTAGCACCGCTACGGCAGCCTGTTCTCATTTCATGGCATAAAAAACTGACGCTTTCAAAAAGGGTGATATTTGACGCAAAAGGTACCTTTCAGCGTCCGTATGAGACAGAGTCGAGAGAGAAAGGCATTGCAGTTAACAAGTTTATGTGCCTCCAGAATGTCAGGCAAGAGTCAAAAATCATTCCAAGGTTCTTGATAGTAGAGCTTTTGTTATTAAACATCAATGTTAACTATCAGGTTCTCATTTAGATGCTCATGTTTGGCTAAATCAACAACTAAATCAACAAATCATTGTTTTATTGGCAGTGAGCTGTAAAATGTTCATATCTATCCATTATTTAATTTCTACTAGACATGATTCTAAATTTTGGATTTGGGAGGGGTCATTCAGCTTTACCGGTACATATAGCTGTGTGGAAATTAATATTGTATTGTGGATGATGATGTCCCCTTGGAGACATCATCCACAAGGGGTGCTCCAGGGGTGCACGAAACTTTATTACACAGGAGTCAGAGGTGGTATTGTTAAAACCTACACGTTTGGGTCTGTAGGATAAAAACAAGTGAAACCATTAAAGTACCCTTGGATACCAATGTGCTGCTCCAGGCGGCTTAGAAGTATGCCACGGTCTATGGTGTCAAAAGCTGCACTCAAGTCTAGTATCATCAACAATGATGATAGATCAGAATCAACAGCAATCAGTAGGTTGTTGACTTCTCTGGTTAAGGCAGTTTCAGTAGATTGTCAGAACTGAAAACCAGATTGAAATGGATCAAGGAGACTGGATAACTGGGCAGTCTTGATCAGCGACCACCTTATCGAGTAATTTTGACAAAAACGGGTGGAAAATGGTCTGTAATTGTTCGGAGATTGCAGATCCATGCTGGGGGTTTTCGGCAGAGATTTAATAATTGCAGTTTTAAAAGCTATGGGGATTAATTTAAAAAGATAAAAGTTCCTTAAAGGTTTGGAGGACTGAACCAAGCTAGCCAGGGTGAGTGAGGATGATTGAGTGAGGAATGAATTGGACTGAGTCACGCTGCCTGCACCAATAAGATTATTGGAGAGATCGCAGATATCACTCTGAGTGGAGTGTGGACAAGTGACTAATCAAGTCAATCTTATTCGGACTATTTTTATTAATGTTAATGAGGTGGGAGAAATATACTGAGCAAGCAGCAGAAAGTGTCGGGGTCCAGGCAAGGTGAAAACCTTCTTGTTTTGACCTATGCCACCTTTGATTCCAGCTTTCTGAAACTTATTTTGAGTACACGTGTCATCTGAGAACCGTTGCTGTTTGCATCCCAGTGTGGTTTTGGTAGTGAGAGGTGTGACAGAATCGATATGTATAGCAAGGCACTATTCACGTTGTCCGTGAGGTTGTCAAGACAGTCAGAATTAGCACAACAGGAAGTCAAGTATGTCACCATAACAGCTTTTGAAGATAACAATATGTCGATTTTGTGTTTACAAGTTGTTCTGCTGTCAAGTGGCAAAAAATGCTAATAATGCAGCTATAACTTTATGCAAATAGCCTGTATCACACTATGTACCATCTCAGATGAAACAATAGCCCCCGTAATGATTCCCAAACAAATACACAGCAGTTCACAATTGACTTTGTATAAGTAACACAAAGGGCAAGATATTACCCTCAGCCGTAATGATTTCTTCATTTTTCTCTCTGTGTCTCCTCTCAGATGACCCAAGAACAGTGCACTCATAGGAACAATGTCCAGAGTTCAGAGAAACCACAAGTATACAAAGTGGGAATATATGGCTGGAGGAAACGCTGCCTTTACTTCTTCGTCCTGCTGCTGATGATCCTGATCCTGATCAACTTGGCACTAACTATCTGGATCCTCAAGGTCATGAACTTCACCATAGTAAGTCACCTTTTGCCTTTTTATTTGCCATGGGTGTTACATGTATGTATGAGGTGATGCACTGGAGTTGTCATTGAAAATCAAAACCGCTGCATGAAATCCCTTTTTCAAGCATGATGTACAGAGATATCAACCTTTCTACGATGAATATTTGAGTTGGCCAACCCATTTTCGTAGTTAATTTATTAAGCATTAAACAGTAATTCTCTGACAGCAAGGCAAAATCTTTAATGCTCTTACCCCCAGATTACATTTACATGTCATACAGAAATACATTTGGTTCACACTGATGTCATGTTTTTTCTTCATGATCCATTTATGATGCGTATGTTATGATCTGTTGCCATCTGCTGCATTAGGGATACATGTGTGAAAGTTTGCTTTGGTTTTCTTAGTGGCTATATTATGGCTATTACACACATTACAGTTAGCAGGAGGTCAAGTGCTTGCAGGTTGGTTTCTGTTGGTTTCTCTGACTTAATATACACAATGTGTTTTGAAGTAATGTAGTATTGGGTTAACTACTGAGGTAGGAACTTTGTGCATGTGGCTGAAAACCGGGGGGGGGGGGGGGGGG
>NC_060172.1:7432408-7482278 GCF_021292245.1 Micropterus dolomieu
GGGGATCAACAGTCATGCTGCTGTGGTCCTTGTGTAGAGCCTCCTAGTAAGGTTACGGTGTACCTATAAACCACGTAACATGGTGTCAGAAGGCAAGTTCTTTTTTCTCTCTTCGCCAATTGACAAAAGCTTCGCCTAACGCTAAAGCTAGCAAGCTCACAGGCGGCGATTATGAGTTAATCGACATCAGTTTCGAGTCTTTCCACCAGAGAAGTTCACGATCCAAGCTGAAGACTGGAATAAGTGGATAAAATGCTTCGAAAGATTTTGCATCTGGTATGGATTACAGACACAAGCGGACAAAAGTTAATTGAATGCGCTGATTTACACAATGGGAGAGGAGGCGGAAGATATACGTACTGGTTTCCCTGCACCTCAGTCCCGTGGGAAGCGAGAGAATACGACACAGTCAAGAGGAAGTTGGATGCTCAATTCGTAACACGCAGAAATGTGATCTTTGAGAGGTCAAAGTTTAATCAGAGGCAGCAAGAAATGGGTGAGTTGGCTGGCAGCTTTCACACAGCGCTGTATTCCCTAGCAGAGCAATGTGGAAACGGGGCACTACATGATGAAATGGTGAGAGATAGACTTGTTGTGGGTCAAAGAGATAACCGTTTGTCAGAACGGTTACAACTCAATCCTAAATTGAAACTTGATAAAGTCAGCAAGTGAAGAAGCAACAAGAAATGCTTAAAATTAACACACAGTTTTACAGCATACACACGAGGCAGTGCGATAGCGCTTGTTTAAAGCAATTCAAGCCGCTATAAAAGCAGACAGTCAAGAAAGCACAGCAGAAAAGACAGACACTATGCAGAAGATGCGGTGATACAAGAGGGCATAGCCTGCGACAATGTCCAGCTAAGGAAGCAATGTAACTGCAGAATAAAGGGACATGAGACCAGAGTGTGCAAAACTAAATATATGTGTGAAATCCATGTAGCTACGGTGACACTGAGAGGAAGTAGCATCTCTGGGCTCACTGTCAGCTGATGCAAATAGCAGTCCATGGATGACAGACATGGATGTGGATAATGTCAACGCACAAGTCGATACTGGCTAACCAACGTGGGATTTTGGCAGATTCCACTGTCCAAGAAGTCATCTATGCTAACCACTTTCATAATTCTGTTCGGGTGTTAAATTCACCTAGGCTTTGGAACCTTGTTGGCAACAGAACACTTCCACAAATGCATGTCACGCATCGTGGAGGGCCTTGAGGTTGTTCTGTGTCAGATGAGCTCATTTGGGGGGCCACACAGACAGAGCATGATGAGAGGCTGTGGAGAGTGCTGTCATGACTGCAGGAGGTAGGAGTAATGCTTAACGACAATTTTCACTGAGCATGATAATGTTCCTGGGGCAGGTCATTAAGGCATCGGGGGTCAGCACAGAACCTGATAAAGTGTGCATTGCCATTCCAGTGCCCAGTAATGTCAGTGAGGTGAGACACTTTGTGCATGAAAAACCACCTTTGGAAGTTCCTGCCTCACCCGGCTGAGAGAACATGACCTCTCAGAGACCTGCTGAGAAATTCAAATACAACATCTGGCCTTCAACAGCATCAAAGAGTTACTGACGACACCCCCAGGGCTTGCATTGTATGATCCAAATGCAGAAATGCTTGTCTCAGCTGACTGCGTTGTGTGATGTTTGCCTACACTATATCACATGTGGCTGGCAAAGACATTGCAACTGTAGATGTGCTGTCCCAAGCTCTTGTCAGCCACACAGCAGAGGGGCTGCAGGAGGAGGAAATCAACCTCTGTGTTGAATCTGTCATAGCGAGTCTCCCAGCTACAGAAAAGAGAAATCCAGAGACACCAGGACGACAATGCTGTACTCCACCAATCAAAGAAGTTCTGCGTCAAAGAATGGCCAGACAAGTTTTCCTTTGCAAGAGCGTTCCAGCCCTATCTGCCATTCTCAGGTGAGCTCACAGTCCATAATAGTCTACTACTATATGGCAGCAGGATAGTCATCCCAGCATCACTGAAGGCAGACATGTTGTCAAAGCTGCGTGAGGACCACCTGGGAATAACAAAGTGCAGAGAGCGAGCTAAACATTCAGTGTGGTGGCCAGGCCTCAGTAGAGAGCTGACACAAATGATAGAGAAATGTGACAGGTGTAGCCATGAGAGAATAAATCTCAGACAAACAATGATGCCTAATGAGTTCCCACCAAGGCCATGGTCTACTGTAAGAGCAGATTTGTTTCAGACAGAAAACATTACCTGGCCTTTGTGGACTACTTCTCAAGATGTTTTGAAGAGGCCAAACTGACATCCACAACATCTGGAGCTGTGATTTAGCACTTCAAGTCTATCTTTTCTCATCATGGTATACCTAAAGTGGTCCACTCAGGGAGAGGATTGGGGCTTCAGCCATGTGACATCCAGTCCCCATTTCCCACAGAGCAGCGGGAAGGTTGAGCGGGCTGTTAGGGCAATCAAAAGTCTGATTACATGCCCAGGTGCATCACAAGATGTATTTTACAATGTTTATAGCTGTATCAACAAGTGACTACCAGGAACAGACTAGTTGAATACCAAGAACCAGTTTCTTCTGAGAAGAATCCACCTGTTGCCTCAGTGCCATCAGACCATCTTCCACAAAACAGTTTAGAGAAGCCTAATAAAAGAACTAATAGCCATAGTTTACAGCTCCCTCCAATCTGCCATTTTTCCTAATGCTTTCAAAATAGCCTCTGCTAAAGAAGAGCAGTGTTAATGCAACAGTACTGGATAACCTATATCATACCTACTGTTCTTAGATAAAGTCATTGAAAAAGTTTTTTACCAGCTCACTCAAGGTGTGCAGAAGGGTGACGACTCCAAAAGGAACATCGACCAGTTCAGAACAACCTCGCTGCTCAGTGTTGAAGAAAAGTGTTGTTGTTGTTGGGAAGGTGGAGTCACCAGCTTGCTCCTTGTGCCTGAAGAGAGGCACGCCAGAGCACAGCTTCAACTGCTGTTTGAAAGTCCTGGGCGAGGGGCTCTACCGCTGGCGCCGTATGTATTACGTGTGTAGTTTTTTGTTGGTCTTTTTGTATCAGCAGCTGTGATTTGTGTAGATGCTGAAATCTAAAATTACTCCTCTGGACCCTGGTCCGATTGTTATTCAGTCTAAATGAACCAGAACTGAAGGATGAAACCATGACCTTTCTCCTCTCCTCTGAGAAACACCATGCAACTGCTATTGTACATCAAAACAAAACAAATGCTGAGAAGCTCAGATATGAACCATTTTAACTCAGGTTCACAGAATAGATGCATTTTGTCTAAATTTCTGATGCTTAGTTATCACTCCTGAGCTGTTTTTACACCACACTTCCAGCAGGTTACATCTGGTCAGCAGTGTCTGTTTAGTTTCTGTTGCTGTGTAAGTATAGTATAAACAACTTAATGTCTGTTTGGCACGTACTGACACCACGGGTCAGATGCATGCAACTTTGTGTAGGTTCATGACTTAATCTTTCTGCAAAAAAAATATTCTTATACATTTGTTTTGTCATCAGCAAACATCAAAAATGTAATCAAGGTTGTAATTCATAGCATTAATATTGAAAGAAATTTTGCAAAGGGCTTAATAATAAAGGACAAAAAACAACATAAACAGGGAAAGAAAATGTTAATTTCTATGTAAAAATATAAAAAAAAACCAAACTTTTCAAATCACCTTAAGTTTAAAAATGTGACTTTAAAATGTGTAAACTGCAAGTCATGAGAAACAATCAGTGAAACTGCATAACAGCCTAAACAAATAATGGTGTGAAGTATGTGTTTGTACATTTTCACTACACCACACAAAAACATCCTTTTCTGTGTTGGAAATAGTAAAAGCATGTTTTTTGTCTAAGCAGCTTTTATCTATCTGGCCCCAGGTGTTTGAAGTTTTATGAACTGGGGTACAGTCAGTCAGTTAATTAATGAGCAATAAAGAGCAAAATAGGCATTTACTTCTATAAAAGTAGCATGGATTATTAGGTTAAAGTATGTGAACAATAATAAAGATGTTAATGATCAAATGAATCCACATCTGTTGTGCCGCTGTCCCTGTAAGATAAGCCCCGAGTCTGTCTTTCCCTCTTTTTTTATTCTGCCTAGTTTCAGTTTTACTATTTCTTACTGTCCCTGTCTGTCCCATCGCATCTGCTCCACATGCTGTCTCTTTCTCTGCTTAGTAATCCACTGTGCCTGTGATGAGTCAGATACAGATGCAACAGAGTATGACACACACATTTATGTAGCACATACATACAAACACACACACACACACACAGCCATTGCTGTGAATAATACATGAGGTCTGCTTTACAGCGGGGCTTTAATATGAGATCTGCATAAATCAAGAGAGCAGTTTCTCAGATGCTGAGCCGTATGTTCTGACAGAACGCTACACTTGGGAGTGTTATAATGTTTTTAATGTGTCTGCCTGAAGTTTATAGAATAAGGAAAACATTTGAAATGTGGTAGATAAGTTTGAAAGGGAAGAAATCAACGTCAAACACGCCCCCTTCCTATTGTAGCACGCTAAATTAATTATATGCGGTAACAGAAGCTACACACATTTAAGAAGTGAAAACCTGTATAATGGAATGAACTATAGCACAATCAATATCTTTTGAGTTTTGTTGGCGTCTGCATAGCCTTCCATTTTATCAAATGTAATAAGTTTGCTTTTGACACAAATAGTCAAGAATTAGCTCTGTGGTCCCAAACCTGTGCACTTTGGTGGTAATGCCCTCGCCAAAGTGCTATTTTCAGTGTGCCACACCCAGGACAGCAGTGAAGTCTGTTGTTATGGGATGTTTGTTCTCTCCTGAATTCCTTCTAAGTATGTGGGACAAGAAGGGTGAATCCATAAACCAGCCTACAGAAACAATTTTGTTAATGAGGCAGTAGAAATCCATTAATGTACATCAGATCAGTAGATGCTTATAGATTTATCCCTGTTTTCAAAAACTGTAAAACTGCAGGAAGTTGAGGTAGTAGGAAGGTTGGAGGTGAGGAGAGGTATGAAGAGATGAAATATTTACATCAACTGCAATTACAGAGCGTTATGAATATAGATCAGCAGTGGATGTCAGGGAGAATGGTGTTTAGGAGGATGTGTGCTCAAAATCCCTTGAACTAAGTTTAACCTGTGTAGTTCTTAAATCTTACAGCACTCTGTATATATGTGTATATGAAAAGTGTAAAAATCTGCAGCATGCGTGCATGCACTTGGTTTTTAAAATATTTATGTGAATTTCATATTGGCACAAATCCATCCGGCTTAAATGTCTTCAGCAAAACATTAAATCTCTCTGACCTCCACAGCCAAATAGAAAGAGAATTTTGGCTGTGGATAAAATATCCTCTTTTTTTTCACCAGTGTTTTTATCTCTCCTTATTCAGACTTGTGAAGCTTTCTGTTCCGGCCTCTGTCAGAAACAACTCAAAACGCTCACTTTAACATTTAGCAGGGGGGAGCGATATGTTCTAGCGGTTTCTGGAATAAATAAAAAAATACAGCATGCCATAACCCTGTTCAGAAATGTATTCTATAGTAACAAAAGTGTGTAGCCAAACCCAGTGCCAAAGCTGAAATCCATTGTCTTGTTCTGAAACCTATAGTACAAGCATAAAAATGTGCCTGAACCCAGTCTGAATTTACATTTTGGGTTTGGATCTGGTTGAAGATCCTTCATAGTGTTATTATATTATTACTTTTTCACTTTTGTGTTATTTAGCATTAATTTATTATAGCGCATATGTAGCATACAGTGGGCCCTCTGAAAGGTTCCAGCTTCCTGCCAGGTCCTAAGTAACCTCAAACACAAAGAAAATTCCTTTTGTAGAAAGAGAAGCAGCAGTGTGTCAAATGATCAGATCATCTTTATGCATCTGCAGCTTATTAGACCAGAAATGCGTCCGGGGCCGTGCTCTCCACTCATGTTTTAAGCCATTATGAAAATGTGTGTCAAGTCCAACTTGAGTGCTCTACAAATGGCTCTTCGAAAACGTACATTAGCATGGTTCAACAGCTTATCAGCTCATATACAGTACACCGTGATTACTGTGCAGCACACACAGGAGCACACAAACACCAAAACAAATACACCAGTCATGTGCTTGTAAATGCACACTGCTTCTGTGTGATCAATTGCATACACACATACTTGTGCACTGTAAGTTTGATACATACAGATGCACCCATGTACATCTACAAGATTAAATATGAAGTATGATTAATGCCGTGCCACTGACATTAAGGGCAGAATTAGAGAGATGGGAGGAGAAAATAGGGATTCTCTCATGATCCATTCTTAAATATTTATATTATGCTTTTTGGATTTTTTAAAACTGTAAACCATGTGCAGTACAAAGGTGATTATCTGTTTTTATTTAGGTTTTTTAGGTTTTAGTCATTGTGATCTTGAACCAACTGTAAGTGTGTGTATTTACAGTATTACATTTTTTCAAATGCTGTTTGATTAACACTAAAAACATTTTCAGTATGACTATGCAATAATAGTGCAAGTTACTTTCCTTAATTTATTTGCTTTGAAACACCTTTTCTGTGAAAATGATTAATTACAGTTTATTATTAATTTATACTACAGGAAACTGTTATTTGACTTTCCTTGACACTGGTAGCCCACACATTTTTCCACATAGAGCAGCTTCAACATTTGGCAGAGTCAATGTAATGCTAAACATTTACAGAGTAAATTAAGAGAAGATCTAAAGGTTAATGCAATAGCAGTAAGATGTATGAAGCCCACAGTTTGGGGTCATAGTCAGGGTCAGAAACGAAGAGAGCTCAGGGCAGAAAAGTCAAGTCAAAAGTTAATAGAATTTGCATGAATTTGCTCCCAGTGATGACACATAATGATGATTTTACCCTGTCCATGGTTTTTAGTAGGCTGTCAAACACAACAATGTCGATGCAGCTGGTGTCCCGAATGGGCCACTGGTCTTTTATGGCTGATTCTTTCCACGTTGGTCTTTTTTTAGAAAAGGCAACCTCTTAGCAAACAACAGCCATACAAATACAATACATAGTATGATAGAAGACTCAAAAATGTACTTTTGTCCAGCACTATTGTCTTAAAAAAGGTCTGCAGAAAGTTCCCACTAGTGGGGAAGAAGTGAAGGGTCTGTGGTATATTATAATATGTTTCTCTATGTGATCAGCAGCTTCAATCATAAAGTCAGTCTGACTTTGATCTGTATGTTTGTGACTGTTATGTTAGTGTGTAGGTGTGTCTTTGTGTGTGCACATACTGAACAATACATGTCTGCTGTTTGTCGTGCAGGTGCGTATGAGCCTGTGTTCTGCTCTGGAGTGTGTATGAGTGTGTTACTCCTTGCATTTGTCTCCAGTGATGTACAGCTCATCCGGCTGCAAATCCAGCTTCCCTTCATGTTAAATAGGTTCGTTGTGGCAGCAGAGACAGCCGAGGGCTCTCAGATTGAGACAGATTAAAGTGGCTTCACCTCATGGACATGGCGGTCCAGAGTCTGTGTGGTAATGAGCTAAAAAGGAGGTGGGGGGGGGGGGATGATGTGTGATGTGTGATGTATTGGCTGCCCTCCCTTCTGGGTCCTTCCACTCCAGTGAACCATGCCTGTTCTCGAGCCAGAAAAGCAGCCTGGAGGGAGGAGGGAGCCGATGTAATGGTGAGACTTCAGTGCGGTTAACATTTGAGTGTCAGCGTTCCTGCTGATTAGCTGAATTTATTCTCTATCCAAACCTGAATTAGAAAATCCACAGGGTCAGGGTTAGTTCAACTTTTTGGGGAATTGGAGTCACAATCTGCTTCCTTTGGAAAGCAAAATATAGTTGATGTATCTTATTCCTAATTTCTTCAGTCACTGCTGTTAGCTTGACAAATAAATAATAATAGTAATAATAGTCATAACTCAACTAAATAAACTTTAGAAATATGATTAAAGCGAAGATAAAAATTGAAAGTATAGATATACAAACAACAGACTGATTGTCCTAGAGGTTCAGAAAAAAGTATGTCTTCATTTCAACAGAAGAACAGTCAGAACAGATCCTACTATAATCAAATACTGCTGCTGAGACCACCAAAACCTTTTGCATAAAGCAACTTCACACGATCTACACTTAATGACAGGTGAGGTTTTAGTCACATCTGCTTCAGTAAACTGACAGATAAGAGTTAACTTTGTTACTGCAGTGCACTTTAACAGGACATGCAACTAGGGATGGTCGGCCTGGTCTCTGCTGCTAGGGAGAGATTAATAAAGGGGAGGGAGGAATAAAAAACATGAAACACTTCTGTACCTGGTATATCCCCACTGGAGCCTGTACTTAAAGTCAAGTGAGGTGAACTGTTGTGACTGTGGGATATGGCTCACTGCTCCTGAGAGACAGAGCTGAAGCCTGCAGGAGAAGGTTTGCAGCAGCTCCACATTGGACCACTGAAGCAAGAGTCTCCGAGTCCCAGGAGGGGCCAAAGCGGGGCCAGCAGTGCCAACATCTCTGCCTCTCCAGGCCCAGTGGGGGAGCTTGACCTTCCCATCTTCAGCAAAACTATCAGCACTCACCAACTCCACAAAAGCTCACTGTCAGATGTTGTTTATTCATGTTTGCTGGTTTACTGAATACATATTTCTGCAGCAAATTTGGCAAAGTCATAGTGATGTCTCTGAATTTGAAGTGGGAACTGCTGTCATTTTTCACTCAGTGAGGATAATGGAATATATGAGTTTGTACTTTTGACCTGGGTGTTAACAATATTCTTGCCATTCAAGCGGTGGTTCATCCTAAAATGAATAATTTTTTTAACTGGACTTCTGATGATTTCTTCAACAGCTCACACGGTTGTAAGCTCGGACTAAGACTTCAGTCAGCAGGGATAAACTCTGTAACGCCAGCTAATGGAGGGCACAGCCTATATGAACTAGGACTTGAACAATTGCCTCTCCTTTATGTGATGACCCATGCTCTGATATAACAGTAGAGGCTTTGGAATAACATAAGCAGTCAGGACAGGAGATGACCTCAGAGCTTCCGAGACATTTACCTCCCGCTGTAACCTGAGAGAGGACTGCCACCTATATTTATGACTCAGAGTCAAACACACACACAGAAAAACACGCAACTCTGTCAGTCTTTGTTTCTCTCACACACCAACACACACACACACAGCTGTGATGCTTGTTTTGCTGGTTTATGGCAGAGGGAGACTCAGGCCGGTGCAGTGGAGTGGCAGCTAGAGAGTTTTCAGTCAGCCTAAGTGATTTTTCTATTGACCTCTGAGTGTGACTGTTTAGTGTCTTGGAAACAAATCATTATCTCTGTCAGGCATAAGCCTGGAGGGGATCATGTGTTTGGTCATGTGTGTGTGTATGCGTGTGTCTGTCCGCAGCTAATCTTGCATAAAACTGAACCCATCAGCCTAATATTTTTTGTGCACATTTGACTGTTTGCTCAAAGATTTGCAGTATTTGAAAAAAAAAAAAACCATTTTATTGACTGCTCTGTTATACCGCCTTTGACGCCTCACTCCCCTTAATCGACCGGTAGGTAAGTAAGTTGTTTAGTCAGTTAAGTTACATACGCATGTGTGTAAGTTAAGTTATGTTATATACGCACCTAAATTGTTAACTTACGTACCTTAATTAGTCAACACTGACTGTTTGTTTCACACGAGATGTGAACAGAGTCCTCCGTGGTGAAAGTCCTGTTTGTTTGATCCATCCACATTCACTCAGTCAGTATTAACGCTCAGTGGTTAACTCTATAGTTTTGCAGATTTTAAAGTGTTTTCTTGTTTATTTAGTATTTGACCAACCAAATGGACTGATTAGTGTAGCATCAAGGATGAGATGCTTCACTGGCTTCCACCAGCAAACACGTCAGCACTCTAAAGAAAGACAGAGGTAACGCTTAAGTCATGAAATTCAGTGTCTCTATGGTAGTTGACTGGAACTTTACCACTGCAACACTCATTTGCCTATTATGGCCTAGAAATCAATCATTCATGACAATCAGCTTATTTCAGCTGCATGGCGGCTTCCTGAGGAGGCTTGAATTAAAAAAACTGAGAGGTTTCAATCCAAAATTAGAAACCTTTCATGAAAATTCCTTCTCATTTCATGAGAAGCATTTTCCATTTTTAGGGCTTTGAATTCTTCAACGGTTTGAGTTCTACCCTTTTTCTCATGATAACCTATGCAATTATATCTATTTTTATGTGGGAAAAGCTACAATGTGAGGCCATTTTCCTTTTGCAGATAGACTCTCAGTAGATAAATATCCCTGGCTCTGCTGCAGATTGTTAGTGAAAGAGCAGCAATTTCCCCTCTGATTGCAGCCTGCCTTTCTCCAAGCAACATTGATAAGCTTTTTTTTTTACAGGTTTCACTCATGGAAAATGGGGTGGGTAAAGAGAAGTTAAACAAAGAGAAGATGAAGAAGCTGGAGGAGGAGGAGGAGGAGGAGGAGGAGAGGCAGCTGACGTTGATTATGATGATGATGCTTTTGACTACAAGAAAACCAAGAACTATGTCTCCATTTTAGCATTTCTTCATCAGACTATAATAATATTATGATATAACTGACTTTATATGGCCCCAGTTATCTGTTTTGTCCTCAACCATCAACCTTCTGAATGAATTTCGGGTTAAAGAAGAACAATGCCTATGACGCTCAGGCTGTCAAACTTTGTATTATCTGTTAAATCATCAGATCTGGTGATTTAAGACTCCACTTGACCAGTGACTCGAGTATTCTCTTAGCCTTTTGCTTTTTGACTTCAATGACTTGCTATACCTAGTCTGAAATTGAACAATTATGTTATTAAAGAAATAGCAGTGAATCAGCTCTCACTCCTGACCGCGGATATAGTTTGAATCAATCCAACAGGAACCAATCACACTGCACAAGCATAAGGGAAACCTGTTCAGCAGACAGCAACAGCAATTTGAAACCCAACGATTACGATTCGGGCTTTGGGAGTTATAGGTCTTGACTTTGTACTTGACTCAGAATTTAGAGAGATAGACCAGTGGTCGGCAATAGGCGGCCAGCAGGCCAAAGCTGGCCTGCCAGCAATAATATCTGGCCCGTGGCCAGATTACTTAATAGCGGCAATAGCGGCTGGTGGTGAAACAGATCTTAGTCATGACAGCAAAATTTACTCATATAATAGCTTCCTCTTAAGTAATTGAACCTACAAAATAAAAGCGTAAGAACGTCTTTGCAGCAGTACTTCATGAGAGCTTGTTTACTGAGAGCTTTTACTTCTGAAGTTCTGAAGGAAATTCAAAAAAGTCTCTAGCTGTCAGAAAACGTGAGATTGGATTCCGCTGAATGAGAAACGCAGGAATTTCCTGTCTGGAGATACTGGGGAAATGAAAATAAGCGTTCCTAAGTTTGATGTGGACCAATTGCACACACTCCTGCACATGCTTAATTTTGAACATATAAAAACGATCTCTCCTTAATCAATTTGTTGAAAAAGGAGAAAAATAACTCTAGCAGCAAGTGGGGATTGAACACACAACCTTTCAAAGAGGAGTTCTGTCCTGTACTGATTGAGCTACAACAGGCAAACAGCATATGATGGCTAATGAATGAAAAATTGACTATGTTCTGGCACGCCATCTAATGACTTGAAAATAAATTGTCCCAACGCAAAAGTTTACAGTTATGTATTTCTGCTGGAGAAATTCGTATTGGTTCATATTTGACTTTTGCAGTGTTGTGCACTTATCTAGTTTAATTGCAATGGCCAACTTTAATCGATGGTACAGGCTTCTTCAACTTTGTTCAGTAATTGAACTAACAATTTATTCTCAACTACCGTCAAAAAGGCCAACCATTCTCAAATATGATAAACTGCTGCTTTTCTCACTTTTGATCGCAAATTGAATATCTTTGGATCTCAGATAATTACATTATGATAATACCAAAAAACTAGCCAACAGATGACATGATAATGCTTTAATGAGGTCTTTCATGCATCCCTGAGTCTCCACAATGATGTTGCTGAAAGTTATTATCATATCTCTAAAACAACAGTAAAGATCCAGGTGGTAAGAAAGTTGCATTTTGGCTGTGAGAACAAGTTTAAGTGTGAACCAGATAAAAAAAAAGATTGCCAGCCAGGGTCAAGCCTCCAATAGTTTTCCTCATTCACGTCCAGCTTCTTCCCCCATGAATTAGTCCCAAGCTGCATCCGAAAAGCCCATTCTTGCCACTAGTCAACAGAATGCAGAATTGGCTGCTGGCGGCATTAAATCCCATGCTGTTGATGAGATCGGAGTTACTGGCTCTCACTGGGGACAATTAAACCTCAGTACCTCCAGCAGCCTTTACTGAAAGGTCAACAGAGAATGAGATGGAAGAAAGAGCCATGAGGGAGACAGAGAGGGAAAAAAAGTCGACCCACGACCGTCGGCAGGCTGTTTTCACAGTTCACATGCAATTCATTTTAGCAAAATGAAAGGAATAATGAGAGCGAGACAATAGGCGTGCATTGCATTTCAGAAGTGTGAAATGGCGTTACAGTTGAAGACACTAATTACATTTGAGGCAGTCTGCTAACTTCATGAAATCAGTGCTCAGGGGATGACTAATAAAGCTCAACTTCAAAATGTTATAGTCCCTAATGGCAAAATTTGCTTTTTGCAAGGCAGCCAACAAAATGCATGATTAGAAAACATGAAGAGATAAAAACACAGAAACATACAGAAGTTACAAGGAAACGTCTGGTAAATCACTGGCTGACGGATACTTGAATGTTGCTGTGAAAATGTGTAATTTTGGTCCTGCTGTTTAATGCCCAAGAATGAACAATCAGGGGGCCTTAATGGAAGACAGATTGAAGTACACTAAATGAGGATTTGTACATGTTCTACTGCTGTGTATCACTGTAATTAGGCTGCTGGGCAACTGTACTAATTGCCTACAAAAATAGTTCCAAAATGCAAAGATGAAGTTGCGGCAAGACATTAATTTCAAAATATAATCAAAATAATCAATTCATAATCCCATTCATTACTCATTAGATTTATAAAAAATTAAGAGGTAATCCAGGAGCACCATTATTAAAAGAAATTAATTGTTTGAGGCATTCTCACTAAAACAAATATCTTCTAAGAGAAACCAATTCCAGAGATTTTACCATGGTAAGACATTAAAACACAAAACATACTCATTAACAGTAGTAATAATAATAATAATAATCTTTATTTGTAGAGCACTTTTCAAAAACAAGTTACAAAGTGCTTTAACAAGTGTAAAGACAATAATACCCAAAAGACAATAATACAAAAACAATACACGATAAAAGCAAGAAAACATTGAAAAGACTAAAATACACATTTAAGATAAATATAAAATAAGTAAAATAGAATAAAATAAAAGGGATAAAATAAAGTCAAATAAGATCGGGAAAGGCTCTCCTATAAAAGTATGTTTTAAGAAGGGACTTAAAAGAGTTCACTGACTCAGCCGACCTGATTTCCTCGGGCAGGCTGTTCCAGAGCCTCGGGGCCCTGACAGCAAACGCTCTGTCCCCTTTAGTTTTCAGTCGAGACTCTGGAACAGACAACAGACCTCTGCCCGAGGATCTCAAGGTACGTGCTGGTGCGTATGGGACTAAAAGGTCAGAAATATAACAAGGCGAGAGGCCATGAAGAGCTTTAAACATGCTGAAACCAGGCACATAATTGCCGCAGCAAACAGAGGGTACATAAAATACATAAAACGTAAAATATGAAAATATTTCTTCCTTTATCATTGTAATTGATCAGTCACATTGTCCGATCCCTTAAAAAGCTGAGAGAAAGCCAAAGTGCCCCCTGCTGTTTTAGTGGTTAAATCAATTCCAGAGCACATTGGATGAGTAAAGTGCTTTCATTCAACACGAAGAAGAGGATTTACAGCCCTTTTCTATTATCTATAAGTGATTCCCTTTGGTCACAGCAAACCGACGATGAAAATTTTTTTAGACCAGTTAGGCCATAAAGTATAACACTCAGATTATTTGATAAAAATAATATTTTTTTGCATTAGGAATTGAATGATTAGTATATTGTTATTCAGAAGCATGACACGTTATGCTCAAGTCTACCAGAGCATGACCAACAAATGTACTGGATTCAGTGCTGATTGTAATGTCACTGGCAACTATAACAGCTGCCAAGTTGGAGATCCATTCTGATCCATTCCCCAGAATTTAAATTCTTTTCTAAATGTTTTTTTCACTTCAATGCCAGCAACTTTCTCTACTTTCCAGAGTCATAAGTTATTTAGGCATTGTTTATGAAGGATGAGTCCACATTACTTTGTTTGAGTAGCAGTCTATTTAAGCTGGTTTGGTCTACCTCCTGGTGAGAGTCGAGTGGCTGACTGCAGACGTGTTTAGAATAAAGTTGGAATGGGTACAAGACAAGTTGAAGATATAAGAAGGCATCAAACTTCTGTGGAGCATTTTAAACTACAGTAATGATCCATCCATCACACTGTTTGCTGTGGTGTGAACAATACTGAGTTGAAGTTCTGCATCACAAGTTAACTGGCGAACTGTCTCTGCTGGTCCTTCTGAGGTGATATTGGTGTTTGATCGTTCACAAAACACACACATACAAACACAAATGCTCTGCTAATGAGGCATCAGGTGGCTAATGTTAGAGATGAAATGGTTATGTGCTGAAAGTCATTAGTTTGAGCCTGACAGACTGAAACACCAGGACTCTTTTCGGTAATTACTCCTGCTGACATACCCTTGAGCAAGGTCCTTCATACCCGCTCATGACATAATTGCGTGTGACCAAATAACCAAACAAATATGGAATAATTCCTGCTCTATCAGTCAACCTGTCTTGATCATGTGTAGGACATGCAACGTTTTGTTTGCTTGAGAAATAAATTGCTCCTACTTAATGTTGTGGCTTTAAAAATTACATCTACAACACAAAATCATCATACATCCCTGTCTCACCTCTGGTATTGTTCCTTCAAATCTAAAATCAGCTGCAATAACCCCAAAACTTATTCAGTGTGTAAGTTTTAGTGGCATCTAGTGGTGAGGGTTGCGAATTGCAACCACTGGCTCACGGTGCATTCACTTGCTCCTCAGATGGTCCCATTTCCTGAGTTGTGAAGTCGATCTTCTGACTTCAGTGTGTGTTCATGTGCTCTTAAGTGGGAATGTGGAATCAACATGGACGCTACTACAAAGATGTGTTGAATTATCATTATCAGAGCATATAAACAACACGCAGACATCTAGTTCACTCTTCATGGACAGCAAATTAACCATTATAACCATATTACAAATTACATGTTTGCAACATATGTATATGCATTATGTGATTTTGCATTGTATACTTCTTTATGTCCCATGTCCCATTATTTCTCTTTTTTATATAAAGATTTAAGGAGGAAAAAAAGATTCTGATTATTCCGATGTCACATGGACGCACCACTAACCCCTCCCTTTCAAAGCGCACAGGAGAAGCTATGGTGGCCAACACGCTCTGTCTGCTCTTGTGGGTCCAAATTTCTCTTCTTTTCTCACTTCTAATAAATCTTTATTGTTAAATGTGTGTTGAATATAAACTCCTCTTGGGAATTTCACCATTCAATGTGAATTTATCTGAGAATATTCTTAAATAAGGAAATCTATTCAGTGATTGGTCCTTGGCTACATCGTCATCCAAAATTCTGTTTGCGGCACAGCAAAGTGTCATAAAGACTGACACTTTACATTTAGTCCTACACTTCACTCAAATTGGGACTATGATGCTTGATAACTAACTTTTAAGCTCAGCTTTTAGCCAAGAATTTTGTTTACTCTTAAGTCAGTTCTTAGCAGTGTTCTTATGAGTAATTCTGAGAAGCTTGATAAATACGGGCCCAGAACCCCTTCTATTCTATTCTTCTTCAATTCACCAAACTGCACCTCCTGCCCGTTTGACCACCATGAGGTTTAGAGCCTTCGGCCGCTCTGCCCCTCGTCTCTGGAAGTCCCTTCCACCAGACATCCATAACAATCACTTGCTTTCTATTTTCAAATCTCACCTAAAACACATCTTTTTAAACTGTTCATCTAGTCACAGCAATTTTTTGTTTCTAATTGACTATGTACCCTTACTGTTTTTTTGCACTATAATTTAGTTTTTGTTAATTTTACTGATTTATTGCTACACTATTATTTCATTCTGTCTTGTAAGGTTATCTTGAGTATTTTGAAAAAGGCCCCTAAATAAAATTCCTTATTATTACTATTATTATTATTAAACGTCTGTACTTTTGTTTTGATAATTACCTCATATTAGCCACACATTTGTATTTCCTCCCCATTTTGTCTTTACCTTACAATACTGGATGCATTTTCTGAGCTGTCCTCACAAGATGGCTTTATTAACTGTATAATGTGGTTAGTGGTATCTTCCTGCAGCAGCAAATATGGAAAATTTGTAACATATGTTTTGACAGAAAGCAGCAGATTTCTTTGAAAAAAAAAAAGATGAGCCCCAACATAGGCTACAACACATTCTTCTTCATGGACACCTGAATCTCCAGAGATGACGCGGGCAGAGCAGCTTTTGTGGCAACTGAAAATGACGTATGTCACCAGCTGCTAATCAGTAAGGGCAAAAGGTTATAATGACGTGAAAGGTAATACTGGGCTGTATGAAACTATTTCTAGGTTTAAAACAAAAAGATCTAACACGCAGTTACAAGACTAAGTTACTCTACCTTACATGAAAGGCATCTCCTGTCCATGACCTCTCCATTACCATTGAGAACTCAGTGGTGTCCCCGGCTGAAACTGCAAGGAACTTGGGTGTGACACACCACCAAACTCAGTTCAGGTTGCCCTTGCAATAACTCTCTATCTCTTATTGTTTCTAAATGTAGCACTGGAGGCAGTTCAGCATATGATGAGGTTGATGTCCTTGGGCTGCATCCACATTGTTGAATTTATTGTGCTATTTATTTGGCTGGGTCTTAAATGTAATGTAAGTGGAAGAGCATCCATTTTCTGAGATACATCAAAGTCATCGACCCGAACTCCAGAGACACGACTTCTCACCGGTGTTCTCTGACTTTGTCTCCTCTCTCTTATTACACTTCAAAAGGTATCTCAGTTTCACAGGGTTACATTCTTCCTGTTTGGTGTTATGCTTCCCAGGTAATGGTCTGGGTAACACAAGTCTTACTTTTCTGAAGGCTGTATTTCAAGAAATAAGCCTTACACAGCACATTTTTAGTTGATTGATGAGGTTAAACTCAAAAGTCTTTAGCAACAGCACTTCAAAAAGGTTTGGTGATACAAAACCCTTGAGCTTCCTGCTACATGACAGCCTCTCTGAATTCTGGGAGCCCTAATATTGGCCTAGTTAGCCATAAGAAATCTAGCATCTAAATGGTTAACATCCCGTTTCTTTCCAGAGAAAAGAAGAGAGATGAGTGCAGAAGAAGTAAAATGGTCAAATTAGAGGTAGTAGGCAACAAAAAAGAGTCACCGAGTGAGTCTAAAGAGACTGAAAGCAGTATAAAGAACAGCAGAAGAAGAGCAGAGGAAGAGAGGAGGGGAAAGAGGAAAGGTCGGTTTCTCTTTGAAGTGGTGTTGGACTCCAGAGGACCACAAAGCTCTGTAGTTTTACTCTTAATGGGAGGACTGTTCCACCGCTGTGTTTCATTTAGATTTGGTTGTTAAACTAATTTGAAAAAACATGTTCAAGCAACTCAGAATTAACAAGGATCAAACAAAGCATCTTTAAAGAATTGACAAAAAAAAAACAGACCAGAGAAACACTCCCAGCACCAGTATATTCAGGCATTCTATCAAATCTACTTCTACTGACTGTGTTGACAGTGTTGAAGATCGTATCTGCAATGTGAATTGTTGCTTATATGATGAACCGACACGGAATTGACGCCTTTTTTTTTAGCATATTTTAGCTCATAGTTTTGATTTTAATGCACAGACTTTTTGGTGTAGTCTCATCAAACCTGTTTCCACAAACAGAAGGCAGCTCTGAATAAGCTTAGTATTTAATATTAAACTTAGTATTTTATTCTTGAGTGTTTGAAGGTGGCTGTAGCAGAGACAATCTGACATTTGACGAACTGTTCTGGTGTCCAGCTGGCAGTGAGGAACTCTTAAAAAGAGGAGTCTTCTGTCTGCGTGTTTGGTGTGCTCCTGTTAGTGTTGCGATCTTGTTCCATGCATAAACACTGTCTGTCTTTTGACCTGCTGTGAAGATCAATAGTAGCATCGACTGATAGGGCTGCTATTATGTCCAGCCTAGCAGGAACCAGGGGGTCTCGTCAGAAAGAACTCAAGTCTCTGAGTGTATGACAAAACACACGAGGGCTTAGGTTGGGGAAAATATATATTTTAGATGAAAGCAGGTCCATCTATTTCGGCCTCTGCAGAAACAGTGCATCATGCTGTGAAACTGTCTGAATCTCTTTATGTCTCTGTCTGTTCTATGCTGTTCATCTTTGCTGTTCATCTATACTGTATTCTTTCTTTAAAGTGCGGTTGTGAATGAGAGACAAAATGTTTGACAAGAAGACATGCAGCTGTCTGGGGGCTTTGACGCTGTTTCTATTACTCCCTGTCTCTTTGTCATCCCCAATAAATGCTACAAGGTCCCTCCCAGGCATCGTTATTTATCCGACAACAGAAACCCCACCCACATATTGTGAGGGAATTTTCCCTAGGGAGCTCAATTTGGGTAACGGGTGAGGTATGGGCAGTGCTTGAAGTGGAAAATAACAGGTGCCAGTAAAAAGTCCTGGGACGCCAAAGATAACATTTTAGAAGTGCCGTCTTGAATCTCACACGAAAAAAATACATTTTCAAGTGGAAGGGATCTCTTCACTTTACATTTTCAGAGCTCCTAATGCCAAGGTAGCCACATTTACTGTGAACTAAAGTGTAAATGTTTTCCTGCAGCAGGAAACACAACGATGTATTGCCACATAGTGACATAACATCTGGGGGTAAACAACTTTAAACTGCTTTCAGTGAACATTACAACTGTGAGCTTTACCTAAACACAACCATTTTTATTGGCAGACCAATCACATCCCATACAATCTGACTACAATCCATTATTTTGGCTGTCAACATCAGAAACAAGCCTCTTCCTTTCATACCACTCGTGGTCTGATTGGTTCTATCTATCTATTTATCATCGTTGCCGTCATTTATCGAGAAAAAATGCAACATTCTCTGTTCCTCACAAATGCAAGGATTTGGTGCAGCCTGAAACTGCAGAACCAAGCATTGAGATTCATCATCCTTGCAGATTTTGTCAATAGTTTTATAGTATTTATGGTGTTAAGATGCTACTGAATTCAGCAGCCGAATACAAGAACACGTTGTCAGGTCTTCAGATTTCATCAGAATGAGATCAGTAGGTTTCAGAATATAATTTTCAGGACAAAATGTTCCCTCTCACTCTCTCTCACTCACTTTTCTTTCTGCTTTCTTTTCTTTTTTTATTTGCTCAGAAATTAGTTATGAAAATGAGGTAAGATGATTTAAAGGTTCAGTGTGTAGTATTTCTGAGGATTCACTGACAGAAATGCAATATAATATACATAATGAGCCATTATGTTTTTAATACTTTAGAATGGGCCATTTATATCTACATAACCCCCTTCTATGGAGGTTGCTGTATTTTGTTGTCATGTTTCTACAATAGATGACAACAGACAAACAGCGCTACAGAGCGCGTTTTGTCACGGCGTTCTTCTTCTCCTTGTATAATTCCGGCAGTGTAGACACCGTCACTACATTAAATGCGTCTGTAGAAGAAGAAAAAAAATAACAATAAACAGTCTGTGAGTACTCCTCTGGTGTATTAGCAGTAAGAAGAGAAGTGACATTTGGACAAATGAACAAGCACACACGTTATTTACCACAAGAGCCGACAGCCTGCGGATCTTTATAAGATGAAGCCAGGGGAGTCAGGACAGATACAGATGGCAGAAATCACGGATATAATCTGTGTGGATTTTCCCAGATGGAAGGCTATAATGTGGGACAGATGCTTTCAAAGCGGAGCTGAAGTTGTCTGTTTTCTGCTGGACAGGTAATAAAGTTACTCGGACTTTGGCGTTGCAAATGAAAGCTGTTGTTTGATAGCTTTAGCTAGAAGCTGGCCATAATCCCAGAGAGCCGTGGTGTGGTCCCCCTGTCACTGTCTTATCTATTTGGATTAATTTAATGTAGCCTTGTTATTCTTCAGCGCTGTGGTTTGGCTTTTCCTGTTACGTTAGGGAGACAATCAGTTGATCAGTAATTGGCAATCAAACGTTAGCTTTCAGCATGGAAGCATCAGCCAGCTAAACTTTTACTGCTCTGGAAGAAAAAACATTTAGATGGATTAATTTCATGTAGTTATTCTCCACCGCTGTGCTTTGGTTTGTGGTGTAAAATATGTAGAGACTGTCTCTCTCTAGCGTTCTGTTTTGGCTTGTCTGGTTATGTTCACTAATTGGCAATAAAACGTAGCTTCCAGCATGAAAGCTTCGATCAACCAGCTAAACTTTTACTGCCCTGGTAGAAAGAAATATGTTGTTGGATTGTAATTTAATGTAGTTATTCTCCAGCGCTCTGTTATGGCTTTGTTAGGTGGACAGAAATGTGCCCTCACCTTCCTGAGACAAACCACTGATGAATATTATTGGTAATAAAACGGTAACAGCATGAAAGCTCAGATCAGCAGCTACACTTCTGTTTTTTTTTATAATGCTTTGCCACTGTGCATGCAATTTTGTAATTTGTACTTTCACATGCTAAATGCCCATTAAAAACATTGCACCGCTTTACCACAAGATGAAATTGTGGCTGTCAGTAGTACTTTGTGTAAAACCCATTTTGGTAAAATTTGCAAATTGCTTATTAATTAAGCAAAGTGAGATGAGCCTTGATCCTCACCTGACAATGCCTTTGTAAACGTCATACTTACATTGTCTGAATCAGTGGCTTACATTGTCCTGGTATCTGTCAGTGGCCATACTGACATACTGACACAGATGGTGTTTCAGAGATGTGAGATGTCATTTTCTTTGTTATGTTAGTCCAGATGAGCCAACCCTCCAAAGTTGTAAAATACTGTATTACAGCAGTATGAGACATCATGTAGGACTTCATTTCTTGATGTGGCTGTTGTTTAATTAATGAACAAATAACAATAATATTCATAAAAAAACATGTTTTTACTTAATAATTAAGTAAATATAATTTCTTAATATATCTATCTAAAGAAACCTGATTTCTTGACTGGCAACATTCAACATCTTTTGTCCTGTCTCAGGCACCGTAGATATACAACTCGCTTGGATAGGGGAGGGGGGGTGCAGTTTGCAACTCTCACGACTAGTTGTCACTAAAACTTACACACTGAACCTTTAATGTTTGTGCCGTCATTTACTACATATTGAAGACTAACCTAACATATTGATTAAACTATCACAGTTCCTATATTTCACAGCAAGAGACTCATATGTTGTTTAAAGACCTTGAGGGTATTTTCTAAGAACACGGATTGATGGATGGATGTGTGTTTCTGGGACGTTTATGTGTGAATTTCCTTTTATGTGTTTTGATCATTTTGAGTGCATGTTTGCTTTTGCATTGGTCACATTTTTGAATTTCTGTGTGTTTGTGTGAGGGCATCTCTCTGTGTCTTCTGTGTTTATGCATGACTTCCCTCCATTCAGTAAAGTCCCATATGGTAGAGATCAAAAGGCAGGGGTTGCAGATAAAGCTGACAACTTCCAGCCACACACACTCAACTTTTTTCAGACGGGGGACTGGAGGGAGATAACATTGGGAGAGCGCACATACAATTCACCACACAGCCCAGCAGACAAAACTGAAGGGAAAGTGGATGCTGCTTTTTCATCTATAGCCTACATATTTCAGACATACATAAGAATATATATTAAAGAAAAAAATCATGAAGGACGATGTAGGTAAATTGACTTAACTCCTTGGCACTTGGCACATCTGTATATTTTTCATTTGAAAATAAATTCCTTTCTGCACTGCCACATGGCAATGCAATCTAGAGGGACAACATACATAAACATGTGAATACCTAAACAGGTGGGCAGATTGGATATTTCTCCACTTTCTTTTCTATTGGCTCCCTCAGATGTGAATTATAATACCTTAAGAACTACTTCTCCGAATCCCCTTAGGAATGTAAATAAACATTATAACAGGCCTAGATAAACCATTACCAAACCTCTCTTATCTACTTTTTCTTTTCCTTATTAACCTTTATTCATCCAGAGAGGCGATAACTAGCTAGCTCCATTCTCCTTACCATATTAAACATTGTCGGCACTGAGCTGTTTGTTTTTGTCCTTTTGATTTTTAATTGAAAAACAAGGAAATATATTTTATTTTTTAGCTGTTCTTCACATTCACACAGAAAGACATATTCACAGTAGGACACTCAAATCTGATAGTTCACAGATTTTGGTGCACCATCTGTCGGCAATGAATTTGAAACAACACATCAAGTAAAGGAATAAAATGGACATGTAAATTTTTTATGTCAACTTTGTTCAAAATTATGTTACATTTAGCTGACGCTTTTATCCAGAGCAACTTACAATTGCTATGCACGTCAGAGGGCGCACACCTCTGGAGCAATTAGGGGTTAAGTTTCTTGCTCAGGGACACAATGGTGGATGGGTCACAATGGGGGATTGAACCCGGGTCTCCTCACACCAAAGGGATAGTTTTATCTATTGTGCCATCACCACCCACATGTGTGAACTGAACTGAACTGAACTGAACTGAACTTTGAGCCTGTTCTTAAGAATTGGGAATTTGCTCAACACTGTCACTAAACCTCCCTGTTTGAAGCAAACTACAGTCAGTCCAGATTAAGAGCTGAGGAAGCAAATCAATTAAAGAGGTTTCTGGTTGTAATGCTCCATGTATTAGTGTTAGGAAGAATAGGTGCTATCTTTGGATCTTCAGTGGTAACATATACCATGAATGCATGTATCACACATCTTAAACATTAAATCTTGCTATGAATGAGTATATGTACCCCACCGCAGCGCATTTTAATAGTTTAATTCATAATCTCTAATATAGATTTTATATGTAGATTACAGTTTTGAAGTTTAGCTTTTTTGTTCAAATGCTTGAGCCTAAATGTGTTACTAAGTACAGATAGTGAGAAATTCTTTGACATATGTCTGCTGTGCAGTATGAAATTGATGAAAGATTATATGCACTGTATGGTATATTTTTAATCCAACACATACAACATTTACAGTTAATACAATAACACAAACATGGTACGTTTAATCACTATTAAGAATGCTGGCAGAAAAAAAGCTTAGTGTGTGTGATTTGTGTATTAAAAAACACTTTTGTAAGTCAGTTTTAAGTTTACTTCAGTAATATGTATCAGCAGTAATAATCTGTGTGCACATATTTACATGTAAATTATTTGGTTTTTATGCAACATGGCCTTAATGGGGCCATAAGTGCAGCTCAAAATGAGTCGTTTCTGAAATAATTCATGCTCTGCCAAAACATAGAATATGATCATCATTTTAACAGAAACAATGGTGATGAACATCCTGTGAACTGAGTGTAGTGCTGAATGAAACCCAGTTCAACACTTTCAGGTAAGGGCAACCCACCCCAACAGCCTTTTTCCCCCATCTGAATAGTGTCAATCCACTCAGGAGATGGACCATCGCTGATATATTTAATTATTAAAATAAGTTTATAACATTTATTACAATATATTTCATCCGTTAGCTGTTTAACAAATTTTCATTGATGACCCATCCATTTTATTTATTATGCAAGTAAGTAAACAAATTTGATTAATTAACAAATGTTAACATCTTCATATCTGACCAAACTTCACCTCTACATAAGTCTTTGTTTTCTCACACTTTGCGTGCAACACATTTTGCATCAGAGGTGTAAAATTGTATATTATATATATGTAATTATTCTTCTTTTATTTGGGTGGATAGATGCAGCTTTGCGTATTGTCTCCCTCCTCAGTTTGGACAACATCACAGGTGCTTTTACTGTAACTGTGACCTATACCTGTTGTTACAGACTTGTTCTCACAAGATAATTAAGATTAAAAAAATCACCTAAATGAAAGAAAAGGTTTATTTCCACCAGTCATATATGAGCGTTGGAAGGTACCAGCGACAGGCGTACCAGACCTTTTGTATGTTACATAAGTCATGTAACGTAAGTGACATTTAACGTGTAGTTAATGGTTCACAGTTTGGTTAGGCTTAGTCAACAATACTACTTGGTTATATTTAGAAAAACATCATGTCTGTGTTTGTACCAGTGAGAGGCTTACCGGACTAGTACATTCCATCAACAGAAGTGATGTTAAACACTTGGTTAACATTGTGAAATGTTTGCAGTTTGGTTAAGTTTAGGCAACAAAACTACCTGAACTACTAAGAAAGGATCATGGTTTGAGGTAAAATAAGTCTGTCACGTTATGTAAGTCATGTGATATAAGTGATGTAGGTAATGTGACGAAAGTTATATGACATGAGTGAAGTGAGGTAAATTATGTAACTAAGTAACTTACTAAGTCAAGTATAGTGGCAGCCACTCAGAATTGCCCCTCCCAACTGAAGGCCTCTCAGCTGCCAACCAACTGGGAACCAATTAACAGCCAACTCCCAGCCACTGGGAGTCCCCTCATCCAGAACCTTGCACAAAAAAGCTATCACATGCATGTTTGTAAATACACTCAATACACACTATGACTCATTTCTATGACTATAAACCATTTGACAGTGTGAGAGAGTTGCTTCTGACCAGTGGGTTAAGAGTGAGACTTTTTTTAAAGTCAGTATAACTAAACTCCTAGTCAGCTCCTCTGGTCTCTGTCTTTGTCTGTCTGTCCTAATCCCCCCACCATCTGTATGGATGTACTCAGACCTTCCAAGCATCGGCGTCCCTTTGATGGGGCTCGTGCCTTGAAGACAAGGCCATTCAATCTGAGCAACCCTGAGATTCAATGAAAATTTGTGTGTCGTAAATTCCTACATGGTGCAGAGAGGGCAGGACTTTTATTGAAGACCTCTTCGATGGCGTCTGGAGCTTCAGGCAAAGCACAAAGTCCTCATTTAAACTGTCTCTTCCAAAGACAGAAAAGGGGAAAGGAGTGGGGAGGAGACATAGATCAAAGGGAGAACAAACGTACTTCAGTTGAGGGCCTTCCAGGAAGGTGTCAGGCAGGTTAGATTTTGTGTTTCTGTGATTGTGTTAACAGAAGTGGATACCTGCGCAGTTTTGTTAACAGAGAGTCAGGACGCTACTGTGCATAATACTGAAATGATCCATGTGACTGTATAAACTGCAGGATAACTGCTGAAATCTATATGTTTATACAGATAACATGTATTCTATTGCTTACTCATAATAAGTAATTAAAGGAACACAAGTCTTCCTCCTTAATCGTGGAAGAGAAAAGTATAAGACATGTAACCTAAAGAATAGAACATACTATAAGCAGTAAGAATTTTGTCTGTGTGTGGAATGGATCATAAAAGTCTGCAAATACTTCAGAACATTTGAAATTCAAAATGTTTTCGATTTCTATGCCATGTTGGATGAAATTAACTAAACTAGTTGTTTTGTCAACAAAACCTCGCACAGCCTCCCTCAGTGGATAGTGTTTGCTGGCTGGAGTTTTCTTAGGGTTAAATGGGTTTTCGCAGAAGCACACCTTCGAATTTCATCAGGTAAATGTAGAAATCAATTTATACCTATTACAACTTTAATTTCTAAGTTGTACGCTTGCTGTAGCCTAAGATGGTTCTCAGTCATCAGTTAGCAGTTAGTTAGTCATCCAGGTCATAGTTTTCTAGTATCTTCAACCGAGTCCAGTTGCCCTTGACCTCAACCTTCATGTGTATGCCTGCAGTAGTTATTGCACCTCTCAACCACTTTGTGTATTGAACACACACATGAATATGATCCAAATTAACAATTACAGACTAAGTCCACATGTACTTGTACCACCCCCGCATAATGCTGAATGTTTGGTGTCAAACGTAACACATCCTCATATGTAAACTACAGAATAGGCGGACAACATTTGTGACTCTTGACAAATACGGACCTAAAGTATGTTAGAACGCATCCCATGTCACATGATGAAACACCCACTTTACCCATGAGATAACTTCCTGGATTAACATACGTATGTTATGTTATGTAAGTCATGTGATGTAAGTAACAACTCACGTGACTTAACTCACATCATGTAAGTCACCTATGTAACGATATTTAACTTAAAATAAGTCACCTCTGACTTGGTTTCACACAGGACACAAACCCCGGTCTGGGTGAAAGTCTTGTTTGACCCATCCGACCACCCCTAACACATACTTTCTTGCTCTTTTATACTATGAAACCTGACTTTCTCCTTTGCTCCCATGATAATTACTGTGGTAACTGGAGGTCAACACCTGACAATTAACGTAAATACGAATCGTAATAACCTGTCAGCTGTTTGTCTGGTGAAGATGGGATGGCAGGTTAAAGGCCATTATGCTCCTGTGTAGGGTAGCCAGGCATTTATACTTGTGCGTAGGTATGTCTGTCATTCTGTAATTACACCCCCAAATGCTAGTCGGCAGTAGCGCTACAGCGTCCGCTGTGTTGACTTTTGCAGAAGAATAAATTACACTTAAACCACAATGAACTCAAATTCACCATTTTTCCAGCTGCTTAGCAAAGTGCATTTTCTCAAGTACTTTCTTTCTAGTTTCACAAAATTGCACCATGTCCACGACTTCTTCTACGTCTTTTACTTAAAAAAAAAAAAACATTTTAGAAGGGATCACTCGTAACCATGAGGACTTTAGCTGTAAAAAATTTAAGTGCACTTTCCTGCTAAAATCATCATGTCCTCTTGCAGTCATAGCAGCAGTTTTGCAGTACTGCAGAACACATAACTTCATCCCCACACACATTAAACTAAATGCTGCTGTGGACAGACGTGGCTGTGACAGTGACCGAACCTCATTTCTTGTCTCTGAACTCCATCACAAAGCTGCTCTGAGAACCATAAAAACAATAACCGCTTCCAATTAGCAACAGTAATTACTTAATAATCAGGAGATAATTGCACCACTTTGACTACTGTCAAAATTTATTCATAACAGTGTGAGTGAGTGTGTGTATGTGTGTGTATACTGTACGTATATCTCTGTGGGGACTAAATGTCCCCACAATGTTTGAAGGTGAAGGGTGTAAGAAAGTGAGTTGTTTAGTTTTAGGAATGAGAAGAAGAATGAGTTTCGTCAGCCAAGTCATGAAATATTAACAACACACAGTGATTTTGAATAGGGCTGCCCCCGACTAAAGATTTTCCTAGAGGTCATTAGTTCAAGCCATTAGTCGACTAGTCCTCACATGTTCATGATATTAAATACATTTTTTAAATATATATATTTATCCGGCATCAGAAAATTATTTGAGTTTCAGGGCTGAGAAAGAATATTATAGGTAGCATTATTAACACTGTGCTACATATTACACTGATTACTGATTCTGATTAAGATCTAGACTCTTCTCATCAACTAATGGTTCAGACAACTATTAGGGGGCAGCCCTAATTTTCAGAGTGAAATCCAAACTGTCTGTTAAACAGCAATAACTCATTTTATGAAAAGAAGTCTTATAGAGGCTAAGTTAAACACCACATTCAGCTGAGAAGATGTAGTTTTTTGCTGTGCATAAGGAAACACACACATACACCAGCATTAAGATATTTTTGTGGCTTTTTGTGCCTTTATTTGAAAGTGATAGGATAGTGGACAGCGTCTGGAAATGGGGGAGAGAGAGAGGAGACGACATAAGGCAATGAGTGCTCAGCCTTGTACATGGGGAGCCACCCACGCCCCAGACGGGCTGTTTAACATGAAGCAACAATGCTAACATGGAGATATTTACAGTATGGTAAATATCATACTGTTCCAGCATCCAAATACTTCGGTATTTGGATGCTGGATGAACATTTTACTATTCAAACACATCTTACTGTTTTGGTGAGGAAGCTAAGAGTGAAGATTGGTTTATTCTACATAAATAAATCTTGTCTGTCTTATCAGCATAGAATGGACATTGTAGAAGCTACTTTCATGTCAGTACTTGACTATGGCGACATACTGTATGTGCATGCTTCAGCTGCAGTGCTAAAACCTCTTGATGCAGTTTATCATGCTGCCTTGCGGTTCATTACGGGGGCCAATTACAACACACACCATTGTCTTCTATACTCGCTGTTTTGTTAATTATATTTTTATATCTGTCATGAATATCTGTTTGCTGTACACAGGGCTCAGCTGTAAAAGACACCTTGCTCTAATTCTCTGTATAAATAAAGGAAAATAAAATAAAAACAATACACACATTGACAGACTGATCAGGTCAAAAAGTGTTTCCCTGCTATTGGTTAAGCCTGCTCTTGCAGTTATTTTCAGACCATCAACATTTAAAAACTGTACAGTACAGCCAACCTTGGGTGTTTGTCAATCCAGTGGCGCTCATGGCATCTTGTGTACAATCCTCCTTGCTGTGTCTCTTATCCAGCACACTGAGCCCTGCAGGCTTGTGTATTCACATGTCAATCACTGCTGGTGTGAAGACCTTGATGCTGCGCTGCCATCGGGCTCCGAAGGCCACGCCGTCTGTCCCAGATGAAGATGAAGTTAATAGGAAATCTATCGGCCTGTGACACTGACATGTGGCAGCCGCAGGCCCAGTGAGCAGAGATAGTCTGAATAAACTCTACAATGTAACCTACTGTTATAGTTCTCAATCATTTAATGAGAGCAAATCAAGTGTTCAACCCTTACTGCCTCTTTGTCTTGTGCAGAGACAGAGAGAGCCCACAGTAAAATTAAATAAATTCACTGTTTGTAAGGAGATGAGTGTTGGCTGACTAAAGTGGGGAAAAAATGTGACTTTAACTAAATGTGCTGACAATGTCAGAATTTAGTTGCATCTGCCACCAAGCAATGCTGGAGTTCTGTATTTTGACTGAGTGGCACCAGGGTAAACATTCACCAATCAGGTTACAGTCAGAGAGAGTCCCATGTCATTAAAGAAGTTCCCTTTGTAAGGAAGTGCAGTGTCTCATCTAATCAACAAAACCAAGAGTCATGCATCGGCTCTTTGAGGCAGCAAAGCAGTGCTTTGAGTTAAATCGGCATGCTAACATGTTAACACTGACAATGCTAACAAGCTGATGTTAAGAAAGTATAACGTTTACCGTGTTCACATATTAGTTTTGCGTGTTAACATGCTAAGCTCTACTTATTACCACAAAATACAAAGTATAGCTGAGGCTGATTGGAATGTCATTAGTCTTGCAGGTGTTTAATAATGTCAGCCAAAATATTGGACACATTAACATTGTGATATGAATGCTAGAGAAAATATCAGCGGGTCACCAATGTGACTTTGATTCATTGTCCAGGCTCATAACTGTCTGTACAATATTTCTTGGCAACCCAATAGTTGTTCAGATATTTTAGTGTGGACCAAAGTGGCGGACCAACTAACACACATTGCCATCCCTAGAGCTATGCTACTAGCATGGCTAAAAATTAGACTGAATGGGATAAATTCACTTACATATGTGGTTTTAGTAACGCTATCAGCAGACAAGTACTTCAATATTAGACTAGCAAAACTGAAGATTTTGTTTTGTTCATACTTAGCTGAATATTTCACATGCAAATGGTAATATTTCCAAAACATGAATCCCACATGACTTTTTTGTAAGGTTAATTATAACGTACAGATCTGTAGCTATGTGGCCTAAAATCAAGTTTCATACTCGCACTGCTGCCTACCATGATGCAGTCAACCTGGCACTGCACTTTAGCCTCCAACATCTCCAAATATAACCTATGCTAGGATTCTGTTCAGTTCTGCTTTTACTACTATCAACCCTCAAGCTGTTCAGGAAAGTCCAGGACATGAACATTGACACCTCAAAGTGCCTCTGGATCCTGAATTTTCCTACAGGCATGCGTTCTGTCCCTGTTGATCTTCACTCTCTAGGGCAACAATTTCAGATCAACATCAAATTCCATCAGGGATCTGAAATATGTGGATGACATGCCAGTGAAGATGCTTACAGGCTGGAGGTTAAGAAGTTAGTCAGCTGGCGCAGGGAAAATTACCTGAATGAAGAAAAGACTACTTAAATGATCACCGATTTCCAAACAAAACAATCAATAAAGGCACCTAGCTTCTTATTCTTTACCTGGAGCTTCTTTCCCAAAGCCACATAATAAATACACAAAAGTCGGTCGAACTGTATGATATGTAGAGTTGTGTTTTTTTTTGTTACAATTATATTATATAACATATTATATTATATTATGCTTACACCTTTATATTTGCACTGTTGTTGTACGTGGCCTATTCTTACAGCCATTCCATCTGTACTGAGATTAATTCCACCAGCCAAGCCGTGTAAGAAACCTGACTTTACTTGACTAACAACTCAAAGATATTCTGTGACAACTCCTGGACTATATCATTGGCTCTTTACAAAATTACAGTTGGCTTCGTAGAATTGCTACTAAACAAAAGTACTTTGTCTGTGTAGATGAAAGCTATATAGATTATCACACCAAAGTGTTTTTAAAAAGCTCGGTTCTCTCCATCCACACTGCAAAGCGAAGCCAGTCTTTTTCAAAATTATACCTTGGAGAGCTTTTTCAAACAGCTTAGGTTTTAAAAGCGGTGGCTTAAAGTGGATGTAATGCCCAAACAGAGAGAAAAAGCTTTTCAGATTCATCCACATTAGTGTGGACATGAGCTTTTTCTCACAACCTGTCCCCTCTTTCTTTCTCAGCCTCTAATTCAGTCTCTCACACTTATTTTTCCTCCCACCTTCTAATGTTTTCATCCGAGTCTCCCTCCTCTTCATCTCGCTCCTTTCTCGTCTCCCCTTCTCGACTCCACAGTCTTCATCTTTCGTCTCATTTACACTACAACACATCGTCGATCTCATTTTCTCTTTACCCTTATCTTGCTCTCTGTGTTTATCCATCTATTTTACCCAGTCTTATCTCTCCCTGACTTTATCAATACCCCCTCCTGCTCTCCTTTCTTTCATCTTTCATTCTCGGGTTCTCTCTCCTCCAAACCCCGCTCCCCCCCATCTGAGTTCCCATCCCATTGATGGATGATGTGGTGCTGTGTCGAGGGCCTCAATCAGAGAAGCGGGGGTCCGCTGTGGAGAGCAATCTCAAAGCCAATTCCACTGATAGCCATCGCAGGGTGTTGCAACATGACGTTGCAGCTATCACCTGTGGAACGAGAGAAAGAGAGCAGCCTCTCTGAGTTGCTGCTCCAGGTGGTGCTTCTCTCAGACTGTAGGACAGAAGGAAAACTTTTTCTGTTGTTATCAAACAGATCAATTGAAAAATGTATTAGTTTGGAATTTGGCCATGTTGGCGCCTGGCAGCCGCACAGGGCCAAAAGAGGCTGATTGAAAGAGCACTCAGTGTTGCAGAATTGGAGAGGGAATGGATTGCAAGAGACGCATTGTTGCAGTTTGACGGTGCTTCATTTTATTCTCCGAGTGCTTTTTGGCAAAGGGCTTGCAGGTGGCCAGAGAGCACCCTTTCATGTATTCATTTGCATTTGAAATGCTAACTCAGGTTTTGCTGGTAAATAAGAGAATAAACGAGACAACAGCTTCTCCTCTGTTGTTGTAGGTTTACCTGTGGGAAACAAATGGCTCAGTTTTACCTCTGAGCCACTCTGCATTATTTGCTGACATGTGCTGGAGGAGAAGTGTTTGAGCTGCCTGGAGGATAGATTTACACAGGCTGTAATTTAAATCTAATAATCCGCAATGCTACATTATTTACAATTCATATTTTCTGATTGTAACGCTGTCATGGTATCTGACTCCCTGCCATGTAAGAACAAACTGAATCCCTGAGTAAAGAAGGCTGTAAGATGTGGCACAGAGCAGCATGTGGAGACGGGGCTCATCATCTTTTGATGGAGGGTAACAGTTCCCAACAACCTATAGGTCAGATTGTGGAGAATTTTACTATTTTTACTGCTTACCCAGAGTGAAACAAATTCATGAAAGCCTTTGTTTTGTCTCTTGCTGTGTCCCAGTTCAGGGGCTAGATTGTCTGAAGTCCCATTTCAAAGGCTCCTTCAAATACAGCCAAGAAACCCAGCCTGAAATGCCCTGAATTGGTAGGACTCGACTGGTGTGTCTTTGCAGCCTTCAGTGTCCCACAATCAGTTCTGGGTCAGTCAGTTCAATAAAGCTACATGTAGTTATGGGAATATGGCATCTTTCAGTTTATTTGGATGACAAAAGATTTCTTTGTAGAACAGACAGTCCTGGTTGAAAAGTGCTGCAGTCTCAGCATGTCAATATTGGAAGATTCTGGAAATCCCTGAAATATGTTCAGTGGTGGGTTTTTTTTGTTGTTGTAATGCTAACGTTCTTTAAATGCTCGCCTATTACAGTATTTGTGTATTGCAACAAGGATATGGTTAAGGAAAGATTGTGGTTATGTCAAAAAAAACAATGGTGAATTTGGAGTTTATGGTATACCTGAATTTGTGATAGAAGGTATAGAAGTGAAACAAAAACTGCAGTAAATGTTTTAAAACTGTTCTGACTGTTGAAATCCTTAATCAAAAGCACACTGTTTTATTCTGAAGAAAACGGTTTCTACATGAACAAAAAATAAAACGCTACGTTAACATCAGGTCCGGGTTAGGGTTAGACAACTAAAGAACTTGGTTGCGGTTATGGTTAATAAAAAAGCAAATGTGAATTGCAGGTCTGTGAGGGGATTCTACATGTAGTGGCTTTATTTGAGCATAACTATACTGTTACATCTTTTTTACAAATTAAGTTTAAAAATTAAGCACTGCTGCAAATAATTAATTAATAATTTATGATCAAATAATTATTTAAAATGCATGGCGTACCTGCACATTGTTTTAAAGGGTGAACAGAAAACATTATTAACATTATTATTACTATTTGATTATTAAATCGCATAATCACATAAAGGGACTAATCCTTTACCAACCAGTGACAGTATACAGGCAAAAACAAAAACACACTACTCAGGCTGTCATCAGTCACTAATGAATATTTAATGTGAACCACACCAATGAAAATTCACTGCAAGATGTTAATAGTTGACACAGAATAGAGACTCAACTATTACAGATAAATAGAAGACGTGGATATTTTTACCTTTAACATGGGACTCTGTTTACATTGTTCCCCATCATATTCTAAAGTCCAACATCAATTATTAATTAAATTAAATTATTGTCAGTTTGTTGGCCATTTGGGGGAAGCTCCTGGTTGGGAAACTTGAGTGCATCATTAATTTTGGTCTTTGTTCATTCACATCGTGTCTTCTGGGAAGGAGAAGCGGGTTCAGACTCGGCGTCCATCCCTCAGAAGGACTCATGACAGTGGGTCATGACTGCTGCATTGTTGCTCGGTCTTTTTTACTGTATTACTGTTGTCATTAAGGAACAAGATGTTGAAACCGCCGAGAAAACTATTTTTCTTCTTTCTTTTCATCTTCCTCCCATCACCACAGTTTTGATTGGGAAACTAATGAGATTATGAGAATATAAAGGTCAGTTGACCAAAGGTAGCCAAATTCTAAATGGCGATTAGGTTCTTATCCTGATCTTAACATCATCACACCATAAACATAACTCTAATCTTATACCTAAACATAACCACATAATTTATATATAGAGAAGTATGTAGTGTCTCCCAGTGTTGTTTACTTGTGTTTGTTTAGAGTCCTCCACCTGCGTGTTCTTGCAGGTAACTGTCCAACACTTGATCCAAGAATAACTTGCACTGTGTAGGAGTATGCAAACATAGATTTAACCTTTAAACATGCAGAAGTGTGATTAGGTGTGCAGAATGCATAAAGTCAGACTCCTTGTAATATTTTCCCTAGAGCTCAAGACATCTATATTTGCTTTAGCCTCAGGTGGTGGCTTGATGCATATCGATGCAGACGCTCAATAATAGGCAGAGAGCTCTACATTATTGACAGCAGAGACTCCCAGCTCTCTGAAGATGTTGACTTCAGAAAAGGAGATGGAGGGAGAGGACCGTCAGAGAGTGGTGGTATAGATAAAGAAACAGGGGTGCATACAGATAGAGGACAGATATCAACAGAGCGATTCAAAGATCCAGTGTTACATCAGGCCTTATGTTTGCTGCTGCTCCTCACCGCTCCTCTTCCCCCTCGTTGGAGCTGACCCCCCTATGTCTCTGCTAGGCACACACAGATGGGCCAAATAAATCTGGAGAATAACAGAGGGAACTGAAGGCACAAATGTTATTTACAAGACAGACGTTTTCTCCTGCACTCATACACCCACAAACAGCCAGGTAAACAGAACAGCTAGTCACACACACATGGATCTAGGAAATGCACACAGACTGCATACACACTCAGTCCAAGAGGCACACATTCACAGAGAAGTACACAACAAACACAATCAATTTTCTATAACTATGAAGCTAACAGAGTGGTGACAGTGGAGGCATTTCTGGTTTGAGTGTTCATCAATTTGGTCATGTTGCAGCAAATGCTGCAGAGAGAGAGAGTGAGAGGTTGAGAGTCAAAGAAAGGGTTGAGGGTGGGGAGAAAAAGGGGCAAGGGGAACTTGGCTATAGGAGCAATGAATTATGTCCAAATATCTGACAGCTTCAGACAAGTAAAGGGAGAAATGGATTGAAAGAGTCAGGCCTAGCTAATACCCCTTAGAGGCTACAGTGGCCAGAGCACCTGACAATTCAAGCGGTGGATGTAAATGTAATTCACATTCAATGCAAATGTAATTCATGCTGTGTTGTAATGGAACCCACAGGGTCATGTATTCAACATGGGAAGTTAGCTACATACAGTAATATAGTGGTTTAATTTGTGAGAACACTGTTGCTAGACAACTGAAAAGGAAAACTTCAAAAAATGGTCAAAGATGTCCTACATTTACACAATGACAGTGAAGGTAATTCATGGTACAAATCTGAACATCTATGATTTCGTCTTTCGGCAACGTGAATTCTTAGCTTTGAGAAAATGTCCGCTTACAAAATTGTAAATATGACATTAGCTGGTGATTCAATTAATTCTCATCATGAATGCTTTAACAAACACCACTTGAAGGTACCAATACTGATGAAAGGCAGGATACAGTCTGTTCAGGCTGTACGCTGCTACCTGTCCAATGGATGAGCAATGGGAGTATGAACAATATATGCAGTTTAGAAAATGGATGTTTGGGTGAATGACACGCCTTTGAAGCATGAAATTGCTCATTAAGATGTTTCTATTATATTGTCCACTATATCTACATCAATAAGGTTAGGTTAAATATCAAACACCTATCTGTACAGTGCAATACATTATAAAACATTATAGTCTTCATGAAGGGAGGATTTATTGCAGGACTATTGTATTGGACTGCATCAGTTTTAGTGAGCTGTACCTAATAAACTGGTAACTGAGTATATATGTTGTGTGCGAAGTTTATATTTTGTCCTGAAAGAAAAGGTTGTCAGAAATCAAAGGGTTCAGCCTCTGAGGTGCATTAATGTGCTCAATAATCTATTAAATGAAATCATATTTGGTGGCAGAAGGGAGATGATAGGTCAGGTGACCAATAAAGATTTTAGGAATCTTCCTCTGAGGGCCATAAACCGGGTGCGAACTACTGGGGAGCCAAGGGGAGCTTAGCTCCCTTTAATAAGACATCAGCTCCCCTAAAAGCATGATTTGTTATATTTTGGGGGGGTCTCTAAAATGTTGACAGCATGCTTTAATGACATGATCATCATGGATCCGTGAAAACAGGAGCGTCAGACTTCATCCAGCCAGGGGGAACGATCTCCGACCGTCCCAGCTGGCCGGTCGCTCAGCAATCTCCTGTCCTTGGTCCTGTACGCTCCACCGCCCCACTCCCTCGCTGGTACGGGTTGTGTCGCCAGTACGACTGACGCGCTGTGAACTGTTCGTGATTGTTCCCTCTGGCTGAATGAATATTACTCATGATATTATTGCATGATAATATTATGCAAGTCTGAGTCAGTCAGAGTGCTAAAATAGTTAAATAATTATACAAACAATTAAATATACTCAGAAACTACAATGCAGTCTCATAAAATAGATCAGTGTGTATGTGTGTGCATAAAAATTCAATCCCTCAGCTTCAGCTCTGAGCATGCCTATCCCTGTGCTGGACCCTGACTCTGCTTGTACTGATTATACAGCTACATATGCATGAGAAGAACATCCGTAATAAATATAACTAACAGTAATCCATTCTCTAATTCTATCTATGGATGATTGCCTACTCAGCCCTGCACACTGCCCCTGTACCTGTCACTGTTTCTGGTTCCATTGCCCTTCTCCTCCTGCTTCTCCGGGTCATCCTCCTTTTCTTTCTTCCTTAAACTGTTGTTTATGATATATACATATATAATATAGCCTATATGCCTATACATAAATGCATATATAAATAAGCTCAGGTTATAATAGCATTAGTTCCTCTGCTGGTTCCTGCCTCATCTGCGCTGCCACAGCACTTTCCACCAAGGAAGTGGTCAGTTAATTTGGCGCATTTAGCTGCCTCTTTTGCAAACTTTGTTTTTCTTAATTTTTCTTATTTATTCAGCACCACACATTTCTTTTTCCTCTTCCTTTCTTTCTTTTCAACATATGTACTTGCTCTGTGGTGCCTGTCGCACAACCCTGGGCTGAGTTCAGCCCCGATAAAACGTATTGAGAATGAATTCCCAGCTGGAAAGTAAACTCTTTTCATTGGCCCAATTGAGCCATTCAGATTTCATCAAAAATGAGGATCAGTCCATGTCGGGAGGGGCCACTCAGATCCCCTCTCAGTACTGAAAGTATTAGTTTGGCCCAGTCTGAGAGACACAGATAGCGTTTGCTGCAGCTGACCGGCCAGCGCGGTTGTGGATCATTTAAAGTTGAACATAAGAAAAATAAAAACCCTTGTTTAGCGGCCGGTTCGGTTTTCGGTTTTGTTTCCATTAACTAAACAATTGAGGAAAATCTAGCCGATCTAATGATGTATAGCATGTCCATAATGACAGATTGATCATATGTTTAAACATTAATATTTGTATGCACGATCTAAGCAGGGGTTTAAGAGGTTTTATACAACCAAAGAACTTACATAATAATCAGACCAGGAGTTTAATGGAGACCTGCGTTTATTTGTCAGAATGTGTTCCCACACCAGGCCAGTAAACGGGGTAGGCAGTATATGGGACTCCGCTATTAATTGAAGCTTTTAAGTATTTCTTCCAGTTGAACTGAACTGACAGAGAAAGGTGTGGAAGGAGGAATCGAGGTGAAGAGAAAGATCCAAAGCAAAACAGGTGACAATAGAGAGAGAGTGAGAAGTAAACAGACAAATAGGATGATGAGCAAGGGAAGGATTTTAAAAGGATGAAAAGCAGCAAGCGAAGAAGAGGAAAGGAGGTAGAGGAGCAGAGGACAGGAGAGGGTAGAAGAGGCACACCTGAGTGTTCAGAGGCCTCTGTCCTGGTAAGAGTGGTCCTGAATTATTCATGGCTGCTTGCCTCGCCTCACCTCGCTGTGCCGACTGCAGCGCACTGCTCACTGCAGAGAATAAAAAGAAAGACAAAGACTTCTGACTGAAAAGAAACTGCAAACCATGCAGCTGTGCTCAGTGTTTTGAGTCAAGTCTAATTGCAGATTTTAAGTGAGATGAAGATCATGATTTGACTGACGGATGCAGCTGGATTAAGTTAAACAAAATGTGAGTCTGCTTGCACCCACTACTATTATCCAATGTTCTCTTTCTGACTTTTGTTGCACTTATGCCTCCTGCAGACTGCACGACCGAAGGCCGTGCAGTTCACACGACACAACTTGCCGTTTTGTGACGGGAGTCTTGACGTCGTTGTGGCGTTCACAGTACGTGACTGATCGGTGACAGGGGGTCACACACTACGCGAGCTGACAACAACACCCGACGCGGGGGAGTTAAAAGTGATTTCCAGTGAAAAAGTAGCTGCCTGCTCTCATTGGCTGGATGTGGATGCTGAGTCGGCCGATATTTGCCATGCTAGATGTCTGACAGATGTCAGCAATGTGTCAGAAATGTGACGGGGAGCCGTTTTGATGCATCATTGTGTAGTTCACACACAACACCGATTGACCGCCAATTTACCCCGATCACAGGCTGACGGTCGCCGAACTCACGACCATCAAATCGGGATAAATATCATATAGTGTGAACTAGGCCTTAGCTGGATTTCTCTTTATCTTTTAGTTCAAGACACCTAACATAAACAAATCCTCAACGAATAAACTTGTGTGTGTCTGTGTGTGCTGGACACTGTCTCTCGGTGTTCAGCTCTCAGTACTTGTAGCTTCTACCTGAATCTCTGTGGTTTTAGTTCACACTCCTGTTTTCATGTTTGCACTTTCAGATGTCAGCCTTATTTTATTATTTTTCTTTTTCTTTTACTACAATGGAACCCATTATGGCTGTGGCACCAATGGCAATGGCTGGAGATTGCTTTTCCAATTGAAATAAACCTACATGTCTCCCTTAATGCACTCTTATTATTCTTATATAATACTAGTACTGCAGTCACTTGAGTGACACTTGACTACAGTCTGACATAGAACCAATTTAAGAGAGCGTTTCAAGTGTCCACAAGAGCTGAATTTCTGAAATTCAGTTCTTTGTAAGTGTCTGTTTCGACGTATCTCTACAGAGAAAAGAGAAGTAGAGATACAGACTGAAGCTCAACATTACTTTCCAGCTATTATGCATCCTCAGCGATTATCCAGACTAAGATATGAACTAGCCGGCGGGAGGAATCACTGAGTGAATGCTGTATATTTCTGATCTCTGTATCTCTGATAGAAATCAATATATCTGTGAGGACCTGTGTTAGGGAATAATCTGTTGAGAACCTCCAAGCAGAGAAATGTCTCCTTTCTTACGGTTGATTTTCGTCATCAAAGTGTTGGAAATTGAGTTTAAATAATGTCTGCCGGCCTTCTCTGACAGGCCTGCTGATTTCCACCTGGGGATAATTTGCAATCACAACACGTCCAGGACTCAACCCCCCCGTTGTCACAACAGTGCCAGAATTTTAATATGTTTTACACAGTGGAAGGAAGGATTACATGGAGGAGGCTTGGAAACAGTCCCCTGTTACTTTGTGATTTCAGAAGGTCTTGATCTCCATTTGCTCATCAGAACCTTAGGGATCAAAAGATGACGGGAAAGCATTTGCAGGAGAAGATCACATGGGCAGATAGCGGGCTTTTTGTCTCTCTCTTTCTGACTCTTGTATCACACTGACGTCTCTTATCTTTAAAACGATCCAGCAGGTGATTTTATATAATATATGTATGAAACGGCTGGATGGAAAGAGAAGGGCAGCCTTGCTGGTCGTGTTTGAATCAAAGCAGCCACTGAGCCAGTCTCCTCCCTCCAAATCTCCTCTGTCTTATCATCACTGGTTAATATCCTTTGGTCTGTACTGTTCTGGTATGCAGACTGAGACAGTGGACGCATCTATAACACTGCTGCAGTACCTTTGATTGGCTGAACTGCAAAAACATTATACATAAAATACATTGCCTTACTATTAGATACCTTGACTGTATTTGGTGAGGTAAAGGGAAACATGTCTGGTTGGCTCTTTGCTGCTGATGGAGCATTTCATTCAGTGAACAGCTTGTCACTTGGGTTGCCGCTACGCTAATGTATTCACCCAGTTTTATGAAGTAATATTCTATGCCTGCTGCCACCTTGAAGTCCTTCACTTAATTTACCAAATACAGCATGCATAAGCATTGCGGTTTTGTCGTGTTTAAATGAGCTTGGCTTCCAGAGAAACTATTTATCCTTTGGGTCCCTGTCTGAAAAAGTAAACAAGACGAAGAACAAAATATGGAAGTGAAAATGTGTGAAGGTTGCAATTTTCACTCAGGCTTATCACATTTTATGTTGAAGTTATAATTGAGTTGTTTTTGCTACAAAGTGTCTGAAAAAGAAATTCAGTCAGGTGAATTAACGTCTTTTATAACTGGACGATATGAAGTTTTGTAAAGCTAGACATTAAATCATTATGTACACGTCACATCCTAGTATCCCATTATATATTAATTAGTGTTATTTTGTTTCAATTTAGACTATTAAATGTAATATTTTAGTCCACAGAGTCCTCTCCTTATGAAGAAATACTGCAGTTTCAAACAACATATTCTCTTGTATTTGATATTAAGAAATTATATGGGCCTTCTGTTTATCTATGCAATGTAAACGCCATGTTTATAATACTAATGCTGAAGTCAAGTATCAACCACTATCACTGCATTTAAAAAGATTAAGAGATTAGGGCTGCTGAATAACTATGGAGACGGTTTAATGAGTCTAATAGTCTGTGTACAGTATTTTATACCTGGTAAAAAACAAAATCCCCACACAGCCATCTTGCAAAATAGATAAATAACAGGTGTTGGTTATCAAACTGCAGGTGTCAGAAATAAAATGGCAGGTGTTGAATACAGCTAGCAATTCATGTTCATGGCTTTGCACTATATTGGCAGGAAATACATGAAGAGAACATTGTGAAGAGTCTTGGCTCGTCCACAAGCGCTGTACTCACTTATTCTTGATGTTGATGAGCAATTTGACCAACCAACACTTATGTTATGGGGTGGATATGTATATGCTTGAAATTCACGAGTAGTTAATATATACTTGCTTTAAAAACACAAGAAGAGAATATGAACTAATTGTGACTGTGTCTTTGTTGCTCACAGGACGGCATGGGAAACCTCAGAATAACAGAGAAGGGCCTGAAACTGGAAGGGGACTCTGAGTTCCTCCAACCCCTTTATGCCAAAGAAATCCAATCCAAACCAGTAAGTGATTCACAGAAAGACACATTTATTGACTGCTAATTTCATTTTGTTGTACTGAGTTGTGAGCCATGACACCTAACTCACAGTTTAGACTACACCACTCTTAGAATAATCAACATCATTACTTAATTGCATTAGTGGTGTTTGAGTGTCATATAGCATTTTCGAAATAAATGCAAAACTGCCTTTGTTTGTTTTCTTGTGTACTGATTAGCCACAGCTGCAAAATATTGACTGATTAGTGTAACACTGGGTGAATGACAACCATCAATATGAGGTGAGAGCGTGTAGTGGTGTGCAATGAGTGTCTAATGACTGTGAGTGTCACAGTGTGAATTTGAGTCCTGAATTTCACATCTGACGCAGTGGAAGAAGTTTGTGATACAATCCTGTTGGGACTCATACCGGACCTACAAGTTGTTCCACTCCACCTGCTTTCACAAGCTGTATTGATTTCATTAAGTGTCTAAATGTTGCTCTAACAAAGCTTAAATCATGTTTGTTGAGGCTTCCCAAACCACCCTAACACAGATTTTGTGAAAGGAATGGTACTACACTACATGTTCTCACCCGGCTAGCTGCAAACTATCGATCCATTTCCGGCTGCACATTTGGGTCTGGTTGTAGTGTCAGCACAATAAGCCAAGCAGCCTATTCTCTTCTCCCTCCACTCCTCCTGGGGGGACCTGAATTGGTCCCAGGTCAGATAGGATGTGCAGTGGGTCTACATCGTGTCTCCTCTCTGAAAACCACCAAAGGGAGGAGATACTTTTGAGCTTGAAGCAGCAGTAGTCCTGTCTTCTCCCTGATATCCCCGCGCCACATCTTGATCCAAAGGCTGAGCCGAGATACCTTGCCAGTAAAAGTAATTTTACCTAATTGTGCCTGTGATTCTGTTCTTATGGTTATTACCCAAAGATTGTGACCCTAAGGCTGGAATGTAGAGTGACCGGTAAATCAAGAACAAAGGCAGGGTATTTGAAATGACCCCTGGCTATGTGACTGTTAGCTGAGGAGGGTTTTTGTGCAGCTTCAGAATCAGTTACTGTCACTGCCTGGAATTGTTCTGATATTTTCACATTTACAAGACAAGACAAATAACGTCATGCCACAGAGAGAAAAGTCATGTTATTCCAAGACATGTAGAGTTGTGTCCTAACAAGACATGTAATTTTGAGTCAAGCCATGCCACACAACTTCCCAGCATAACAAGCAACATATCACCAAATGTGTGTCAAGGCATTTTATGTTGAGTCATGTCACATCTTAACAAGACGTGTTGTTTGATGTCATGTCATTTCATGTCATATGTCATGTCAGGGCAAATCAAGAAAGATAAAGCAAGATGTGCCCTGCCATGGGTGGTATGTGGTGTTTTAATGAAATGAGACAAGCGGAGACCGTTCAAGATGAGTCCTCTCATGTCATGACATGGTGTGTCATAGAAGATGTTTTGTGTCATTTCATGTCATAACCAGACTTGTCATGTAATTTCATGTAATGTCTTGTCATAACGAGACAAGAGGGTAAGACACAACATCATGACAAGCACCTTATGGCCCCATCAGTGCCCCTGTCAGACCAGGTGGTCTTGGTGGGGAAGTATATGCATGCAACAACTCTGGCACTCTCCAGTCTGCTGCATAGAGCCACAACTTCAGCATCAGTTTTCTTGCAGGAAATCTTTTGCGTTTACCAATTCAAAGTCTGTCTGAGGTCCCCTGGTATGTTCTGTTTACAAAATTAACATTCTGATGTGCTTCCTGCTGCCCTTATAACAACTACAGGAGGAGTATCTAAGCCTAGAGATGTCAGAGAAATGGAGAGATGGCACGATAAAGGGATAGGCCTTCTTCCCCTCTGTTCTACTCTGGCAGTAATAATAGCAGTGTGCAGGTAGTGGACGGATGGCTTGATAATGCAAGAGAGCAGCACGTTTTATCTCTGCTGTCTAAGGCCTTATGCAAGCTGAGAGGGACGATGAGCGATGGAGACGGAAGAGCAGTGAGGTAGCAAAAGACAGCAATGTAAGCATGCAGATGAGGAATGAGAGAAAAGAAGAAGTACTAATAGAGACAGAAATTGGGAGACAGATGGAGGAGGACTGAATTAGAAAGTGACAGGCAACAATGCGCAGGAGGCGGCCAAGTTCAAGACAGACTCAAACAAGCACAACATGTTCTCAGTGTGATATTATGGCATGGAAAATATTCATTTTAACATGAAGGCTTGATTTCACCAAGCAGTACAAGAAGTACCTATGAACAACTGTAGATCTGTAGTGCAATAATTTGGCATTATGTTTAGGTAGTTTTTGGTGGTGCAAGCCAACGTATGAAATCATCACTATATTCAAAATAATAAATACAGACTGCTAGGATATTAAGCGCATTGAAGAAGGCTAGTAGCTGTTGTAGTCATCTTTGTTCATAAAATAAAAACCCAAAAATCAGTATTGATAGTGCAGAGAATTTCTTCTACTATGGTAAAATATAAATATTTCCCTGAAAATACTGGAGATAATTGGACAGACAGTTGGGATATGTAAAATGAAGATGTATAGAATAGACACGCCAACAGGGCCAGTCAGGATCTAATGTTAATTCATGTTCTGTGTACTTCTACACATCTAAAAGGTCTCACACACAGTCCAGGTTCATGCAGTGAAACTGTCTGGAGTAAGGCAGCCAGAAGCTAAAAGTCGAATTCTGTTTCCTCTAGAGAGTTTCCTCTGGCCTGTCATGTCATGTTTATAACTACAGTTTTTTTTTGTTTTGCTACTTAAATTCTGCTTAAACTTTATTGCACCATGGAAATGTTTAAAATGACTGACAGCAGCCTCCCTAATCATGAAAGTAAACCATTAAAGATCATACATACAAAATAAAAAACACTGTAGGAGAGCGGTGTGTCTCAGTGAGGATCCAGACGTTTCATAGAGGAGCACAGCATCTGTTAACAGATCTCAGTCTGCAGTGGAGTTCAGACACTTCACTGATAAACCACAGAGCTGCAGAGGAACATTAGGCTTCATGATCAGAGACAGTTTTTATGTCACGTCCACACTTCTGTCCATATCCCCCTCTCTGCTGTGACTCTGCAATGCAATCAGTCAATTGATGGTTTTAACAATGCGCCAATCATCCGCTGTTATAAAAGCTATTCTCTAAGGTACAAGCGCACCTGGCCTTTAAAGGGAATGGGAGATGACACTCTGATTGGTGTATTGTTACGCTCAAAACACACATGACTAATTCACAGACTAATTACAACCCTTTTGAACCATTTTTTCCACCATTAAACTAGCAAAACTGGAGTTGGACTCCCCCAGTGCTTAATTTGTAAATTATTAGGTGCCGGAGCGCGTGAAATGTGCCACCCACTGGAAATAGTTAATTAATAATTTATGATCAAATAATTATTTAAAACTCATCGCGTACCTGCACATTGTTTTAAAGGGCGAACAGAAACCATTATTAGCTACCAAATCAAATAGTAAATAAGGAAATCCATTAGATTTACCCTATTAGGCTGGATTTTGTTTGTGTAGAAGGGCACTGCAGTGACAGAGCGCACTTTAGAGCTGCCGGAGCGCAAAAGGCTTAAACTCAGAGGTACCAGAGCGGCGTTCTGGCTAGCTCCAGCACAAATGAAGCACCGGACACGCCCCGAACGCAACTGCGCCATGCACTTCATGCCGTGCGCTTAGATCATTAAAAAATGGCCCTGTATGTTTAACCTACATTGTGCTACTATGTGTTTTCTTTCCTTTTCTTTCCTGTGTTCTTTTTCTTTATCGCTCTCAATTAAATTAAATTTAATGGCGCCTTATTGGCATGGGAAACAGACATTTACATTGCCAGCAATTTACACCCTCTCTCTCTCAACCCAACTGGTTGAGGCAGATGGCCGCCCATCCTGAGTCTAGGTTCTGCTCTGCCCTGTTAAGTGAGTTTTTCCTTGCCACTGTCACCAAGTGCTTGGTCATGGTGAAATTGTTGGGTAAATAATATTATGAAGAGTACGGCCTAGACCGGCTCTGTATAAAAAGTGCCCTGAGGTGATTTGGTGCTGAATTGAATTGAATGAAAAGAAGAAAAAAAACGGCAAATAGGTTTGAAGAGGGGAGACTAGATACAAAGCACTATAGCAGAGAAAGAAATAAACAGAAGAGAGGGCAGAGAGAATGACAGATGACTGGTAGTTTTAGCAAAGGAGGTGAGACGAATAGTAATGCAAAGGATGAGGTGTTGGGAAAAGAAAATTGGTCAGTCCAGGAAAGAATAGACAGTTGAAAACATATTAACCAAGGAAGGCCCCGCTGTGTGTTGCAGTTATTCTTCTGCTCATATTATTGCAGCCTCGTCTCATTGTATTGCCAAATACTTCCTGCACTGTATTTTCTTATTTAGTCTCCATGTCCCTTTTGTCTCTTGTCTTTTGTTTTTTAGTTCTCAATCTTTTTGAGTTTGGCTTCTTTCAGTTCAAGTGAATAAAGCTGCTAAAGAGCAGCTTCAGGAGTTAGTTATACCAAAGCATAGCCAAAAGGCGAGTGAATATTGGACATTCGCCAAGTCGCCAGAAACATGATTTCAAATGAAAGATAATATATACGCTTGATGTGTAAATAAGCATACTAACACGTTTGCCATATCAACTTGAATGCTTTGCTCCCGCAAAGTGGCCCAAAAATCAATTAATGGAGGTTTAAAAAAATGCCTTGATTACTTGCCTCACATTTTGGTGTTTGCTGGATATCATGTATTATGATGTCATCAAATTACATCTGACCTGCAGTCAATAAACCAAATTTACAGTGATATTAAATGAACAAAATCAACAAGATCCTCACATATGAGAATCCAGTAGTAGCAACTGGTCTGTGTTTTTACTTGATAAATGAGCTTACATTTTAAATAAGTAAGCAATCATTTTATTAAACTAACCATCCACCACTATTTAACCACTATTCAGCTGCTACGTATAACTTTCATCTTGATATCCTGCTGCAATACCTGTGTGAGCCTGGGAAATAAACTGATTTGTTTTGATAATGGAATTTCTGAAAGAGCCACTAAATTGCTCCCAAAATTGGTCCATTGGCCCAACCTTCTGAGGTTTAATTCAGCCAGTGAGATTTTTGTAGCCTTTGAAGCAGCTCAAGAAAGCTGCATTCAAGAAATATTCATATAACCGACTCCAATCCACGTCTTTCTCCTCTTTCTTTTTTTCTCTCTGCTTATTCCTCTCTGTGTGAGAGGCATCCTGCTGGGAGTAATATGGTCTGTTGCATTGGTAACGAAGAGACGAGGGAGGAGGAGTGGATCAGAGGCACGACAACAAAACTAAACATATGTACTGTACATAAACAGCCCCAAAGGACTCCTCCTGTAGCCTCTCTGAGGCATTTAAAAAGACTGTTGCAGAAAGATGGAACAATAAGCTGGCTGCTGTGAAACATAGCACGCTGTACTCTGTGGGAGTGGTTTTGAAGCTCAAGCCTGGTGCTGTGAAGAAAAACAACATTTTATACACAACATAGACTGTCCCAAATTCAGGTAGTGACTGATAACAGTGAAGTTCACTGGTAAAGTGTTACCATATGGAGGTTGTAGAGAGATAGTCGGGGTGCTTGGTGGATGTACAATGATCCTCAGTTTATGGAAAGATAGTTAAATGTAAAACATGACCTGCCTCTTGCTTTAATTCAGTTGTATGTACGCAAATTAGGAATATTGTCAGTGATTCATTTGCATTTGGCAGATATGTTCAAGATGAGAGAAGTGTGTCTGATTTAGCTCTTTCTCTGCACACACACTGTTTGGAGCAGGTTTTTAGTCTTTCTTCTATTGCTACTGTGTGTGTGAGTGTGTGTATATATTTATATATAATGACCTAACTACAAAATATTAGAAAATTAAAAGTAGCTTTGATGTAACTAAGCTACTTTTGCCACGTTGCTGTAGCTTAGCTTGCTACATTTCACTGGGGGGTAGCTTCTGTGTAGTGAAGCTTCATTTAATGTAGAGTAGCTAGCAGCTTAGCTCACTACATTTTTCAAGTATTTTGCCCAACACTGATGAAATCTTTCACTGTGAACCAAAAAGGTGGTTGTAGATCACTCTGTCCATCGGCCAAAGCATACACACAGATACCACGTTCGTGTGCATAAATCGATTGTAAGCACCATTTTATAAAGTTAAGTTAAAAACAGCTACATCCCTATGGCCAGAGCTTGTTACCTCTTATTTCTCTGTTTATATTATTTCAACAATGTAAACAATTTGCAAGGCATTTATCTTATAATTTATCATGCCTCAAAATTGATATCATGCAGTCTGTCACAGATTGCAACCAAGATTTTCCAGCACTTTGGTCATCTGTAGTTTTTAAATGTGCTTTATAAAGTTGGGACAGTGGGACACCTGTAAGATCACCGTTATTGCACAGTGCTGAGACTTTTTGCATGGATGTTTTCAGAGTTCAGAGTAAGTAAAGTGCATTTGAAAAGAGCCTTTTTCTTAGTTTGTGGCAGTGCGTCCAGTGTGCCGAGGAGTCACTGCTAACTTGTTAGCTCTCATTGCCTACAGCTGTGCTGAGCTTTTACAGGGTCTCATGTTGTCAGAAAAGTGTAGTAAGAGCACTAATAGAAGCTGGGTCCTGTGTGTGTTTGTGCACCGGTGTGAGACAGTGTGTGCTTGAAACAAATGTAGGTAAAATCATCCGGCTTCTCACCCAGCATTTTACAAACACTAGATTACACTAGATTTGTCTTTAGTTTTGAATATTTGGGAGATGTGATTGAGAGCCACCTTAACTTCACAGACTTTTCAAAGTTTCTCGTTAATGTAAGGATTTTAACAAAGGCACGCATACATGGGACATGGTATAAAAGTAACCGGTGGAAATGTTTACATTTTTTGTTCAATGTTAGAAAGACAGAATAGTTGGTGTTAAAAGAAAAAAGTCAAACAAGTTTTGCTCACAAATACACCCCTCAAGCTGAGTACCTTGAAAGATGGAGTGTACTTGTCAAACCTGACATGCTCAAATGACTCTACAGTTAATGTAAATGTAATTATCAGCGCCGCCACGCCGTGTATTTATCAACTATTTTCAAACTTCTTGTTTTGCATTCAGTTCACACCACAATGTTATTGTAATAACTTCTTGTTTGCATATCATACATTTGGTGTATTTACTGTGGGAACTTCAATAAGTTTAGCAAGAGCCATAATGTTATCAGTAATATACACACAAGGCATATCCCCTCCTCGGCTGCGAGCGCAGCACAATGGTCAGGCCGTTATCTCTAATTAAGAAGTTGACTGAGGCATGAAGATTAGTCGGGCACAGAAAGAGTTGAGTGTCCGACGTGATCAGCATTAGAGAGGTGCAGGGCACTCTGGGAAATGGAAGTTATCAAATGAAGCAGGAGGCTGAAGTCTTGGTCCGTCATGAGTTGTGTGTTTCTGTGCTCTTGTACTTTTTTAGTATTAAAGCTGGCTCAGCCTGTATAAGCCAGCAGGTGAGTGCCAATTAGTCTGCCTGAAACTGTGACTTTGACATAAGAGACATAAGACAGTAAGAGTCCCGTCCTAGAACAGTCAATGGTTGAAAAGACAAATGTTTTCTTAACCATAACCATGACCATGATTCTTACAGAACTATAACTGTGTACTTTTTTTTAATCTAAACTTAAATAGACCTTCACCATAGAGGTGGCAGATCAGCAAACAGTCATATGAGATGGTTTCCGAGTAGTAGTTATGATGGTCAATGTTAGGGACTTGTAAACGTATAGACAATGAGGGTCTACACAAGTACAGTACAAACAAAAGTACAAACCTATTCAGTCAGATGTGTCCTATTAATAATGAATCTTTATGAATTCTGAATTCTTTTTTTCTCATCAGCCCTTGTTTTTAAAACACATTAATAATTTAACAACCATTGCACTACAATCCAAATAAATAACTTTGTTCATGTCTTTGCAGGGCCGCCCACTGTTCCTGCAGTCGTCCAGAAACGTGTCGGTCAATATCGTCAACAGCAACAACCAGCTGCTCACACAACTTGTAACAGGTAAGACGCAGCAGGAGAAACACAAACTGCTTTCATGTAGTATATTGATGTTTTCTTTTTTCATGATACGTCTTTTTATTTTTCAAAAACATCAAACCTGACAGCACTGATGACATCAGCTGCAACATATACACAACATGTCCAATTGTCAATGAAAAGGTTTTTTTTTCCACCTTTGGCAAATATCCTATTTATCCTATCCTATATGTTTTATTACCACTTGGAACATACTGTATATATTGTTTTAATTATGATGAGGCTTTGTATGGTTATTGGGATGATCGATCCTGCTTTTCTCTGTTTCATTTGAGGCCTGACAAGGTAAAACTATCCAGCATTTCACATTTAGATCAAAGATTTACATAGTCAGTATGGTAAAGTCTTGCCTTTAGTCGACTGATCGTCGAATCATGTGTTTGTGTGTGTGGGCAACACATTCTCACTCCCTAATCGTCACATATTGACTCTTGGTCAAGGCCCTTAGGCGTCACTTTTAGACGTATAGGGTCAAGTTAGCAACGCTTAGCAACAACAAATATGCAAGTCCGATTAGACATTCAAAATAAACGATAGCGTTATGAAACATCGCACGTTATTGAAATGGCACGTTATTAAAGTCATGAAACGTTGCAATTTGGTTAGGTTTAGGCACAAAAGGTACTTGGTTAAGGTTAGGAAAACATCATGCTTTGGTTTATAATAACTACTTAGGTCAGTTAGCTCATAAGTTAACGAACGTCACTAGCATAACTTGCGC
>NC_060172.1:7482378-7600108 GCF_021292245.1 Micropterus dolomieu
TATGTTTTATTACCACTTGGAACATACTGTATATATTGTTTTAATTATGATGAGGCTTTGTATGGTTATTGGGATGATCGATCCTGCTTTTCTCTGTTTCATTTGAGGCCTGACAAGGTAAAACTATCCAGCATTTCACATTTAGATCAAAGATTTACATAGTCAGTATGGTAAAGTCTTGCCTTTAGTCGACTGATCGTCGAATCATGTGTTTGTGTGTGTGGGCAACACATTCTCACTCCCTAATCGTCACATATTGACTCTTGGTCAAGGCCCTTAGGCGTCACTTTTAGACGTATAGGGTCAAGTTAGCAACGCTTAGCAACAACAAATATGCAAGTCCGATTAGACATTCAAAATAAACGATAGCGTTATGAAACATCGCACGTTATTGAAATGGCACGTTATTAAAGTCATGAAACGTTGCAATTTGGTTAGGTTTAGGCACAAAAGGTACTTGGTTAAGGTTAGGAAAACATCATGCTTTGGTTTATAATAACTACTTAGGTCAGTTAGCTCATAAGTTAACGAACGTCACTAGCATAACTTGCGCCCCAAACACACACACACACACTGAAAAAAAAACAATCTTCAGACGGAGGCCGCCAAATGCACGAAAATAATCGATATGTATGGTATGGTATGGTACCCGACGTAGAGCTGCTCTAGCAGCTCAGGCATTTGAAGGAGTAAAGCTGTGGCCGCTGCCAGGCAGAGGAGGAGGCGTGTGTTTAGCGAGTGACAAAGTGACAGGGCCAAGTGAGAGTGAGCAGGAGGAGAGTGGAGGTGAAGCAGTAAGCGTAAGTAGCTCAACTTGTGGGGGGTGGCAGGGAGGGGGAGGGTCATTTACACTGGGGACGCTGGGGACGCTGGGGACATGTAGGCTACCCACCACTTTTTGAAAGCGTTTATTAAAAATATTGTGAAAAGTAGCTTGCACCATGAAATGTTAATTAATAAATAAAAATGCTATGAAAAAGGTTTATTTGCGCAATAAGCCTGAAATGCAATATAAATATAGAAGACAACTGTGTTGTCCAAAACAATTAACTTAAGCTAAAAACAATAATAAGCTACTGATTACTGCATCATATTCTATTATTTTTAGAGCGTATTTTGAATTGTGACCTGCCACCTGAATTTTGTGCTTCCCTGGTGCAGAAAATGTCTCCAGAATGCAGGAAATTAAGTGTTTAATGCTCAAAATCTATTAAAATCTTGTCAATGTTACATCTCATGGACTGAGTGTTTCGTCACACCCCTAATCTAAGCCCTTAAATGTAAGGATGGTGTATTGGTGAGGGGGTGGGGGGCGCTCCGCTTTAATCTTGAGAGGCTGCAGAGCTGCAGTCTCTATTCATTAGTCACTGTAACTTACACTGTACATTTACAGCAAAACCAAGGCTTACTGTTGACCCTTTTCCCTCTACTCTGCTTTCCTGCCCTTCACTGGTCCCGCGAGGTGCACACACAGCTTGGCACAACACCGTCTCTCTTCCTCTTTTACCACACACACACACACTACACCCACACTGATCCGCCCCTGCCCTTCCGTAAAGGTTAGGGTTACAATTTTCTTTATTTACATCATTATATGTTGATATTTATATCATAATAGGCTGTATATTAACTTATAGGGAGAAAAACTGCGGTTGTAAAATCAGACATTGAGAACCCCCATAGAGCCAAAATGGTTTGTTGCTCGTTTCATAACGCAGCTGCGAAGATTCGACTGTAAGATTTACAGTCGACTCAGGCTCCTTCTATTGAACATCGAATCTTTCACTATTCAGGGTCACCCCTATTCACATTAAGATTGGAAAAAAGTCTGAAAAACTGAAACTGTTTTGAAAAACATTTTTTGTGGCAGATCTGTTGATTCCCATCACTTTAATCACTCCGGACTCTCAAGTAAAGAACCACTGCTCTAACTGTCAGGAGTCATTGCTTCATTTCCAAGATTAATCATTAGTACATTGGAAATTCTTCTACTGTTCCCCTTAAGGGTGCCAGCAGAAGCCTCAGTCGCTCCACCATAACTCTGTTATACACTTTCTTCTTTACATTCCCTCATTCTCTGCCTGTCACACTTTAATAGAGTTGGCAGTCTCCTGTTAATGGAAATCACTTTGTGTAAACATGCACAGGAAGTGTCTCTCACGTTAAAAAGTGCGCTGACATTTACCTTCTGGGTCTGAAGAGGAGAAGGACGAAGTCTGCTCGAATGTTTTCTCTTAGATGGCTAAGCGGCATTAGTGTATTTCAGATTGAGAGTGACAGAATCAATTGCGCTCGTGTCAATCAGTCACACCCAAAGATGACTGTTTTCTGCCACCACATGAGACAAAGCAATTTGAAATGGAGGGAGTTGTGTACATTTTCTATTTCTCGTTTGTGGTGACACTAGTCACCGTTATGGCAGCTTGAGTCTGAGTATTTCCCTGCAGACTTTCAGTGAAATGTGTTTCTTTGTGTTTTTTATACTCATATCTCGTGGAAATCGCTTTCTTCTATTATCCTTTATTCTTTTGTTTTCATTATTTTTGTTTTTTATACTTTTGTAGATGGACGCCATCAGACTTTGATTATTGAAGAAAATTGTGCTGATTCTTCCAAAGCTCTAATATATCTGAACACGTGGTTGTTTATATTCACCTGGTTTTGTTTGGTTTCATTCATGAAATTCATAAATGATATATTTTTTGGGGGTTTTGTTCCAAAGATGGAGAGAATTATTTTGCATATCCTTCAGGACAGACTGATTGTTTTCCACTTTGGTGCATTTTAAATGTTCAAATACTGAGGTAATTCAGTAAGAAATCAGCTGCAGCTCCAGTCTCTCCTCTTTGATGTCTCCTCTCTGTCTCTCTGTGTTTGGTTTAGGATCTAGTGGATTTAAAGCACGAGGCAAGATGTTTGAAGTCAAATCCACCTCTGGGAAGCTCCTTTTCTCAGCCGACGAGCAGGAGGTGGTGGTGGGTGCCGAGAAGCTCCGAGTGATGGGTGAGTGACCACCTGACATGTACGGAAACCGACCAGTTTTCAAGGTCCAAAGTGGAAAATCAAAGTGCTTACTTCCATATGGGCGTTGATGTTGGTGGTGGTCTAACAGAGGACATGCTTTACCAACCGTTTCTCCAAATGTACACATATATCTGTTGCACTAACACTTGATGGGCTGATGTGATGTGTCTAACTGACATACAAGTAGAATAATGTAATGCTTACATTAACATGATGTGCGGTCAGTTGTGAGGACAGTAGATCTGTGCTGGTAGTACTCCTGTATGAGAGGAGTAAGATGACAACTAGCAAGAAAGGATAAGGAAGAGTTCAACATTTTTTTCCTGTAGAAATAAAATTAAAGCTTTGTCAGAACAGTGGTGGTGGAGAACTCATATTTGCCAACAGGACTGAGGGGACGAAGGTAGTATGTAGTCCTCAGACAAATGAGTTTTCAGAATCAGAAAGCCGTTGTGGCAGGTGATTTCCTGTGGTAACAGAGGGGCGTAACGGAGGATAGTCGAGGCAAAATGAGTTCACTATGAAAATATGAATACACCCATAAACAAAGCATCTGCATACAATGAAAGTTGATCATGTATTACATTCACAGCCTCAAGTCTCATGGGAAATACAGTCTGCCCACAAGAACTGACAGATTTAAGCTTAATGCTGACTTTCCCTTTCTTTGGTCCAGACTGCTACATGAAACCAGGTATGAAACTCAAGTGTTTACATCGTGAGAACACTGTTGCTAGGTGATAACAATCACAGATGCCACTCGTTCCCTTGTTGAAGAACTTGTTTGTGCTTTGATGTTTCCTGTATTTATTTCTAGGATAACTTCCATGATGTCTTAAAGACAATAGCATGTCACAACTCGAGTTCAACAAGTAGTAAATACCACATTAGTAGGTTGTACGTATGGACTGTGTTCCTGTAAGGATGGACAGAATTGTCAATAAAATGCGAGGGGTGGCGATAACACATGCCTTTGGTGTGAGACACCGGGGTTTGATTCCCACTACGACACATCCATCAGTGTGTCCCTGAGCAAGACATTTAACCCTCAGTTGCTCCAGAGGCGTGCGACCTCTGACATATATTGCTAAATAAGTAAATGTAAATTTGATGTTTATTAAATGTAGCTCACGTGAAATGTGACAAGAAGAAGTTTTCCACTACATATGATGTTTTAAATGTATTAACCCCTAAACATCCAGTGCTGCTCTTTTATTTTACCCTTAAGTAGCTTTATGGTTAGAAAAATCCTATTATCCAACACATTGTCTCACAGTGTCATATACATTCTGTATCATAATAGCTTTGGAAATGTTTTAACTTGTATCAGAAAGTTACTATGTCATGATTTCAGAAATGCTCCAGGTAGTAGCTATCAGTGACAAAATGTTGTCATTCCTTGGATTAATTTAGATGCAGAATGTCAGGGTTCTGAGCTCTGGAAGAATTTATTGTATCTACATATATTTATCATGTAAATATTTGCTGGAATTAGGCCAGTAGAATAAGTGTAAGTAAATTTGGTTGCAGCAAGAAACCTTGGCTACCATAAAAAGTTAAACTGAATAGAATAAGATGTTGGTAATGATGCCATGGAAAATTATGAACTTGAAATATGTTTCTCTACTTCTCCAATTGGTGCAGAGAGCAGGACTTCTAAACATGAGAAATAACGTCAGACTTTAAACAAAGTAAAGAAATCAGCTGACCATGCTGACAGATGGACAGATTTAATTACCGATACATACAACAGGATAACTAAAATAACTTGTATTGAGCATAATTAAGATATCAGAAATTACAGAACCAGACAACAGCTGTAATGTCTTTGATTCAGAGTTCATCTTCTTTTTATTTTTTTTTTGTTTTTTTATTTCATTTCTTTCCCTCTCTAGGTCTTTATTTATTTAATTTATTCATTTCCTTCATTGGACTTAAAAATGTTTTTTCTTTATTCTGTTCTGGTTTCCGTTTTAACATCATTCACTATTATACTTCCATCTGCCATCATTCACCATCACTCATCCATCCACCCACCCGTTCATCAATCCATCCATCCAATCTCATTAATAGATAAACGGATATTTTAAGTGTCTCCCTCTTGACTGGGCTGCACATTTCCACTTAAAAGCTCTCATGGGTGTGCTCTCTCTCTCTCCCTCCGACTTTTTCTCTCACTCTTTCTCTCTGACACACATCTTTCAAAGACCTGTATGTGAACAATTACTTTTCATCCTCATCTACATTCATTTACATCCTTTCCAGCCTCACTGAGTCAGAGTTCATTACTGTCAAGCACCTCAGCAAAGTGCTCGCACAGATGGCGGGTGGTGATAGTTGGCGGGAGGGACAAGTAAGGACCGGTAGTGTTGTGAATTGTTTAACAGAAGGGAGTTGTTTTTGATGCAGTATTTGTTTTAAAGTCAAAACTATTCTAACAGTCACCTGTCGCCGCCTATTTATACTTTAATATTCACAAATCCTGGCATCAGTAAACACAACATGCTTATGTTTACCAAACCAACTGCTGTGATCACTGATGCGTGACATTCAAATATGCACTTGGAGGTCCAGTTTGATTTTCAACTTGAATAGGAGAATAGGTGTGTTTTAGAAGACCTGTCTTAGCAAGTGTTGATAGAACAAACAACAAATACATTATTTTTACTAACTATTCTTGTCTGTATCAGGGTTGAGTGTGTAGTTAAAGGCCGTAGGGTATTTACATTTAATAGGGTTTAGCAATCTGCCTCATGATTATGACATATTAAAGCTGTAACCTGAGGGTTGCGCTAGAGTGTTCATCCTCTGGGGAGCATTTGTCCATTAGATCCTGACTTTTGTAGAGGGGTACAAAATAAATAAAACCTACAAGTAATGGGGTCAAACTGTTAAGTTTTAACCCCCATTGTCAAAAGACAAGTTTTCAGATTGGGGTGCTAATGGAAAGATCTGGGTATCACTAAAATCAGAATCAGAATCGGAATCAGAAGGAGCTTTATTGCCAAGTAGTGTTTTACACATACAAGGAATTTGCTTTGGTGTTAAGGTGCTACACGCAGACAGACATACAGCTGACATAAACAGATGTAGAAATATATAAATATGTAATCAACAAATGCAAGTTATACAAGAATAACAATATGACAATATAAAAAAATAAAAAGGGGTGGTGATAGGGCAGTGGATAAGACGCATGCCTTTGGTGTGAGAGACCCAGGTTCGATTCCCCACTATGACAGATCCACCAATGTGTTCCTGAGCAAGACACTTAACCCCTAGTTGCTCCAGACATGTATAGCAATTGTAAGTTGCTTTGAATTAAAGCGTCAGCTAAATGTAAAAGTAGGAAGTGTCCACAGTGGCGACGGGGGAGTCACCCGGGATGATGGGGGAGGGTGGGGCTGTGCTCTTTCTGAAGTCCACGACCATCTCCACTGTCTTCAGAGTGTCGAGCTTCAGACTGCTGGCTGCACCAGGTCACCAGATGGTCGATCTCCCACCTGTAGGCAGACTCATCCCCATCAGAGATGAGCCCAATGAGGGTGGTGTCATCCACAAACTTGAGGAACTTGACAGACTGGTGACTGGAGGTGCAGGTGTTTGTATACAGGGAGAAGAGCAGAGGGGAAAGAACGCAGCCTTGAGGGTCCTGGAGTCAGAGAAATGTTTTCCCAGCTTAACATGCTGCTTCCTGTCCGTCAGGAAGTCAGTGATCCAGGCACGTTCCGCTGGGAGAGCTTGTCCTGTAGCAGGGCTGGGATGATGGTGTTGAAAGCAGAGCTGAAGTCCACAAATAGGATCCTAGCATAGGTTCCTGGGGAGTCCAGATACTGTAGGATGTAGTGAAGGGCGATGTTTATTGCATCATCTACAGACCAGTCGGCTCTGTAGGCGAACTGCAAGGGGTCCAGGAGTAGGTCTATGATGGATCTACGGTGGGACAACACAAGACGCTCAAAAGACATTACCACAGAGGTCAGGGCAATGGGTCTGTCATCATTTAGTCTAGTCAAGTGGTCCTTGTTTTTTTGGGGACAGGGATGATGGTGGAGGCTTTGAAGCAAGCTGGCACATGGCATGTGTCCAGTGAGGTGTTAAAAATGTCTGTAAACACTGGAGACCGAGACTGATCAGCACAGTTCTTCAAGTTGGATGGGGAGACCGGCCCAGCTGCTTTGCGAGGTTTCTGCCTCCTGTCTGTTGACGTCCCTCTCCAGGATGGTAAGAGATGGTGAGGAGGTAGGTAGGGGATGAGATGGTGGAGTGTAGCCGGTCAGTGGTGTGACGGGGGATGGTGTCAGGTCTGTCCCATTGTCTTTCAAAGCGACAGTAAAACTGGTTGAACTCGTTGGCAATGCGTGAGTCATTCATGGAGTGGGGGGATTTAGGTTTGTAGCTGGTGATCTGTCTGAATCCTCTCCAGACAGAAGCAGTCTCATTCCTTGAGAACTCGTGTTGTAGTCTCTCTGCATACAGCTGTTTAGCATCTCGTACCACCTTGCTAAACCTGTACTTTGACCTTAAACCTGGCCCGGTCGCTACTCCTAAATGCCTCTTCCTTTTCCAACCTCAGCTGTCTGAGCTTAGCTGTGAACCAGGGTTTGTCATTGTTATAACTCACCCTGGTGCGTGTTGGAATGCAGCTGTCCTCACAGAAGCTGATGGATGTCACAGCCTCTGTAAACTCATCCAGATTGTTGGTAGCAGTCCTAAAAAACATCCCAGTCAGTGCAGTCCAAGCATGCATGAAGATCCTCTTCAGCTTCTCTGGTCTATTTCTTTGATGTCCTCACTACAGGTTTACAGAGTTTTAATTGTCTGTAAGCAGGAATCAAGTGGACCATGACATGATCAGAGTGTCCCAGTGGAGCGCGTGTAACGGCGTGATAGGCACTGCTAACTGTGGTGTAACAGTGATCCAAAGTGTTCCCCTCTCTGGTTGGACACTTAATAAACTGTCTGTATTTGGGGAGTTCTTGGCAGAGGTTACCTTTGTTAAAGTTACCAAGAACAATAACAAGGGAGTCCGGGTTTGTCTGCTCCACACACCGTATCTGGCCAGATCCGTACCATGGCTCAGCATATTTAACCCCCAAAGTCCTGTTCGTTTGACCAATGTGATTGCTCCATGGGGCTGGGCACGGTTAGGCTGGACTCCAGCACGGTACGCATGTAGTGTGATTGCCCAAGCATGGTACCCCGACACAAACTCTGTGCCATGCGAGAGAGAGCGCTTTTTTTTCACAGAATGACAGTCGATATTGACTTCCAGCTATATATAGCGTGCTAACTGCAGCAACCCAGCTGTGATCTAATGTTAACATAGCTCTCCCTATTAGCTAGGCTCCTTACATGCCTGCTAATAACTTTTTTTAAGGTTGGGTTTCCGACAAGGAAGTTGTGTTGGACAGATTTGTGCAGTGGAGTTCATGAGAGAGAGGGAGACAAGGTGCTGCGTAAATATATGCGCAGCACTCTGCAATCAACTACGATTTTAATAGGCCTAGGAAAAAAAAATCCAAAATCAATGTGTGGCGGACAACATTGATACTGTGGCGGGCCGCCACAAACAAATAAATGTATGGGAAACACTGACTGAGTGATTACGTAAACATGCTCCGGCTTGGATCGCTAGGCGCAGTGTGAGCGCAGGCCAGCGGGGGAGTGAGGAGAGGGGACAGTTGTGCTCGGGCACGGTACAAGGCAACCGAGCCTAGTGTGAGTACACCCTTGAATTTAAATCTGGCCAGAATTTTTTGACATAACTTGTCATGCAACAAAATGTTTGTCAAGGATAAATGACCTGACAGTAGTGCTGGATAAAAGGGGTCAGAGGGTTACCAAAATAATGATGACTCATTCTCAGGGAAGCATGAATGTCCAACCAAATTTCATGGCAACCTATAATGTTGCTCTGGAGTAAAGTGTTGGGTGGAAGGACCAACATTGCAATTAAGTGTTGTCGTTGGTGACCTGATACATTTCTTGAGGAGGTTTATACCTGAGATCCAAAGTGCATTGTTGACCTTGGAAACAACAGTTAACACAACATGCTAACCACAAGCTATAGCTGTTCTGGTGCTTTCCATCATATCACATCGTCTTCCCCAGGGTATAGTTAGCCAACTTTCCATTTTTCTCATCTTGTCATCCATGTTGACTTAAATGTTGACAGTTCATTCTTGTCTTTGGAAACAGCAGTTGAAAAAGGTTAGTTATTTCATACCTGCTTGCTTTGTCCAAATGTATTGGTAGTATGTTGCCATTCGTTATCACACTGAATATTGTCACTTGTTAAACCAGAAGGTGATTCTGGTTTATTCTAAACACATTTTTGAAAACTTAGTTTGCCCATATTTTCTGCATCCCTTTTGTGACAAATCAATCGGATCAGTTTTGTAAATCTGTATGTGTTAATCAGCTACAAGGGTTATTTATTTCAACAAGTTCTCCTAGCTTAATGACAAAATACTGTATTTCATTTGTCATTGCCTTCCAAAAGAAAACATATAAGAATTTTCAGATGTGATGCCCCTTTTGGCAGAACATCATTTGTCAGTTCTATTAAAATCCGTTACAAACCAGAGGTTTAGGCACAAAAACAAATGACTTAAGATTAGGAAAAGATGACGGTTTGGTTAAGGTTAACGTCAGGGGATCTTCATCGTCATAGTTAAAAGGTTATGCGGTGATTATGGCAATGTTTAAAAGAAACCAGCGTTAGTAGTTTGCAGCTGTTAGTGGGAAAGAGGAAGAAGCAAGCAAGGTCCAACTCATGCTGTCGTTTGTCTTCAAAAACATTATACAATACTTTAACTTTTAACTTGGACATGAGTAACTGTTTTGCTCTGTAATGAGTTAATGAGTTTGTATTTTTTTCTACGCTGCTCAGAAAAAATGGCAAATCTTGCGTCAAACTTTAAGGCCCATTTATACTCCTGTGTAGGGTCTACGGTGCGTACCTATGCCTTAGACTATGCGTACCTACGCCATAGACTACACACGTAGCCAGGCATTTATACTTGTGCGTAGGTGTGTCCGTCATTCTGCAATTACACCCCCAAATGCTAGTCAGCAGCAGCGCTACAGCGTCCACTGTGTTGACTTTTGCCGGCTGAGCAGGCTAACTTCCGGTTTAGCGCTCCGCTAACGTAAATGGGGGTAAAATTGCATACATGCGGCTGGTTTAGCCTTTTCAAATGTAACCGACCGAATGGATCACATTCTGATAGCAAAACGAGTCATTTCGTTCGGGTTGTGACGGTCAAATATATCGTTTCACTGTGTTACAGCCGCCGTTTTGGCCGCTAGTAAATTTTACTTCAAAGCGCGGGGTACTTCGGGTCGGCTAGGAGGCATTGCGAGGCTACCCAGCCGACCAATCACAGAGCCAACGGTCCGCGACGACTCGACGTGTAGTTACATTATTGAGGAGGTGCACGTCCGCCGACGGCATAGCCTCTGCGTAGCCCCGTTGCCTACGCCGTCGATTTGACGCAGAAGTATAAATTGTCCTTTAGTCTGAGCTCATCTTTATGGTCAATTTCAGTCACTGGTACACAAGTAACTCTCAATGTCTCAAACTTATTTGGAGAAAGAACATTTACAAATTGGGATTCAGTTTAACACATACTGCACATTGTGGGGATATTTGTGTGTTCTAACTTTTATTTTAATCAATGCAATCCAAGAGCCAATTAAAGAAGTCGTTCATACAGGTTTTGCACTCTAGAGACATACAGTACATAACAGAACCATAAAGACAAAGGGGTAAAAAAAATCTGTATTGTATTGACTTCAGTCTTTCACAGCATTTCAGTCAGTTGTGGTGACGACACTAAAAAGCCATTGGGAACAGGTGTAGGGAGAGAAACACAGAGGGAGTGAGTGCCAATGATTTGCCAATTACTCCATTTATCTCCACAGCAGTTTGTGAGGCTGCTCAGGGCTACGAGGCTAATCAAACATGTTGGCAACCGCTGCCTCAGCAGACAGAGACGGCCTCTTGAGTTGCCACAAGGATTCTCTTGTACTAAAAGTTTCTATGTATAGCACCTGGATGTTTAATCATGTCTCTGATTATTTTATTATTATGTGTCTGTATGTATCTCGTTTCTAACTAGCTGCTATAGGTCTTCATTTTAACATTTTCTAAGCAAATATGCTGAACTTCTCAAATTCATCAGTGTTTAATTTGATCAAATGATATGTACAAAGCATTTAAGAATAATTGAGAATTAAAAATAATTTAGTGCCTTCTTAGTGCCAGTAGAATTTATCTATGAATCGGTAAGAACCGGAGCTGGTTTGTGCGTCTTTCATGCAAAGCGGATTCATAGCTTCATGAATCATGAATTCTCTTATTTTCAATACTATCTCAAAATGCCTTAACAACACTATTGCTCCTTGTCCTTTTATAGCCATCTTTGGTACTCCTCCAGATTCCCACGTATTGTCTGACTGAAGCTGACTGTGTGGCCTTCGCTACCGTTCTTGCCAGATGCCTAATTTTATTTAAATGGAAAGATGCACATCCATCTACCTTTGTACAGTGCATCAAAGATTTACTATTCTTCCTTAAATTAGAGAAAATAAAATTCTCATTTCGGGGCTCCACAGATACTTTAAATATGTATGGACTCCCTTCATTGACCACATTAATAAGAAAATACAATTACAGATGCCCGTTGCGCCATAAATAGTTGGAGAGGAAATAAACTTCAGCCTTGCTCACTTATCTCATTAGAATTATCTCTGCTTTTTATTTTACTTATTATTTACCTATTTTCCATCTCTTTTTATTGTTTTTTTTCTATTGTCTTTGTTTTTTTTATTGTTGCCGTTTTTGTTTTTTTTCTCTTCCCTGTTTACATATTGTACTCCTGCAAACATATATCACATAATACTTCACCATTTGTGAAAATGCAATAAAGAGTTGATTAAAAAAAAGTGGATTCATTTGAGGTTTAAGCTATTTTAAACTGTGTTTTACACAAAATGTACACAGATGACCTTCCTTAAATGTAGACAAATACAAACACATAAAAAGAAGAGCAGTGTCAGAGGCTTGATTAATTCAAGATAATATGGGACACCACTTTTGGATCAGGGAGCAATAACCAAATGTGAAAGCAGTCTCGGAAAAAAAAAAAGCCAATATTTAAACACTATTTTACATTAATATGGTGGACAGTGAACGGTGAATCCAAGCACTGACCATCACAACCAGCTGTTACAATAGCATTTATTTAACTTTAGCACAGACCAGTGATCAACAACTTCAGTCAATAAACCTAAATCTATTCTAAGCACAATAAAAGCATACAATAGCGTGGAAGATGGCAGACACGACCACATGGGTGGCTCGTCACACAATGATAAAAAATGACAGGCAGGCCCGTGAAATTTAAGCAAAGGATTCAGAACCAAAATGGAGGACACACTATGTCCTTGCCAAGATGGCATGATCAACTGCTGTTTGGGCTACACGCTATTAATTAAACACAGTAATTACCATTTTATTACACTGGAACTGGCAGCAAACTTGCATTCGGCAGCTGTGTAACGCGACCTTTCAAAAATGAAATGCTATAGCACGAAAAAACACAGCAATAAACAAGACGCAGCAGTCCGTTATTTTTCACAGAAATCACCACAATAAAACTCAGGCAATGCAACTCATGCAATGAGTCAGTCCGTTTAGGTAATCCAGCCGAGATTGTTATGTTGTGTATAACTTCTCTTTGTGGGATTTAGTGACGCCACAGGGGGCTCCAGCTCTCCTGGGGGACTTTGGCCAGTCGGAATACAGGATTTGAATATCCTTAAAAAGTCACATTTAGAGGTTTAATGGACCAGAAGGATTTTGGCACAGTTTGTTCCAGGCTTCACATGCAGGCTGCTTTATTAAGGCTTCTGGCATACATGCAGGCCACCTCTTTGTTTCCCATGAAGTAAGGTCCCAACAGTGGATATGTACATTCAAATCTAGATTAGCCAGAAGGAATACACTATTGGCTGTTTGTTCGAGTGTTTATGTTCTACAGACAAGCGATCATCTCAGAGGCAAAATCACTTGACGTCTGAGATTGTAGTTTACATCGTCTCCTACCAACAGCCAGTGTTTGTATCTTTTAATCATGAACACCATCTTTTTTAACCATTAACTAAGTAATTTTAGTTGCCTCATATGTTTTTGAACGACGATTAGGTAATTTTGGAAGACACTGACTGTGTATATGTACCATAGGTATGTACATGGACATAGGACATTGCTCTTCCAGTAATACTAAAGATTTGAGTATGTACATACATACATATGTATATTTAACTGCATGCTGTGTGCACACATTTACAGTAGGTGTTCATCTGTGCATGTAAACCTGTCTATCTGTCTGAGACCTGAGGAAGAGCTGCTGTTCTCTCATCACTTTGACATATGAAGGGACTGTAGAGGCTTATAAAGCTGCCACATGTCATTACCAAGCCCATCCTTCCTTCCTCACCAATAAAATACATAATTATACCCCGCATATAACTTTAATTGGCCCAACCGAGGTCATTGGAAATCCATGATACTGCTATCATTGGCTTCATTATGGCTTCTACAGCTATTTACAGTCCAGCCATACACGCCGACTGACTCCCAGCAGACAAACAGTAAATGAGAACACAAACAGGGGGGAGATGTTATGTTAAAATATTTAAAATGGTGTGTGTAACACAGAGGCATAGACATGACCTTAGTTAAAAACCGGATTCTTAAAAGACTTCTCCTTGTTTCCAAAAATGGTTCCATGAACTGATCTTTTGGTAGCTTCAAATGTCAGTCCACATGGGATAGCACGGGCCATGGGCAGGATGAATTCACAAGTCCAATTTGACTCTAGGCACCAACGAGACAATTTATAATTTACCACAAATTATAGCAACATGTCATATTTAATATATAAGTTTAACCATCCAATTATATTTTCTGTAAACTTTATCTCCCTACATTATATCTAACTGGTGTTTCAAAGCCTCATTCTGATACTATAAAGTACTATACAGCACTCTTTTTAACATGTCAACATGTTATCTGTACAGTACAGTGTGTTTTTTGTTTGTTTTGACTACAGTACTATGTTTGCTTGCTTCCCTTTTGGTTTTCTCTTGCCTGTTTACATAATGTAGATAGTGTCTTCTAAGCCCCTGCATGCTAGGCAGCCTAATGGCATTTCAGTAAAAGTCTTCAACATGATATCGGTTTTTAACAATAGTCCATTTTAATGTGTTTTAGTTTGGTGAATATCAAAATAAGCCTTAAATGGCAACATCAATGAATACACTAAGAAATTATGTGAAACAGCGAGACTGTATTTTCTTGCTTGTTCACGTCAGAGTTAAATCATTATTGTGGAGTAAAGAGTTTAAGCTAAAACATGCAAAAAAAATAAAAAATACTATAATACTTTTTGAACCCATCCATCCAGAACCTGAGGTGAAATCTGTTATGAGGAATGATATCTAAAGATGTGTCAAGTCGCATCAATGTGAGTTAAATAAAAACCTTAAGGGCAGCAGCCTGGTACTTTGGCAGAGGTTTGTAAGTCACTGGGTCAGCTGATATTCCCTCAACATATTTTCCTGCACCCGCTCAGACCCGCCTCAAATCAAACTCCAGTTCCAAAATAAACACTGCTCACTCATGCGATGTGTTCATACTGTTTTCCCCGTCAGAGCTCAAGAGGAAACTGCTTAGCAGCCAACTGTACTGATAAATACAGTATACAGCTTACAGCAGAGTGGCCAAAGCTGCATGTATTTAAACTTTTGCAGGCACAGAGTCCATGGGGAGAAATACAGGTGTCACCTTGGTGCTGAGGATTCATGTTAACAACGCTGCTCTCTGAGAGAACCAGCAGGAGGAAGGCACGTGCTGACTTAAACAACAAATAACATTTTTATTGAAGATAACTTGACTGATGTGATTACATACTGGGCTGTGTGGGGACTAAAACAAGTTTAAAATAATGTGTCTAAATTTGAAAATCCGACACTTCCTCTCTGTTTTGGTCCTCCATTCACACATTTTACTCACTCATAACATAAATAAAATAAAATCCAACTTTTCTCTTCTGACTCTGACGGGTCATTTTGAATGTTACGCAGCACCGGTGTTGCCGCCAATCTGCAGTTAAGTTTCTGCTGTCAGAGAACTGAATGGCGGATTGTAGCGAAGGGCAAAAGCAGTCACCCTACCCGGATTCGAACCTGGGTCAAAAAGGTACTTAGCATGCAAGTTGACCGCAACATCAAAAAGCCAGGCTCATTGTGTCTGTAAACTGTAATGATTTGATTAACGGTTAGCTGTTTGTTTTGGCAGCATGCATCCCCACATCATAAAGTCAATATTGGACAATTCTGCACAACCCCAGCATACATTTAACGACATTTTTCAAATACTTGCATACTATAATATGTGCAAACTGCAAATACAGTGCAGTTAAGGTTAAGGAAACCGTAGTTATTTTAAAGAGGTGGTATTATGGTTTTTGGCTTTTTCCCTCTCCTTTATTGAGTTATATATCTTTTTTGTGCATGTAACAGGTTTGCAAAGTGAAAAAGCCCAAAGTCCACCCCAAAGGGCGTTCCCATCTCCCACAGAAAACTCTGCTCTGAACTTCCTAAAAACAGCTCTGAAAACAGCTCGTTTGTAGTCCAGCCTTTACTTCCCTTTCATGTGATGTCACAATGAAAATACGTGTGATAATGCTCGCTGAGCGACTAGTCCGACACGCCCTCAAAAACACCGGTGGGCTGCAGCACACCTCTCCTCTCCCTTCCAAACACTAGCTACCCTCCAGGCAGTCAATGGATTTAAAGTTGTTCCTGTGATGTAGAGACAGAGCTCAGTTAAAACTTTATGGATGAAAGATACTTTTGTCTCTGAAACTCTTGCTCTAGTCCATGTTGCCAAGCTGATCGGCAACATGTAGCCTACAGCTGAAGTGAAGCTGTTTACCGTCATTACGGTGACCTGACGTTCTCTGTTTCTGATTGGCTAGAAGTCCTTAACTAGGAACTGCGCATGTGCAACTCCCAACAAAGATCATTTAGAGGCATGATGTATCACTCCATAGCTAAACCGAAGCCTTCAACACAGGGTGAAAAGAGGAGCTGCAGCAATGTGCAGTATGACAAAAAATATGATGTTTTTTGAAAATTAAACCATGTCAACCTGTTCTGGTACAACCCCTAAATAGGATTTTGAACCTGAAAATGAGCAGAATACCACCTCTTTAAAAAGACTATGTTTTGACATGGTTGGGGTTAGGCAACTAAAACACTTTGTGGTCATGGTTAATAAAAACGTAATATAGCAGGTCTGTAACTGGATGCAAAGTCTGGTCTCTCACATGAAAGCTAGATGCACTACATGTCATCCACCACCCTGACCTCCAAACTTTACTTTCCCATTCTCTACATAAAGGACACACTAGTTTCTACATAAGTACTGAACCTAGTCACTGGACTTGTCGTGAGGTGCACAATCGTCTGATATAGACATACTTCGTGGGGTTGCTGGGCTGTGTTTATTAGCTGTGATCAAACCACTTGGCTATTCAGGAATCTGATAAAAGAAAGTGGGTATAAGATCACAATTTAAGCACTGCTCATTAGTGTTTCAGTTGGTCTGATAATATAAACAGAAAAATACTGCATGTTAATGAAAGCATTTGACGTGTTAAACTGAAACACAAAATAGGGGATCAGGAGGAGGAGCCTACACTTAACAATATAAAGTCCAAAGTACTGCTCCACAGTTACTTCTGCATCAGTGAGTCACAAAAATCTGCCAAATGCTCTCAATGATATCATGTTTGGTCTCCGTGATGGACTGCAGTTTATTTTCAAACATATAATTCTGACTTTCTCCACCAGTCCCTAAAGGACAAACCTTTCCAACAGCACCTCTCCTACCTCGTCGCTCACCCAACCCTGTCTCGCATGAATTACCTTCATATAATTGCACTGGGTAATGCTTCAAGTCAACATTGACATTTTCATTATTTAGCCAAGACCACAATCAGTCCTTAACCTTAAACAAGAGTTTGAGCTGCCTAAATGTAACTGAAAACATGTTAATCATTCTATATTTGCCAGATGTATGAACATTATGTTTTCTCCAAAATGTATTAGCCTGTGCAAATTAGTTGTATATGAATGTAATTCAAAGACACGGTTGACTCACCCCAATAGGGATTTTTCCAGACTTGTGCCGTCTGACAGGCTAAAACAGGAAGGGCAATTACAAACCTTTAGGTAAGGAAGTAATTGGGAAGTTGGGAATTATACTGGAGTTGTCAAAGTTAAACGTTAATGTGTTCATGAATCAAAAACACAGACTGAAATGCTCTTGTAAATTAAGCTCATGTAATCCTTCTTTCCACCGCTCTATGTATAAAGAAAGTGTTCAAACATTTTAGTTTTCTTTCTTCCACCCTCACATGCAGCAATACACACCCAACACACTGCATTGCCTTCATCATAGTGAGGACTTGTCTTTTCAAAAATGATCCAGGGTTTCAAAGTGCTCAATAAAGTAATGACATTGCCTACTGATGTTTTCTTTCCTTGTTTAATTAATAATTATAATTAAACTCCTTTAATTAAGCTCATTCAAAATGAGTCCGGCCTCTGATAGTACAGAACAGACTATAGGGGGAAGAAGTGAGCAGAGGAGGAGAGAACAGGAATAGAAAAGTGAGGGGAGAGAAAGGTAATCGGAAGAGTCTTCATCGCCTCCTTCCTCTGTAAGAGGCGTGTTATCGGCAGCCGTCTGCTTTGATGCAGTAATTACCACTACACGTTATGGTACTCAGCCTCTTTCACATGAATATCTGAATGATTACAGGAAAGCATTGTGAAAGGAAAAGATTTTCATTTTCCTTTCTTGTCTACTTTCAAATATGTAGCATTTTACTGCAGAGAGTTCATCCTTTCTGGTTGTCTAAGATCAGAGTCAGGCAGCTCTTTGATGGAAATCGAGATCAATGATAAATCCAAGTTCAGATTTGGCCACATTTTTAACCTCAAAACACATTTAGCATCAGGATGTGACACATCAAATGATCAAAATAATTAATTGAAAACAAATTTAGAGAAAACACCAAAGCTTCATGCTGAACACAAAGACAAGATTTCAATGGTTTTGTAACCTTTTTTTTTTCTGAAGCGTACCAAGTGTTCCATCAGACGTCAAGAGATGCATATCAGCCCTCTTATTATGAACTTGATCTTGCTCAACTAGACATGTAAATCCCCACAGGAGGTAATTCAAAACAAATAATCTATGTCTACTATAATTCTTTACCATGAGCTTATGAAGCTGTTGTGGATCTAAAAAAAAATCCTTAAAAGATTAATTAAATTAAAACACAAAATAGTCACCAAAGTTGTTGACATTCTTCCTGGGCTCCAAGCAAAATAACAGCAATTCAAACAAACATCCATTTAAAATCATACGTATGCATACAAAAATAGACAGTAGACTAAATATAAAACTCAGAAACTTAAAAGAGAGGATTATCTTGAAGACAACAATAAACAAGATAACGTACACTTAACAAGATATATATATATATATATATATATATGAGAGAGAGTGAGACGATCAAAACAAATATTCTAAAATAGCAAAGTATGTCATCAGCCATTTTTAAAGTGACTTTTTAAAAGAACTTTTAATCTTTCGGATATAGAAAGGGAGCATATTCTAAGCAGAAGAAGCTCTGTACAAAAAATCATACAAGTTGTTCATGTCCTTGATACTTAAAACATACTTGACAAAAGCCAGTATATATTATTTCTCACAAAAGAAGTGTGCTATATTATTCCAGATAACCCTATGCATAAAAAATAAAAGACTAGATTTAATTTAGCTTCCACAGGTAACCAAGATAATTGTTTATGCATCTCACGCACATTAGCATGGAAAGAACAATGAAGAACTAATCTGGCTGTTTTTAGATGTTTCTTAGCAGCGTTTGACCAGGTGACTGGGCAGTGCTCAAGGTATGACAGGCCAAATGACCGAACAACATCATTAACAGAAGGTGGAACATGTGAGAAACACTTCCCTGAATGCCCTTTCTAATCATAGAAACAATATGGTCCATCTGGTCAGACCAAGACAGTAAATCTATCTAATCTAACACCCAGTAATTTGGATTTGGTGACAACGGCTCCACTGTTATCCCATCTAATGATAAATTGAGCACAGTGGTGATAGCAAGAGCATTTCTACTACAAAATACCATACGTTTCGTTTTGTCAGTGTTGAGAACACAGAGTCTGCATGACTCATAAACGACTGAAGCACCAGGCACTTATTTTTTCAAAAACTGTGGGGACAACAATATTTTTGCACAACAGATTACATGAACAGTACCACTCAGTCTGTGAAAACAGACATCGTCTGTGGCTATGGTGGGATGTCACCAATCTGTGAAAGAAAGCCACAGTGTGTATCAGGCTGTCTCTAATTAAAATACTGCCAAGGTTTGGAGTTTGACCTTTACTTGCTTTGATTTTGACCATTCATTTCTCAAAATTACTCTAACTTTATGGAGGTGAAATACTCCAGTAACCTTTCAATGAAAGTGTTAACATTCATTGAAAAGTTACTGCACTCCGAATATTGAGCATTACCTTCTGGGAAATTCTTTAGAGTTAGTATATGTAAAAGTAACCGCTATAAGCTACCCTTCATCCCTACTTCCCTAGCTCTCCTTAACAAACAATCTGCTCAAAGCAAACGGTCCTCAAGCAGTTTATATTCTTAGTATTGTTTGCTAGTTTATGTTGTTTACTAATATTATCTCCCTTGTTCTTACATTTTGTGTGTATGATTCTGAAATCTGTATGCTGTTACTTCTTGTTACTGCAACCTTACATGGCAATGTTGCCCAAGACAAATTTCCCTCAGGGGACAATAAAGTTTAACTTGATCTTTAATAATGGCACAACCGAATCAATATTTTACAAAATCCAACTTTAATATTTTTTCTACTTATGTTCAGAGTCTAGATTAAAACAAAATTCAATCAAAACGTGAATCCTCCCTCTCTGAAGTCCAAATCACAGTCCTGCCAAATCACAGCAGCAGTTCAGCTAACATGCAGTGAAATGTGGGACTGAGGCAACATCTGCATCTCCCACTCTGGTCCTTCACCGGCCTGAGGATGATCTGCTGAAAAGTGGCATCGGAGTCAGAGTTTCACATGGCAGATGGACGAGACGATGCCAAACTCGTAACTCTTTAACAGCCTCTTTGTATAATGTAAAACTTCAGACTGAAAAAGATAATGAAAAACATCAAATATTAACTCAAGGACTCTAGAGAGAATGAGAGAGAGAAAGAGAGGAATATGTAGTACCCTAAAGGAGTGTGATACCCTTAGTGATTTTATAAACTGCTTTCGAAGTGCAGATGATCTGGGAATGCAATAAATGTTGCATGTTTGTGTAGGTCACTTCATTAATGCTGTCAAATCTGAAAATAAAGATTAAAATAGTTTCTGTCAGATCCTTTGTCGCAGACCTCTGTCCTACTTTTGTAGTTTTTACTATTATTCTTAATAGTTCATGAGATTATTATGTGAATGTAGAATATGGACAGCAGTTGGAGTGATGATAGTAACTTTTTTTCTCATTCAAAATTACATCTTTGTTAAATTTGCACAGAAACTGTCTAAATTAAGAGCAATATTTCATGTTATATTATTTAAAAAGAGATAATGGATAAGACCTTACTGTGCTTCTTTCCTCTCCCTGCACTTCACTTTCTATTGATTTAGCACAAGTGGTACAAACACGCTGCACTGAAAGCTATGTTGAGTTAACAGAACCACGTATTGCACTTTGTCCCACTGCAAGGACTATTGTGAAATTGTGCTAAAAAATCTGATATTCGTTGCCCGTTCATTAAGTCCAACTAGCAAAATCTAGTGTAGAATCATATTGCACATACTGTGTTGGGCTTTGCCCGTTGATTTTAATATATATATAAAACAAATAAATGAAACTAAAACCCCACATTATTTTTGACATGTGATTAAGTGAAAGACACATGGAATGATTCATTCAGTGCATTGTTGATTTCACTTGACCTGAACTGATTTTCTCCTGAGAGCAAGTGATAATGATAATCCAGAATTTGTTAAACTGGCTCCAGAAATGAGAAGCTGAAAGCCAAGATGTCTCAATAACAGTACCGCAAACATTGTTTATATAATTTATCAACCATTTATCTGTCATATATCCAGCATCCTCTTCACTGTAGTTTCTCACAATGAAAAGGAAAATAGTTTTAAATTCCAGTTTTGTCCTCTGCGGCCTCATCTAAAACTGGTAAAAAAAAAAATTAGGACAAATTAATTAAAGCTCTCACATTTGTGAACTATGAAAGCAAATACTTTTTTAACTCACCCAAATGTAGAGGTGTTGCCGGCTCCGAACATCACTGATGAAACCTTGAACCTACATTTGTGCGATCATTGGACAGAGAAGATTCAGGAAATTAATTGGAAAGTAAAAAAAAACATTACCTTAACCTTAACACTCTCACTCTTTTGCTCTACAGTTGCAGAGCTCTGGGATTATTTTAACTTGACCATTGACCTCAGCTTTCCTTCCTTTATGCTCTGATGTATTCTCTGTCATTACTGAAACAGCTCTGACCTTCAGTTGCTGTAAGTAAAGCTCTACCACACATTTCATTGCACAGAATCTTGATCAAAGGGTCACATCCAAGAAGGACTCAGAGATCGGCTGCCCTCTGCACACCCTCTCATGGAGGTCTGACCCGCTTTTCTCGGTTTTTTTGTAATGAGGGCAGTCTGTTTGTGTTTTGATGTTTTCCTCCCTGCGGCTCAGAGGAAGCTGGCATTATTCTGCCACTGTCTTCACCCTGTGGACCCTATGTAGCCTGAAGCTAACCTTGCATCAGCCTTTTGGCTCCAGGGTCGCCTCGGATGTTATGAGGCCTTTGTTGAAATATTTGCCCTTGGGAGAGTGTCTTTTCTCAGAATTGCCTGTGAGGACTTTTAATGCATTTCTTTTTTTATGTGCTGGAGCATTTTTCAGTGAAGACAGCCAGGAAAGATGGGACAACAACAGAGAGTGATAACATGCTGCAAAGATCGCAGGACAATTTTGAACCTGGGAAGTTAAATCTAGCCAATTGAGCCTCCTGAGAAAAGTGCATGTTTTGTCCTGAATTGGGCCTCTCAGGAGCAGTCTTTCCAGGCTGTGTGCTGCTCCTAACTAGAGTTTGGAAATGTTTTTGTTTCAAGTTCCAATATGCTACCTGAGCAAAATAGCAAAATGATACTTCTTTCAAATATCTTATGCTGGATTAACCAATTGGACTGTTCAGACAGACCCAGCTGTGCAGAGCCAGCTATGCAGAGCTAGCTGTGCAGAGTGCCGCGTACAGCTTGCGATCAGCAGCGACAGTTTTGCTGGCTGTGAGCGAGTCTGACATGATGATTCTGATAAAAGATGAAATGCTAGCCAACCCCATTTTTTTTCCTTCTGTCCGCTGTTCTCCTGAAGTTTCGATTCCACCAATTTTTTACCCCCCACACAATGAAATTTATAATTAATAGTATCACTGCTGTTTATGATTGTATTTTTTGAATTACATACTGTGTGTGAGTGATAGACACAAAGCGATGGTCCTTCTAATGTCACTGCTGCAGAAGAAGCGACTCCCCCTAAGAATAAAAAGCTTTAAGTTGTAAATTGATGACGATATTATAAAGATCAGCTCTACGTGTGATGTACTTGCTGAACAGTGCAGAGAAATGCATTTCTGGTGTGAAAAGCCAGGCTACCTCTCTTGTGAGAATTGCCTCTTTACTGCACTTCATGTGTGTCCCCGGTGTCAAGAAAGTATTTTATTTCAATAACCAATCATACTCCTAACACGTTGTACCAAATTTTACTGATAGCACACGTCAGGGTAATGGCCACAGTTCAGATTAGAACCTGCAAATCTTGAAAAGGAAGGCAGGATTTGCTGACAGCCTAAGAGGAAGGTCTGAATTTGGGCCTTAGCTCAGGGTATTATAATGGGATTGTGTCAATTGAACCCCAGTCTCCTGGTTCAAAGTCAGGGTTGTGGCCCTCCATCCACCCCAACCGCATCTTTACTCAGTCTTTTCTGTTAAATATTATATTCCTACCTTTACCGTCAAAAACCGACACAACAGGGCTTCCCCCACTGCGTTGAACTGTGATGGTAAAGGGATCCCCAGTGGATCAGAAACTGACGACTATGGCTCTTGACCATGCGTCCATTTGTGATGACTTGGGAGTGAGAACGGGTTGGATTTGCATGCTCTTTCACTGACTGATCAATCTCAAATTTGATTTTTAAATGGTTTGGGGTGGCGCGGTACTGCAGTGGTTAGCACTGTCGCCTCATAGCAAGAAGGTCGTGGGTTCGAACCCTGGTCGTCCCGGCCTTTCTGTGTGAAGTTTGCATGTTCTTGTGTCTGCGTGGGTTCTCTCCAGGTGCTCCGGCTTCCTCCCACCGTCCAAAGACATGTGGCCCTAACTGTGACCCTAAATTGTCCTTGGGTGTGAGTGTGAGTGTGACTGGTTGTTTGTCTATGTGTGGCCCTGCGATGGACTGGCGACCTGTCCAGGGTGTACCCCGCCTTTCGCCCCCAATGTCAGCTGGGATTGGCTCAAGCCCCCCGCGACCCTGTACGCAGGATAAGCGGTTGATGATGGATGGATGGATGGATGAAAGGTTTGTTATGAGTTGGGGATCCATAACAAGTAGTAAGTTTCAGCTCTGATGCTGCATGTTTTCAAAGTTCTGTCACTGCAGGGACATGCAATAAAACCCTCTCATGTGTCAAGACGGAATGTTTTTAATCTTTTTCTACTACTTGGCAGTACCAGTCACATTATCAGGTTCATATGGCAGAAAGACTGTGCAGTGACAAGGTGTCTTGCCTGATTTAGTACAACACACATTCACATAAACACAACAGTTCGGAACCTGAGAAAATATCTATCTTCACCTGAAGCTACCTGGGTGATCTTCATCTTTATGTTCCATCAAACCTCTCACTGGCTCAGTCATACATCTACCCCGACAGCTTCAGTCTCAGACTTTTATTTCCAGCTCTCCTTCCCTCAGAGTGGACACCGTTAAACCATAATAAGACCATAAAAGACACTTCAGAGTTACTGCGTAGGGGGGCATCATGGCGGAGAATTTATTCAAGGCAAGACAGAGGCAGCCTACATTTCATGGTTTTATCTGGAGTGAATGGGAAATGTGATAGTGTGTGAGTGGCCATTGGATTCCTGTCAACTGACCACGTTAAGGAGATGATGAAGAATCAATTAAACGCCAGAGTCTGCAGCTACTACTGACCTGTGTGTTTGTTTGTGTAATACAACTGCTCATCTCTACTATTACAATGCAATTTTTTTTAAACCTTGTTTTGTTTGAATGTAGTGTAACAGCAACATTCAAAAAATAAAGTGCCACAATAGAAACAAGTGGTGTTGGTGTCCTTCGGGAGATTGAATACACATCCCTTGATCACTGAAGATGTGGCACCGTTGTTTGAGCATGGGAGTTCATTCTTGACCTTGTTGTTACAAGATAATCTAAGCTCAGAGGTCTGCTTAGCATAATTTAGCTGTGTACTGAGCTCATCCAGAGTGCAGAGCTTTCAACTTTTTAAGGAGGCCATTCAAATGAAACAATAAAGACCAATACTTTATTACCATTCTTCAGTTCTATCAGTACAATAGATGAGCAATCTGGTTTGAGTCCTAAGTTCAAACCCAAGGTGCATTTCAGTAAGAAACACCCAATTAAAGAGCTTAAACTTCTGTTGCATGCACCACTAACAGTGAGTTGAAGCTAAAGATAACACTTTTTACAAAGCTAAGAGAACATTTAGAATATTAAGTCACTGCACTTTTAGATTGTGGGTCAGTTTTGGATGAATTCGGTAACTAGTGGCGCTTTTCCAGTACTAGTACCAGCTCAACTCGCCTCGACTCGACACTACTCGGCTCGGTTTGGCCGTGCTCCATTTTCTATTGCAGATAGTACCCAGAGTCACACACAACTGGCACAACGTAATTTTCAATGCGACACACACACCAGCGATCCACACAGCTCTCTCTTCATTTAAGTTTAAACGTTCAAGCACATTTTTGTTCAGCCATCACTTTACGTAAAACTGTCAATATTCGAAATATACACAGCTGATTTCTCACCTCAAAACTTTGAAGAAGTGGATTTAGTGATGAAATTCCATATGAAAACTGTAAAATATAAAATTTGCTGTTGCTGGCCTCTGTCTGGTGCACGCAATGATGATGCAGTGAATAGTGACGATTCTCTCTGACCAATCAGCAGTCTGCCGTGTTTTCGCGTCACATTTTAGTATCGCCTCAGCTCGCTTGGAACTTCGATGGAGGTGATACGAAAAAAAAGTACCTGGAAGCAGCTACAGGTACAACTTTTCCACAATGGGAAACCAAACAAAGGCGAGTCGAGTTGAGCTGGTACTGTGCAGTGGAAAAGGGTGCAGGGTTTTGTTCCAAACTGCAACAACAAAGCAATCTGAATTGGCAGAGCCAGATTTGACCTGAATAGATCCAGGATAAGACCAGAGCCAAAGTTTGGCCCAAGTAAACAAACCCCAAGAGAGAGAGAACACCAACACCGGCAGCACCATGATGAACTTTAGAAACCTATAAAGAAAAAGCACTTCTCTATGTATGTTTAGCCACAGGTTTTTGTGTCACACCTGGCTGGCTTCGGGGTTTGGGGACATCTCCCGCAGCCTTGTTTCATGGCTGACATAAATCCAGGCTCCAGCGGTCATGAAACCAGATTAGATTGTAAGTATGGCGGAGGCGCTCTCTCCTCATCTCTGCTCCGGGCGTCTGCACCTGGCACCGTCCCTGACAAACAAGGCACGTTCGAGAGCCCTGGCAAATCTGTTTGCAAAGATCACGGCTGGTATTGTTTGTTTTCCAAAGACAGTTATATGTCAGTGACAGGCAGTCTGCATCCTATAGGCAGAGTATAATGTGCTGTCTGTCTTAATCCTCCCAGCACGTAATGGGCCATCTGTATGAGAGAGAAGGCGAGCGCAGTTAGTGCTAATGTAGTCATAACATCTAGCATGGAAGCATAACCGACAACCATGATGCCATTCTTTCAGCACTGATGGCTGAATTTATTTTAAGGTGACTTTCAGGGAAGACTGGAAAATAACTACGATACAATCCTTGTTCAATCAACTCTATTGTACGTTTTTAAGACTGTCAATTTGTGGGATTGCTGTTATATCATAAGATGTTTCAAGTTGTGACAGGTGACAGATGAAGGCAAACACCTGAATAAATGAGGATAGAAGCACAAATGCAGATGCTTTCCTACAGTTAATGCAAAGACACAAGTGGAATGCGGATTCATCTGAATTTCAGAAATGTGAATCAGCGCCTTTATGTGAATACACATAACATACATCAGGGCGTGTCATTGCTTCTTTGCACTTAAGATGGCATTTGTGCTTTTAAATAAATTAATTTGTCTTCTCTGATAGACACGTAACCTGTGTCAGGACTCAAACCTAGGAAGATGTTGTTATGTTATACCCCTGACAACCCCGCTCCTCTTATACTTTTTGCCCCCTCTGGTGGAGTGGAGGCCTGTAGAAGAAGGAACCACTTCAACAGTGGAAACTGATACACATCTATGTATAAAATCATAAAATCTGCTTCCTTCAGTCATTTTTGAATCTTATCTTTTTTGATATGCCAACTTTTCCACTTCAGCTAAGCGAACTGTTTTATGTGCAACAGATTGGCAGATAAATATCTTAAAAGATGTTTGTCATTTTCTAGTCTTGAAGATCAAATCATATCTACAGTGGGTCACGACTCTGAGCTTGAGAAACTTTGATTGAGGCCCTCCCATTTCCTTCCTTTACCTCTACTTGTTTCACTTCAGCTTGAACAGCTGCAGAGATGCTGATTAATGCACTCGCAGGAAAGCAAACATGAACACGACAAACATGAGTCGCCCCACCTACACGCCCTGTTCTAATTGTCAGGATAGTTTTTTTTTTCTTGTGTAAATACTCTGCTGCTTGTCATTTGCCCGAGCGCTGCCCTCATTTGTATTTGTGTCTGCCATATGGCTCTCTCATTATCATTATAACAGGCACTGATTGAATGGGAGGGATTCACAATGAGGATTTCAACATAAGTAAATTAAAGAATATCCAGACTGGATACAGGCCAAGTTCAGAGGACATACTAGGTTTTGTTGAATTTAGTTTGTAGTTTTTGTTTGTGTCTGGATTCAATAAGCTACATAAAGGCACTGTATACAGTACTGTATTCATTCATTTTGTACCATTAAACAGTAAAACACTTGACTGACAAAAGTATATACAACCAATTCCAGTAAATAAATCCCACAACACACAAAAATCAGAAATAAGAAATGAAAAATATATTAATGGAAGAATTTTAAGAAAAATAATAAATAATGAAATGAGAAGAAGACATATAGAAATACTGGGTTGGGTGGATTTAAACTAGCAAATATTTTGATAATCAGTTAATTTTTTGAGCAATATAATCCATTAATTGAGAAAATTATCAGCAGATTAATTGATAATGAAAATAATGATTTAAACCAGTGCACAGTGGCTCATCCTCTGTGTCCACCAACATCCAGCACAGAGAGCACCAGTTTGAGCTCAAATGAATCTTGCTGCCTGTTGTCAGCCTGCTACTACAGTGATAGATGGTCTGGTAGCCGAGGATGATGTTATCTCATACTGTGACACCAAATACAAACACACACACGCATGCTAGCACCATTCGTTTGTCTCTCTCTTCTTTATGCCTCCACTCACTATTTTTCTCCAGAGAATTACTGGAATATTAACATGTTATAATTTTAAAAAATTAATAACGGCATATATTTCTGCTGTGGCTTAAGAGGTAGAGAGGAATTTGATCCCTGGCTTCACCCAGCCCACATGTTGAAGTGTCACTGGGCAAGATACAAATCCCCAAATTGCTCCCGAAGGCTATGCCATAGATGTGTGTGAGTGTGTGTGTGTGTGTGTGTGTGTGTGTGTGTGTGTGTGTGAGTAGCTGGCACCTTGCATGGTAGCCTCTGCATAGATCAGTCAATCAATTCATCCGTGTATTAATGTGTGTGAATGGGGTAAATGTGATGTAGTGTAAAGCGGAAGTCTGGAAAGGTGCTATTCAAGTACAGTTCATTTACCATATATCATTATCACACTTTTTAAACTCCCAAATATTGATTGAAAATTGGTTGGGCTATTAAGTGTAGATTGTAACTCCATATACCAGAAAGTGTAATCATTCAACACATCTCACCTTTTAAAAAACACACTGTCCTCTTTTAGAAATAAGGCATTTTTGACTGAAGTTGAGTTCTCTTTTGAGAAAGAAGGATTGTAATTGTCCATTAGCCCTGCAGGCTCCTCACCCCCCGCTCTTGTTAAATGTGTCCAGTTCCTCGTTTTCTCTGTTCAGGCCAGAACCTCCTCCAGCTCTCTTTGACCTGGTGTAATGAGATGGAGGAGAGCTAAATATATTTCACGATAATGTGCAATATCACTGTCCTGTTGTGAGACTAAAGCCTGAGGCCCCCCAGGCCCCGTCCCCTGACCCTCAACGGCTGTCCACCAAGTCCAACATGCACCCTCGTTCTCTTCCTCTTAAAAGAAAAGAACGGAAGTGGAGGCTAAGTGAGTTAGAAACAGATGGAAAAGAGAAGATTGAGGAAGAAAAGGAAATAGAAAAGGAGTTAGAAGACTGATATCTGATGACTATAATGGGCTGATGAGAGAAAGGAAAAATGGCACGTTTGAGATTTCAGAGAGCTTTGTAAGAGTGAAAGAAGAGAAGGAGGAAGTAGGGAAGAAGATGGCGGACGAGATGGAGAACAGATCGGGGATGAAGTGGCAGATGAAAAAGTAGAAGGGCAAGGGACTGAAGTGAGGGCAGAAGTGCTGGATGAGCAAATGACAAGACCTGAAGCTATTTACTTCCAGTGGCTCTCGTGGCTTCCTCAGATACAAATTTATGTAATTTTGTTGGTAAATGGATAGAGATGCACCGCCAGACTGATGGCACCAATTTCCTTGCAGTGGGCCACCTGGAGCATTTTCAGCAGTGACTTGCATGAGGCTCCTTCCTTCAGAGGACGAGGTGACATTTTGCTCTTAGATCTTGCTTGCGGCTAATAGCAGTCTTTGCATTTAATGAAGGGCGACAAACAACAGGAAAGAAGTATTTTGCATGGAAACAAATTGCTCCCAGTGCTCTCCCACAGTGTCACAAAGTGTTTGTTGAAAAAATATATTATTAATGGAAGGAAAATATTCCTAAATTACTAAGTAACTCACTGAAAAGTTGCTCCTTCGACTTTTTGTACATTTTCAATCTGAAACAGCAGGACGAAGTTCCCTGTTGGAGCGTCACATGACACTAATGTTCACTATACGCTATACTGGGCTTCCTTTAATACCAAAAAATCCAATTATCATTTATTAAAAAGGGCTGCAACTGACAATTAATTTCATTGTCAATCAGAAAATGGTAAAAATAGATGTTGAAATGTTTTGTTGTGTACAGTAAACAGTCCAAATCCAAAAGATGGTCAATTTACAATTATATAAAACAGAGAAAAGCTACACATTTTTTACATGTGAGAAGGTGGAACAAAAGAATTGTTGACTGCTGGGTACTACTGAAAAACGAAAACGTTTATCTTGTTATCCATGTATTAATCAGTGATTCCACTAGCCAACTAATCTACTAACTATCTAATCAAGAAATGCAATGGATACCAGATTTTTGGGTATGTAGTGACAAAAATGAATCTTTATACTAATAATCACATATTTCCTGTGAGAACAAGATTGCTACAAATCGGGATGTGATGCCCTTTGCCCAGCTTCTTTGTTGCAGCCACAGTTTGTGATTTAATTGGTGAGTATGGTTATGAATGAGTTACAGACGTACACATTTACCATTTAGTCGCCATTCCTATTAATTATAGAGGAGCATGCAGCCTGACATTTGCAGTTATCTTGCAGTCTTTCATCTTGTGAGACAATTAACTTTGGATGGTGTTGAATTGCTCTGACGCATTGTAAATGTGCCGACACAATCTTAATTTAAATGGCATGTTTTGTTCCTGGGAGAGAAAACCCAGCTTTAAAAAAAAAAAACTGACACATATTTGGTGAATAGCACAAAGTCTACATAAATCATACACCTTTTTAAACTGGCAACAGTAACTCTCGTCTAAGGACTTTTGCGGTTAACCGATACTGGATCAGTGAACTTTTCAGTAACATTTTTTTCGATATTTGATTTTGGTAAGCAGTGTCTCCTCCACCACTGTCTTTATTTGCATCGAGAGTGCAGGTCCTCTCTGGGTTACTGTTTTGTCTTCATGAAAATATACCACACCAGCAAACTTACAGCTTGAGACATTGTAGTCCTTTTTCTACAGTCTTTTATATGAAGTGCTTACCTTTATCTGAAATGACTGCTGAGGCTACAGTACGTCTGCTGATGGGTATAACTGATGGCAAACTGAAAAATGCAGTACATACTATATATATATTTCTCCTGCTCTGCATGTTTATTTTTGACATTTTGGGTCGTTTTAGATTTGGATTTGCTACGCAGAAAACAATGGATGTATATTTTACTCTATCTGCCTTTTTTCCAATCAAATACAAAACACATGAAGGAGTCAAAACTGCTAATTAGCACATATACTATAAATGTTTCTGCACTTTACAACATGGGGAGATGGAAGAGCATGTTGTGTTGCATTTGTGGCGTCTTGTACAGTTTAGTCAACAAATGTGATGTAACCACATGGCTAACTTATTTCACTTGTTAAAGGTTTTAAATAGATTAACTGCTAAAAGACTACGGCTTAGTAACAACTGCAGCTTCTGTGTATTGATTTCATTTTTTTTTTTTGAAACACACTATTTTCCATGCTAACATTACTAGTGAGTTCATAACAAGTTAAGCATCATTTTTCAGCTAATTAGTTTTATTATTAGCTAGTAGATTCCCTTCTAGAAAAGTTACAACTGGTGTCTTGCTTTTGTGAGAAACTACAGAAATATAGTGAAACTGAAATAATTCAGATCCTTCTAATTAGTCAGAAAATGTTTCTGAGTAGTTTTTCACATTTGAAATGACAGACATAGCAGAAAATGTTTCACTTTTCTTAACTTTTTTAGAATTTCATACCTTCATTACAATCAAAATAATGCAGCTTTAGATTTTGTTCTGACGGCACTTAGTGGCAGTAATGGAAACAGTGAGTTTGTAAAGCAAAGTTTAGACAGATACATGTAGATGCAGCAGCCGGTAGCTCCTTCTGACTTCGCAACACTTTTTCTTCCCGCTTTATTGCTGAAACATGTAAGGTTTTGGATTAAAGAGCAACAGACCTTAGACGATCCACCAGCCCGATCAACCGCACGACAGGTGCAATGATCACCCAGAGGAGAGGAAAGAGAGCCGGGATAGGAGCCATGCTTGCCCAGCTTGGACTTAATGCTCCTCCTAAAAGTCTGGTCTGGACAAAATGGGAAATCAGAGACTGTTGTGCCCATATTACAGACACCTGCTTATCAAAGTCCCGGATCAAGCACTTGGCAGGCAGAACGTGCTCTGAGTCGACAGACCACATGAGCGGCAAGATGAGAGGAGGCGAACTCTGTGTTTTACATCGATGATGCTTGTTGCTCAAACGTAGTCAGTCACGGACACAAACGTCAGACAGTTTTATGAGAAAATGAAAACCATATTCATGTCATCTTGTTGCTGTTCACAAAATGCATACATGTATATAAATAACTGTATTTTATTTTAATTATTATGTTCCATCCATCATCTATACCTGATTATTTGTGTAGGGTGGAGAAGGGAAGGGGTCCAATCCAGGCTGACATTGGGTGAGAGGCATGAACAGGTTGCCAATCATCACCGGGCTGACACATAGAAATAAACAATTATACACAATCACATTCACATCTAAGGGCGATTTAAATTCACCAATTAACCTACCTTTGGAGGAAGAGGAAGCTCCCTGGGGGAACCCACACAGACACAGAGCGAACTACCTTGATACTCTCTAGATTCTGTGTGTGTGAGAGACAGAGTGTGTGTTGGTAGGGAGGGCTGACAGCTCTTGTGAAAAGACTTTTAAGGTGGTGGGTAGTTGTGATCTTAATGGCCCAGTATGGTCTCCCAGAGGAATGTTTTTGGAACAGATGGTTGGTTGGGTTATAGACCTAATAGAAAAATACATCAGAGGCTCCACAGCGGTTTAAACTGCTGTCGTCACATCCTCCAGCAGCTCGGCAGCCATATCACCTGACTGACAGTCTGGAGAGAAACTCCAATTCTCTACAGAGCCTCTCTGGCTGAAACAAAAGTCATCTACAGTAGTTTAGTAGTGTGAAAATTATATATAACTATATATTACATACAGGAATCACTCCTTATAATACCGTATAGACACACGTACATATGTGTGCGTATGGTTTTATATATATTTAATTTAATAATTATTGCATATTGGTAAATTTATAGTCTTCACACAATATTATTACAATTTTATATAATGAAGTAATGTGAAAAAAAAAAAAAAACACATGTCAAGACAATATGATCAAATTTATTGAGTAGTTAGACGTCAGAATTGTGAGAGAGAAAAACGTTTCACATTGGCTTAATCAAGTTTAAACATCAACATTTAAAACAATGTTTAATAGTAAATACAAATACTTCATTTGTTGTAATATTTTCTGTTGACATACTGTGCATGGTTTGTCTTTTTTTTATGTTATGTCAAGATTTTCTTCTGCTTCAGGCTGCATACTCAGATGTTTTCATCAATCAATGGAGAATCTAAACTTGGTGATATGCAAATATTATCAACACTCTTCCCCTACTTCATTTCAATTTTACAGGCATTTTATAAACTTCCTCAGTCATTTATGCACCAATACATTACGCAAGCTAACAGTTAGTCTGTATCAGTACGTCACTGTAGTATTTTCACCTTGGCAGTAGCTCGCTGTACACACATGTACATACAATAACAACTGGGAAAGGTTAGACTTGTGTAAAAGCTGGGCAGCACTGTGGGTTCCCCTCTGGCTCTGTAATATCTCTGCAAGTCTTTATAATGCTCTATTTTCTCCATAATACCCATAATTCCCTGCCACCAATAGCTCTGTTCTGGATAAACAGAATAACTTCTCAGCGGCAGATGGCCTGAAATTTGAGTGTGAATGCTATCTTATGGGGTTTATAAAGACTCTTAATCTGTCTTTTCCAATTTTACTTTGTTTTATTTACTCTCCTCACTTGGGGCGTTTTTCTTTATCCACCACATTTCTCTCTCCGCCTCCGTTTTTTTCTCCTCCATACCCCAGTTTTCTCTCTTTCATTCGCTCACTCTCCGATGCTGCTGTTCCTTATCAGTGGCACTCGCCTGCTGACATGAAATACCATTAAGCGAATCATGAGGCCTGCAAACACCACTGATTTATCCTGCTGCATGCTTCATAAGTTCTTGATTGATCTCCGCTGTGGACGACAAAAAAGGGAGGGAGGGACAAGAGCGAACGCAGAGAGAGGGAAGGAATCAAAAGGTGCAGAAGAAAGGAACAGAGGGATGAGGAAGGACAAGGGAGACAGGGAGGTCCAAAGGAAAGATGAAAAGGAGTAGAAAGGGAATGGGGCAGAGGGAGAGAGGTGCGGAAGCAAGAAATGGAGGAAGGGGAACAGGCCGAGACATGAAGCGAGGGAAAGAAGTGAGGGGGAAACTAAATGGGATGGGAAAAGGACAGAGTGGAGGCGGTATAGCAGAGGGTGAGTGAACAGTGGAGTTAGGCAAAGAGAGAAAGAGGCAAGTAGTGAAGGAATAATTGAGGAAAGAGTCGGGGTGAGGATGGAGTTACTGTATGTGTGATAACAGAGGAAGAATGGAGTGAAAGGAAAAACTCAAGGGATAAGAAGGTGGAAGAGGGAACAGGAAAGGACTTATTTAAGGAAAGAGGAAAGGAAAGGAGAAAAAAGATGAGACAGGAGCAGAAGAAAGAATGAACAAAGGAGGGAAGGAAAAAGAGAAAGACATTATCACAAGGTAGCATTCTGGAAACCTACTGATGAAATAATTTCAGAGGAGGAGTTGTAATATTTTGGCTGGAGAAAGTCGAAATAAAACCCCGGGATGGGTTTTATCGATCCCTCATGAAGTCTGTTTGTACAGGTTTACGAGGCAAATAGAGAGAGAGGAAGATGATGAGAGGAAGGATGGAGAACACAGTAGTAAAGAGCGAGCGTGGAGGCGGCGAGTGGTGTGTAAATGCAGGTGGGCCATATTGATCCGAGTCTGCTGGCTCCTCATCGACTGTGCAGCAGATGAGGACTGATTACACCGCAGTTAAGAGGCACATGAAAGAAACTCTGGTAACAGTCAGACAGGTTCCCTCCTCCCCCTGTGTGACCATTAATGGCTTTGAAAATAACTTGAATAACATGAATACAGTTGTCTGTCTGATATGTGACCTGCGAGGCCGTTCAATCAAAAAAATAGTCACAATGTAGTAATCCCATTTTACATGTAACCACATATGTGCATCTTCATGAGCCAGATTAGAAATCAGTCTTGGTTTTTCCACCCAGATGCAAAACCCAAGTGGGGAACAAGAAGTAGATTAGGAACACTCCAATCCAGAGGTTACCGGGGCCCCTATGTGTCTCATTATGGGAAGTGCTTGTTGGATCTAACTTTCCAAAGCAAGCTATCTGACAATGACACCCACTTTGTTCAGTGACTGGCTGAAGGTGTGAAAGTAGGCAGGATTTGAACTTCTCTGCTGCCCGTCAAAATAGCTATGAGTTGTAGTTAATGAGCCACATGGATGGAGTCCAAGTGAGATGAACGTTTTGCTTGTCCTCATGTGCAGACTAAACTGACCAGGCAAGAATGGAGCTTTTTATTTGATTCTCAAATGCTGCATGTACAGAAGGTGGAGAAGAGTAAAGTTATTTGTGTGGCTTGGAGAGACAGAATCTGTCTAATACCACCCCCGGAGGTGGTTTAAATTTTTTGTATTGTATTGTTATTGATATTGTATTGTCTACACAAACACGGTATTTTCAAAACTGTGACTTTTTCTATGCGGTTTGGCCGTTCGCCCACATGGAAATGCAGTATCAGGTTACATTACAGGTTACAAATCAAACATTTTTGAAAACCGCCGCCAGGGTAAGGATTTTAAAGAGGTCATATTATGCTAATTGTCAGATTCATCATTTTATTAAGGGGTTGCACCAGAACAGGTTTACATGGTTTAATTTTCAAAATACATCATATTTTTGTCATACTGCACATTGCTGCAGCTCCTCTTTTCACCCTGTGTTGAAGGCTTCGTTTTAGCCATGGAGTGATACATCTTGCCTCCACATGATCTTGTTGGGAGTTGCACATGCGCAGTTCCTAGTTAAGGACTACTAGCCAATCAGAAGCAGAGAAGGGCGGGTCAGTGAGAAGCCTTTAAACAACATGGACTGGAGCAAGAGTTTCAGAGTGGTGAGTTATTAATCTGTAACAAAAGTATCTTTCATCCATAAAGTTTTAACTGAGCTCTGTCTCTACATCACAGGAACAACTTTATGTCCATTGACTGCCTGGAGGAGAGGTGTGTGCTGCAGCTCAATGTTTTTCCACCGGTGTTTTTGAAGGTGTGTCTGACTAGCCGTTTGGCAAGCGTTATATGAGCCGCATTTTGCATTTTGGGAAGCAGCTGGACTACAAATGAGCTGTCAGTTCAGTGTTTTCTGTGGGACTTGGGACATCCCTTTGGGGTGGACTTTGGGCTTTTTCACTTTGCAAACCTATTACCTGCACAAAAAAGAGATATAGTAAGTAAGTAAACTATTTACATAGCACCTTTCACAGACAAGAGGGGTCACAAAGTGCTTCACAGTAAAAAATAAAATAAAACAAATAAAAATAACAACACATAAAATACAAAACCTCATGGCTTTTCACAGGTTTACACAGAGTCCAAGGCACTCAAGGCTACAGGAAGAGAGTTCCAGAGCCTTGGAGCCACCACACAGAAAGCACGATCACCTCTTGTTTTAAAACGTGTTCTGGGAACAGTTAAAAAGTCTTGGCCAGAAGACCTCAGAACGACCAGAAGTGTGTGCGTGCAATAGATCCTGGATGTAAGAGAGTGCCTGACATGCAAGGCTCTGTAAGTAATGGTTAAAATTTTATAATGCACTCTAAAACCAATTGGAAGCCAATAAAGAGCCTTAAGCACAGGTGTAATGTGTGATCTCCTGTTGGTCCTTGACAAAAGTCTTGCAGCTGCATTCTGTACAGCTTGCAGTTTGTCCATCGAGGATTTATTTAAACAAGTCTACAGTACATTGAAATAATCCAGAAGAAAAGAAAAAAAGCATGAACAAGCATCTCCATTTCTTCTTTAGAAACCATATATCTAATCTTAGCAATGTTCCTGAGATGGAAAAACCAGAACGAACCATAGATTTAACATGACTGTTAAAACACATGGATTTGTCAAAAATGACACCCAGATTTCGCACATTACGGTCAGAGGATGATAGAGCCCCAATAGCTCAGTAAAGGAGAGGGAAAAAGGCAAAAAGCACAATATCACCTCTTTGAGAAACACTGGTTGTAGTATTAGAGTTTTTGCCTTGTGAGTGTGCGCCGTTATCTGCTTTTTTCACAATTTTATTAGGCTCTGATTGGTCATATCACCACCTGGCGGTTTGGCATGCTCATGACAGCGCTTTTTTCATGTAGACAGAGATTTTTTTATAAACGAAGCAGTAAAAACGGGGTTATAAAAATACCCGTGTATGTGTGGACTAGGCCTCAGTCTCTAGTTCTACGTAGCTGCATTACTTTTGTATACATCACAGTTAGCAAACCTGAATGTGATATGTAACCTCTACAATAATGCTGTGGCATTCTCTTTCAAACTGAACCATGTACGATTGTTTTTTGATTTATCTGGAAGTGCGAAGTCGAAAATAACCAGACTTGTTGTAAACCCTTGAAGAAGTGTCATCCAAAAGACTTCTTTGGTTCTGACTGATCTATGTTGAGTCCTCTCCACAAAGGTTAAATGCCTGGGACTCCCAACCCGTCAGTCAGAACTAAAGAAACCTTTCAGACGAGAGGCAAAAAGTCATCACAAATCATCATCAAGGTTGTGGGATATGCAGAAGTGCAGAGAATCTTCAGACTACTTTTAGATTCATTTCCTTTTTTTACAGGCAGTTTCTTGCATTTACTTAATTTCAACATAAAATTAAAAGACAAAAATAAAGGTGACTAAATGTGTGGATGGATTAAACATTAAACATTAAAGTCTCTATTGGCTACCTAGAAGGTAGTTCCATTTTCTTTGGAAAATGGTTAACAGTAATGTAAATTATATACCAGTCATAGTTAATGTCTAAGTGCTGCCTTCCTTCAGTCCTTGTAGATGGAGCAAACAATAGTTTATAGTTCCTTTTATGCTACAAAAAGCAAACAATATATACAAAAATTATAAGATGATATACAGAAATAAACTATTTTGCATGGTGCAGTGCTGACAATTAATTAGTGTGAGAGCTGTAGCTCTTATCAAATGAAACAGACACTTCACTCTTGGTTTCAATAGTAAACCACCACAAGAATGACAATTACCAACAAAAAACATTATATTCCAAGCAGACATGTTTAACAAATACATGTGTTTCAAGCAAATAGGAGATTTATTAGCAAATTTTAACAAAACTTTCTTCACTGCCATGCATCATGGGAATTCTGAGGGACGGGGTGATATAGAGCAGCCTAAGTCCATCCCTCAAAATTCCCAATGATGCATGGCGGTGAAGAAAGTTTTGTTAAAATTTGGTAATAAGTCTCCTATTTGTTTGAAATCCAAATGTTACTTTATTATGTTTTTGTTAAACATGTCTGCTTATAAAATAGTGTTTTTTGTTGGTAATTGTCATTCTTGTGGTGGTTTATTCTTGAAACCAAGTGCCTGTTTCATTTGATAAGAACAGCTGCATTGATAGCTATCCAATAGCATAGTGGTAATGAGACTCCTCACAGTTTGTTGTTTGAACTTAATGCTAACAAAATGTGGAGTCCTTACTGACTTGCAGTGGTTACTTTCAAAATTCTATGTTTTTAGTCTTTCTAAATTAAGTTGTTGTTTACATGATATTTACTCTTTCACAGCATAATGCTATGGCTGTTTTTTGTTTTATTCTTCAACAGCGGAGTAGACATCACAGAAAATGTGTTTATAAGCAAAACATGCTTTCTATTGGTGCTTAGGAGGCATTTTTTGTCAGAATAAGACACATGACTGACAAAGAAACTTCAAAGCCTTTCCTTCACTGTGTATCTGAGTAGTCCTGTGGTTGAGGTAGTCCGCATTTTCTTAAGGAAATGCCCATTGTAGTGTGAATTTGAATTTAAGAGTTTCATAGCATGAGGGAATAAGCTGCTCTGCTGTCTGGTGGTGCAACAGCAGACACTTCTGTATCTCTTCCCAGAAGGCAGCAGGGTGAAAAGGCTGGGGCTGTGTGGGTACTTGTACCTCGGTAACATTTGGGCTCTGCATAGGCACCTCAGCTCACCGATATCACTGATGCTTGGGAGATGGGTGCACATGATCTTTAAAACTGTTTTAATCACCCGCTGCAGAGTCCTCGAGTACTGTGCCGTGGACATCCCATGCCAGTTAGTGATGTTTCCGTTCAGGAGGTGTATCTTTATCTCTTTTTTCTTAAAATCAACAATCAGCTCCTTGGTTTTGTTGATGCTGAAAAGTAGTATGTTCTTTGTGCATCTCTCAGCAAGGTTGTTGATTTCCTCCCGATGTGAAGTCTCATCATTGTTTGATATCCAGTTAAATGTTGGTGGTGTCATGACTTCACAACCGAGAATTCATAACAGAATTTATCTCATTGCACTTTTCATATAGAGCAGGTCTAGACCTCACTTTTTGTAATATTATTTACAGGGACACAACAATTTCCACCATGAGCAAGCACTATGCTGTAACATTAAGATGTCCTTTCTTTGGAGCTAAGGGGCCCAAACCATGCAAAACAGCCACAGAAGAGAAAGAAGAATCACCTTTCATTCATTCATTTAATATGTTATATTCCTGTAAAGTGCCTATTGTAGTGAAGCAGATGGCAGATGAAAAGAGACATTTAAATCAGCTACAGCTATGTCTGTTTTCATGGAACAGACTCATCAAATATGTTTGCTTCGAGCATTCAGAAACGGTATAATGTATATGTCATTTTTAAAATGTTCAAATGAACTGAAATGAGAATAAAACACACACACACAGACACACACACTCCCTGCCATGCTAATCAGCTTGGTCCAACACTCTTCAAGTCGATGTCCCCGGCAGGCCTATTTGCAGAGGAATCTCAAATGTCCTGCTCACTATCATTCCTTCCAATTAGAGGCTCGGGACTTCATTACTGTCGCCCCGCCGGCTGCAGGCTTCAAACACTTAGAGACAGACAGGCGGACATCAAGATTCAGGCTCTTATCTTTTACAATCTCTGTTGAAGATTGAAGGACATTACCCACAGTGTGCTCAGCAAAGTCCATCTGTCTGTCTGCCTTCCTCTCACTTTAGCTTTCTCTGTCCCGACTGCAGCGCTTTCACTGCATGGAGTCATGTTACTTTCTATAATTTTGCACATCAGTTTGTCTTTTTTGGACGTGTATCCTGTGAGAGTAGCAGTGATTTTTATTACCCTGTCTGCATTATAATTTACTGTCACTAAGACCTGAGAGGAACTATAACAATTTTTGCACTGTTGTGTGTTCTCATGTGACTTTAATAATGGTGAGGTAAGGTCTATTGTTTTTATTTTTTTAAATTTAAATTTGTTGTTAAATAAATGATACATACGTTTTTTAGATATATATATATATATATATATAACCCCAGTCAAATTGAGACACAACTTAATGCTACTTTTTGATTTGAAGCTAATTTGAAAAGGTGTTGGAGAAATATCGAAATCAGGACACCTTTCGCACTTTCTTTTCAGTACCAAGAACATCACTGAGCTCTGTTCCTCTTCTTTCTGGGGGGTGATGAAGTGGAGGTATAGAGGTGGCAGTGGGGAGACAGAGAGATGATCAGAAGATCTCATCATGCGGTTGCTTTAATCATCTTTGTCCCTGGGTGCTGATTGATTACCACTGCTCTGCTCATATTTCGGAACTGTGGTGATGATGATGAGAGTGTCTGTATTCATGTGTGTGTGTGCATGTGTCTTTGTGTGTGGCAACTTCATCAGACCAAAGAGGAGGCCTTCAGAAGTGGGAACAGAGTCCTGTACAACCAGGCCAGGAACACACTGACTAAAGAGATCAAAGCTACGCCGAAAAGCTAGGAAACCCTGCGTCAGTGTGGAGAGGCCTGTGGACACTCACCAACTACAGGAGACCATCCCCAACACTGCTGGTACTCAACAACTGGCAGACGAGCTGAATGGTTTCTATTGTGGGTTTGAGAAGCACCCAGTTACACCTTTCCCCCGCTCCAACACCTTCAACATCTTCAAAAGTCACCTTCCCCGACTGCCATACTGACACCCCCACTCTCCGACCCCTCACCTGCTCTCATGATTTGTGAAGAGGATGTGAGCTCTTCCAGAAGCAGAAGCTCAGGAAGGCTCCTGGCCCCAACGGTGTGTCACCATCCTGCCTGAAAATCTGCACAGACCATCTGGCTCCCATCTTCACACAGATCTTCAACAGATCACTGGAGCTGTGTGAAGTTGCCTCCTGCTTCAAACGCTCCACAGTCATCCCGGTCCCCAAAAAAACCTCCATCTCTGGATTAAATGACTACAGGCCTGTCGCCCTGACATCTGTAGTCATGAAGTCCTTTGAAAGACTGGTGTTGGCCCACCTGAAGGACATTACAGGCCCCTTGCTGGACCCCCTGCAGTTTGCCTACAGGGCTAACAGTTCAGTGGATGATGCTGTCAACTTGGGACTGCATTACATCCTGCAACACCTCAACTCTCCAGGGACATATGCAAGGTTCCTGTTTGTGGACTTCAGCTCGGCATTCAACACCATCATCCCGGACATCCTCAGCACCAGCTCACTGTGCCAGCCTCCACCTGTCAGTGGATCACGAACTTCCTGACTGACAGGAGTCAACAGGTGAGGCTGGGGAACATCACAACCAGCACCTGGACTATTAGCACTGGCGCCCCCCAGGGGTGCGTCTCCCTACTGCTCTTCTCCCTCTACACCAACGACTGCACCTCAGGAGACCCATCTGGCAAACTCCTGAAGTTCACTGACGTCACAACGGTCATCGGCCTAATCCAGGACGGTGATGAGTCGGCCTACAGACGAGAGGTTGATCAGCTGGCTCTTTGGTGCAGTCAGAACAACCTGGAGCTTAACACGCTCAAAACTGTGGAGATGATTGTGGACTTCAGGAGGAGCCCCCCCCCCACTCTGTCCCCCATCACCATACTCAACAGCCCTGTGTCTGCTGTGGAATCCTTCAGGTTTCTGGGATCCACTATATCCCAGGACCTAAAGTGGGAGCCCAACACTGACACCATCATCAAGAAGGCCCGGCAGAGGATGTACCTTCTGCGCCAGCTCAGGAAGCTCAACCTGCCTAAGAAGCTGCTGATCCACTTCTACACAGCCATCATCCAGTCTGTCCTCTGCACGTTCATCACTGTCTGGTTTGGATCTGCCACAAAAAAGGACAGGAGCAGACTACAACAGACAGTTAGGACTGCAGAAAAGATCATTGGTGCTAATTGTCATATTGTATACTGTATACCAATCCATCTACCTCATGTACATAACACTGCACATAATACTTATTTATTCCAGCATTCTTTGCACTCATCACACTGTGTATGCTTGTATGTTTATGTGCACCTGTATATCACATCCACCTCCAACATGTACATAATAATAACAATAATGGTAATAATAATTTACTCCTGCATCCTTTGCACTGTGCTCATTGCACAATTGCACTATTGTCTCAATCTGTCTGTTTTGTTTATAGTGTGTACATATGTGTTCTCTAAAAGGTAGCCTGTTTGATTTTATTACTGTATTATTGCGTTATTGTATTATTGTATAAGTAAGCACATCAAGAGCATTGTATAATCCAGAGTCAAATTCCTTGGATGTGTACACATACCTGGCAATAAAGCTGATTCTGAGAGAGAGAGAGAGAGATCGGAATGGATAAATTAACATTACTGGTAAGCTACATAGTCCTACCTCCCAATAATACCTCATTTGAATGCATAACTCATACATGACTGAAGTGCAGAAATTCAAAATTACAAAAGCATACACATACAAAACTTAGCTTACCTTAGCTGTATCTTTCTAGCAGCTCACATTTTGATTTGTAAATCCCAGGTGTAAATAATAACTTGTCCAATAACAGTCCATAGACGCTCCACACCAGGGCCTTTGTATTGTGCATGCTGGCTCACTGGCAGATCTAAAGGGAACAGCACTATGGAGCTGGTCCCAATTGACTTTGGGCGAGAAGCGTGAAACCAAGCTTGGTAAATCCTGTGTCAAATGTCCTTGTTAGTTTTTGTCATATTTAGTCCACTCTATACTATTTTTTTAGTCAAGTTTTAGTTGACTAAAAGTCTGGGTATTTTAGTCAAAACTTCACTTCACACTTCTCGGTGAGAGGGAAGAATTTAGAAAGTTGCGTGGCGCTACGGGGAGCCCCAAGCTGCAGTAGTAGGCCTACATGGACCATGCGTAATATTCATCCAGAGGGCTGCGTACGGTCTGGTGATCGTTCGCATCCTCCACAGTAACCCCACGCACTAGGCGTTGCCCCGCTCGGCCAGCATTCAAAGCACAGGAAGAAAAAAATACCGCTGAATGAACACACTGTTCAAGTGAAAATTAAGAGGGAGAAAATTTGGCCTGTGATATTTTGTCTCCTCATTATACTGACAAAAAGAAAGAGAGAATTTGTGTTGATGGAACGTAGCAAACGGGGGCGTTTCATACAGACGCTGAAGGTTACCTTTAGTGTAAAATCCTTACACTTTGTCACACTGTCTAAAAGCATCAGAAATGACACATTGAGATGAGAATGTGTTGGCGTGGCTGTGTCGCGGCTGCCGGAGCTGATCTTCAAGACAATGCTTGTGATTCCTCCAGATGCGCCACAGTGCGTTTCAGAAGCGGCTCCCCACTCTGCGGAGAATACAAGCACAGAGTACGGTCTAGACCTGCTCTTTTATGAAAAGCGCTCAGAGATAACTGTTGTTGTGATTTGGCGCTATATAAATAAAATTAAATTGAATTGAATTGAAAATGAATTGAAAGAGCAGATGAACAGGGCAGGAAGTCAGACAGAAACAGCATACACAATACGGTCCATTTTCAAAATTAAATCCCCCGTGCAGACTCCCGATTATATATCGCATTTAAACACAATTAAAATAGAAAAAACAGAAACCATTTAAGTACGCAGCCTACATGATAAAAGCACAAAAATCAAGGACTAATTACCAAATCAAAAGAATCTGAGCAAGTCAGCAAAATCAGGCAGGCAAAAAGGCTCTGATTCTGAAATGGTCCCTGTGGGGTATGAAGCCTGCGTAGGATGGAACAAAACCGGGTCGCAGAAAGCTGTGCTCTCCCTCTCCAACTTTTATGCTCAAATCTAAACCTGAATTTTGCCTCTCACCTCCAACAAGTTTTGACAAATGTTTGATTTTAACTGTTAATCCAAATCAAACGCTGCTGTGTAATCTTCCAAACCGCTAGCAGTGACTCCAAAAACGCTCATTGTTGTTTTCGTATTAGTCTCTATTGGATTGCAGCTTGTCACCAGGTGCAGGCCGGGGTGGATGTTGCAGTTGTCAATGTGGATAACTGCTATGTATTCTATGTCACCGATGCCACACTGACATTGTTAAAATGTCTCTTGCTTTCTCGCCAATCACTGTCGGGCTCGCCTGTCACTCCGGCGGCAGTGTCTCCGCGCTCTGTCAGCATATTTAGGGGGAAAAAAGAAAAACCAGAAGTTGGAGAGTGATATGACCCAGGGTAAATGATTTATATTCACCTGCAGTTTAGGAGGAATTGTTGGTGGCTTGTCACGTCTTTCCTAGCCGGCTGTAATCCACCGGCTGCATACTGTATGTGATGAGTGGAACTTGAGTTTAGCAAGAGAGATCCATCTGTCACCAGGGGGCCATAGTTAGCTTCTCTTTCATCTCTTTTTCCGTTTTTTCTGGCCTGCTCTCACATTTCTTTGCTTTTTTCCTACTTTTCTCCATCTCCCCTTTCTCAGTTTTGCTCCCTCTTTCTTTTATATGCAGTACTTTGATCTCTATTCTCTCTCTTTACTTTCTCTAATCCACTGGCTGCATACACTATTTGACAGCCTAAATTTACTGTTAAGGTGGAGAATTGGCCCCCTTTATAAAAGCTGCTGATTTCCTTATACCATTCAGAGGAGAAAGGGCAAAGCTTCTCAGCAGGGAGTGCTGGCTATTTATAAGAGAGGGCTGCTGGCTACACCTCCGGTCTGACTGAAATACTTAAAAAGGAAGAATATTATACTCTGCTGCATGGAAAATGAGTGAGCAAATGATGGAATGAGATAATAGAGGAAAGAGAGAAAAAAAAACTTTAATGGGTGACTGTTAAACTTCCTGGTCCTGCACCGTTCTGGGAGGCAGGTCTCTTTGTCTTCAGGATGTTATGTACTTACCTCCAGGAGTTTGCAGCTTTGAACTGCAAAACTGTGAATGTGACACCAAGTGAACAGTTTTGTGTTGCTGTGTTAAAAAAATATGAGGTAGAGTTCCCGATAGAGAAATCCATGTTCCATTTTTCAAATCAAAACGAAGTTTTTTGACTTGTGAGTTTGACTTGTGAGATGGTGATGTCCTTAACCTTTTGGTCATTCACGTCGGTCCAACACAACTCTTGTAGAGACATTCTTGGCCCCCAAATTATGAATTCTAATGACTTCGATGATCCCTTCATATTTCATCTAGTGCAGCCAACATCTCAAAACTTACAAATCTAACTGTGTGCTTATTCAGGTAACATGCACATCTTCACATCCTAAATCCTAGCATGTTAATAGTTGTATCTCCAATTTTCACACAACGATTTTCTGTAATTTACAGTCAAACAAGACCGCTCGTGTAGCTACAGGCTCTAGTTTATATGAGTAGCTCAGTACATAATAAATATGCCATATCTGTCTGCTGATCTACACAGGCAGGAGGACTAATTCCCAGTCAAAATATGTACAAGGAACTCTCATTTGTAAAGAGAAGACTTTATCTCCAGAGAAAAAATTCACGGAACACAAAATCAAACATGTAGTATTGTTAATATTACATCATTTTGTTGCTGTGTTTTCATTTCTGTGGCTTCACATTTAGGGATTACATTTGGTGTCAAACAAAAGGTACATGTACACATGTACCAACCCTTAACAATAATGTTATATTTTATTGTTATTTTAATAACTGGGCACAGCAAACCTGCCTATGTTTGTGTCTTCAACAACAACATTGTCCTCTCAGAGGTGTCAAAGTCATTCTGGAAAATGTGGGCAATCAGCAGTTGCAGAGTCGAGGTGGCTGAGGTTGATTGAGGGAAAGTGAGTACACCATGGTAGTAAATTACAACACTTCATCACAAAATCGCTACGGAACACACGGAACATCACAAATCGGTTTTATCTTTGACAGGATGAGAGTGGGTTTCATGCAGTTAGACCAGTCAGTGGTCATAATTTCACGGTTAGACATCCGAACAGCATCACAGTTTCGTCAAGCTTCTGCCTGCAGTATTTATGTCCAGCTCTTGACTTTGACTAAAATGTTACAGGTCCCATGTGGTTGTGATCATGCTGAACAGTCATCATTTACATCGATTGCACCAGTTGTTATTTACAACCAGGAGGACTTTTTCTAATAGGGACTGTGGAAATCATGTCTGTGCACTTGTACAATATGCATGCAGTAATTTAGTTAGTGGGCTATAATGAGCTGTGTGACTGCACATGCTAATCCAGCTCATGTGTCAGAGAAGAACATGATATTAATATTCATAACAACCCCTTTGACAAACACATATGAATGTAGGTCAGTCAGCTTGTAGCCATCCAACGTCTTGTATTCAGGCATGCAAATTGGTCAGAGGTAATAAAGGTGAGAAGATAAGCACACAAGGATAGTGTCAGAGGCGTCTAAGCTTACATGTTTGTATAGATAACTTGCAATTATGTACTGCAACAAGAGAAAGATACCGACACACAAGGGCGTAACTTTGTGTTGAAGTGGGTGGGGACATAAAGGCTCAGATTAGGGGTGTGACAATACACTAAGTTCACGAGAGGAGATGATAGACGATATTAGTGTCACGAGAACAAGACAAGATATTTTAACACTACTTTATAGAAAACACTTTATGGTGAAAAATATGAGTTGGGGTGTGCCTCCCCCAGAAAATTTTGAGCATTAAACATTTAATTTCCTGATTTCTGGTGAAATTTTCTGCACCAATTTCCTTTCCTGCAATAATTTATGGTGGAAATGTTTTTATTTATTTAAAAGGGAAACACAAAATTCAAGGTGACAACTGAAAATCAAAAAATATAAGAACGGAAAACCTGGCCAAAAAGAAACTGTGTAAAGAAATTGTTAAAGATACTAACTAGTGCTGCCCGTTTTGGGGTCATATTATAATTTTTTAGTTAAATAAATAAATAAGAGTACATTGACTTTTCTCAAAGCATTTTCATTTGTTATTTAACATTTCTGGTTGCAAGCTATTAAGAACATTTTTAACAAATGCTTTCAAAAAGTGGTGTGGACAAAATCATCCATTTCAAAAGGTTGTGGGGACATGACCCCAGCGTCCCCAGTGTAAACAACACCGAAGCCGATACAGTGTAGTGGACTAGAAAAAAGACCCGCTCTACTCTGCCTCTGATTGGCTGTCAGACGTCGCCATTAGGAGTGACAATTGGTTAGGCAAATGCAGCTGTAAATTTGCTAAGCTCATGCTAGAGTGGACACGACCGACGACCCCCCCCCCATAATATTTTCTCATCGGATCTACATAAATCAGATAGGTGAACCATTCTGGTCTCAAAACGGCAAATATTGCGAGTTTGCATGCCTGTGTATTATTAATAGTAGGAGTAGTAGATGAGAGCAAAATAATGGTGCATTATGCACTGAAATGCATCAAGATAAATGCAGGATTTTGGCTTTCGGTTATTGCTGCTCATGTATAGCCCACGACCATCACCAATCACTGAAATTATTCCTGGAGGGAGTTTCTTCTGTGCCTTGTGTGTCTCTGTATTTCATCACCATTGAGACACAAATGATAATATCTGCCTCTGGTCTTAGTACTACCTCACAAACACACACACACGTTCATACACTGATATACATGGACACATGGCTGCCTAAACAGACACATAAATCTTTAATGGCATAATTTATTTTCGAACCTTTTTTTTTTATTATTATTTTTTTACAGAACTTTGACAAACATGTATAGTTTGAATGTAAATCATAAACCTGGACAAACTATGTAACTATTGTTAGTTCTCAGCTAGCATATGGGCAGATACAACACGTTTTTAACTACACGTAAAAACATATTGCTCTGAAATAAAGCAGAATTATATATATCTGATGGCTTTAAAATAACCATTTCTAATTCTTAATTATCCATTAGACTGATGTTAAAGTTATCAATAAAAAAACTTTTATGTTTTGAATACAAATTTAAAATAATTCAAGAACCCTTGACCCATCCATTTGAAAATGAAAAGTATATATATACATTACAAGAAAAATATATATTTTCTACAGACCGCTGACTGTGGTGAAAACATCACTCCGTTTGAACTTTCTATATGGGTGATAAAAAAGGTGGTATGAATAAAATAAAATGACACATTTTATCCTTTAAACTAGCAAGTTAAGGCAGAGTGACAGCCAGAAGCAAAGAAAAGAGCTTTTTGTTCTTTTTATTCCGGCTGAGAGCTGGGATTTCTAATGTGAGGCTTCTGTTTTATCTTCACTCACTTTACTGCAGGAAAGAGGCAGTGACATGCACCGAGGCTTCCACTTCACTTTACATCCTCCTCTCTGTACTCTGGCTCTAACTGACTGAACAGTAGGTATTTAAATGTCACCGGAGCTTTCATGAGCAACTGAAAATAGAGATTTTTTTTCTTCTATCAGGAACCGTTTTGTTTTGCTTCTCAGAAAACTGAGAAATCAATCTTTAGAAAAGCATAATACTTGTTCAGAAAAGCATAATACTTGTTGCTGCTTATTTCCTACAGTTCCTGCAACTATTGGTTTCAGTACCTCAACTGGTGAAATTACTCAACTACTCATTTACCAGATATTGAACACCATAGCTTGTATTGTATGTTTTACTTAGTAATTGCTGAGGTGTATGTTTAAGTATTTACCAGAAAATATATAAAAATCTTGTCACGTATAAGCAACATTTCAACAAGAGTTACATACATTTGGGTCAAATAAAAATAAAAAGGACAACGGAAGTGGCTCCACGTGTATCAGTCATTAAGAGGAGAGTTATCTATCCCACATCTGCAAGCCGAAGCTCCACTTTGCATAAAGATATTTAATTTCCCTGGCTTTTTGACAGGTTGAGCTATTTTATGTAGAGCTCCCTGGAGGAACAAGAGTGTTGTAAATATCTCCAGACATCATGGAAACTCGACCATTAAACGCCTGTTTAATAGAAATATTATACACAAACGAATCTGCCCAGGTTGCTTCAACTTAAATATTCAATAAAAGAGAGTTGCCAATTTTAGTTCCACATGTAAAGTGAATAACATAACAATATATATGTTATTTATGAATGATTATAAATAAGCTGTATTCACAAAGACTTATCTTACCGTTAGGAGTCCCCCTGAATAGTGCTAAAAGTTTCTAGCTGCACTAGAGGTTCAGCAGCTTTTCACAAAGCTGTTGAAAGCAAGTATTAGTAAGGCACTGGAGCAACTCCTAACCCCCGTTGCTTTGAATGACATCCTGTTTTTGAATGAACCTACTCACCACGTCTACAGTGATAGGTTGACAGGTGACTTCTGAACACTGTTATTCTCAGGCTGGCAGGCAATTTGAACTCTGTGAAAGACGTTTACCAGCAAGCAAGAGATAATACAACTGAATGTCCCTGTAAAACCCGTAGTAGTACTGTACTATTCAGTCATCAAATAAAGATTTTTTGTTCATGAATTTTTTCCAAACAACACACAAGGCTAAACAATCAAACTCCACAAAGGTTTGACAGGGGGTCACTCACGACTGGGGTTAAAAGATTGGAACCTTTTGCTTTCCATGTAACTTATGAATACTTCACTGTGTGTCATGAAGTGAGAGGTGTTTAGAGTCCCAGCTATGCCTCAAAATGCTTTCAAACACATTTAGTCATGGCCATTGATCTGCACCTGATGCTTTGTTGAGCTGATGTACATGAATGCTTCAATTTACTCGAGCTGAGCTGCTTAATTGGCACTACAGTCAATCAGTGCCTCAGGGTGAGTGCCAGTCGAGTATTACTTTGTTGTTTTTTATGTTTTAAGCTTGTGCTTAATCAGAAACAAGCAATGGAATGTGGAACTGAGGATGTCAAGGTATTTCAGAACATTTCTTCTATATACTTATTGTTTGGACGTTTGCTTTTAAGAAATCTAAAAAGAACTAAAGTCTGTAGCCACACTGGTGGCCCTGCAATACTTATTACCAAGAAATTAGATTTTTTGGAGAGCGTCTGTTTTTATCCTTCACAACTTTACTATGTGCTAAGTCTAGCATGTGTGGTAATACCTATTGGATGTTAATAAGATAATGATAAGCATATAACATTTAACATAGCTGACCACAGTCTATACACTTCTACAATTTGCAAATCATGTCACAGTGCACCGGATCATTTCATTCATGCCACTGACTGAGCTGTCCAGACAGAGGAAGAAGTCATGGTAGAGTAGCTGAGATGTGCTCACCAGAGAAGCAATTGTGATAAAATTGCTGTTTGTCTAGAGCGTTGACAGGACAGTGGTATATCGGGATTTATTGATATACATTAGGACGCTGCCAGTGTGTCTTGCCATGTTAGTCCTTGTTAGTACAAGCCTGTAGTACTTTGTTGTATATTGCAGTTCTGTTCTTCTGTATTAGTACTTTGTAGCATAGATACTTTGTAATTCTTGGTTTCTGTTTCTGTTCATTGTAATTCTACTACTGGTGCTTGTATGTCTACTCTGTGCATGCAACAGATTTTGCCTATCTGTCCAACTATGTCGTATGTTTACAGTTTAGCATATTAAGTTAGAATTTTCCTTTGGCGAAAGGACTCCAGTGTTGTATATTAGACCCTTCCAGTTGGTTGATTGTAATGGTAATAAATATGTATTTTTAAAATACCATACTCGACAAAATGTTATTTTAAAAATACATATACAGTATTCTATCACAGAACGTTGTCCTGTTGCTTCTTGTTGTGAACTCTTATTGAGAATCACCTCACAGCCTACAGGAGATCATGAATAAAAATACAAGATTGAAATCGAGTCTTCCAAACAGCAAAAGACCGGCTGGCAGTAAACAGAGTATGTTTTTCTGAACTCTTGATGCTCTGTACAGCAGCTTTAAATGTGTTCTTCTTTTCCATTCATGATGAAAAATGACATGACATTTTTAGTTTAAAAATAGTATTCATAGTAAACTTAGTATTTTCCCCCATCATATGAGTCTGTGTTATCAGTGAGGCGAGGTGAGCTGAGGCCATCGTGTGCACTGACTGGAGCCATATAGATCCGCTGAGTCTCAGAGATTATGTCCATTGATCGAACAGGAGGGCTTTGTGGTTGCAATTGATGCTGACCTCATGTCTGGTTTTATGTTCTGTGATTTCAGGGGCAGAAGGAGCCGTGTTCAGCAAATCGGTGGAGACGCCACATGTCAGGGCTGAGCCATTCAAAGAGCTAAGGTGAGTCTGTTTCTATCATAGCACACAACAAAGACATCGATATGTAGAGTAAATTACTGCATATGTGAGACACATGTACGTAAATTGGCAGAAACACAGACAAGTGTTGACAGCCATGAAAAGGTTATCCTGCATCTACGCTGCAGAGGCAAACTTGGCTGACCAGAAGAAGACAAAAATCAGCCATACAACAGCCGATTTCCCTCAGTGGAGTCTTCCTCGGTATATGTTTTTCCTCACTTTTGTTGGTTCCCAGCAAGTCCAGTCTTGTGTGATATGATTCTGCCAATTAAATACATATTCAGTTAGTCTGTTAACATCTTTTAACAGAAATTTCTAGTCCAAAAAATAATAAATCACACATATGGCAAATGATACACATACACAGTTTATACTAATAATCAGTTCCAATCACATAAACACCACATTTGGATTTTTCTGTCAATATTTGAATTTGTGATGCATTGCGAATTGATGAATAATCAGTGCTTTGCTAATGGCTTTAAACCCCAGTTTGATTCACCATATTCATTCATTAGCCCTTTTTTTGCCAAAAGAAATATCTCTACTGCGTCCAAAAAATTAGCACTAATGGATTTAGGAACTGTGAGTTCATTTCAACATTGCCTTATATGCAGTTTGCTAATCATGCAAATTGTAAGTAGATCTTTCCACCTTGATCTTGAAAAAATAATAAAAAACAGGTAAAGAGGCAGGATTTAGATGTAGAAATATATGAAGAGGTGAAAAGACAACTTTTCCATGGGCAATTAGTACTCCTGTCAAGTAACATTAGTCTGTAGGATCAGTGTTGTGTTAAGTAATCTTAGTGGATGGGAGGAAAGATTTGGCAAAAAAGACGTGGTAATAATATACTTGTGAGACAGACACCCGAAGAAGTGAGGGAAAAATATTTTGGTGAAACAGTGAGTAGTTGGAACATACTGATCATACATACAGACAGATGAGAAGTGGATCATGGTGAAGGGGTGGTTTGACACATTTCTAAGGGTGTTTGTTCTTGTCCCCCAAAGCAAACTACAAAATAAATAATTTGTCATTGCCCTCCATGACGCATAAGGTATGTTTTTTGACCTGACACAGTGATGGTAGAGTTTGGTTAGATGAAAACAACTTAAGAAAATAGTACTTTGCTAAGGAAAGGGGACCTTTGTCATCAGAGTTACATTAATAACTACTTGGTTAAAGATGGAATGTATGAGATATGGCCAGAATGTTAGGTCAAAACATTAAAAAAATAACATTATCAACAAAACGTAAATAATAAAAGTAAACTCACAAAACATTAACAAAGCAGTTGTTCTTACACCTACTTTTCTTATCAAACAGAAAAATACAACCATACAACTTCTCTACAGCTTACACCCTCGTTAGAAACTAAATAAAACACACCAAAACTGTCTTGGTTAGTCTTTTTGTTCCAATAATCACTAGCTCTGGTTTAGTTGAAATATACCATTAATTCACAGAGTTAGATGTGAAAATATTCTGTCTCTACATGCTGTTGCTACCTCTCTGATGTCCGACCTCTCTGTCGCTCCTCTCCCGTTTTTTGCCGCTGTGTCTTCGTCATCCCTGGAGTCACGGTCCTGGTCGGGGCCACAGTAAATCACCTCGCTACTGAATGATCCAGCTGTGATCATTGGGAGGCTGCTGAGCCTGGTCCTGTTGCCTTAACTGAGCTAACTAGCTCACAGCAGCTAGCAACAGTTATGACCTGATTTTTTTTGGAGTATGAATTTGACAGATTGTGAGAATTCTTAATTTTTACGTATTGTACCTTTTTATGTTTGAGGAAAGAAATTGTTAAAGGTTAAAAGATAGCAATGTTGGCTTTTGTCAGTAGAAAATGGGAAGCAAACTACTGTCATAAATCTGGTGACTACTGGAGCTTTGTCACTTCAACACAAACATAATTGTTAATGGGCATTTTCAGATACAACTGATACTGTCATTTTTCTTGGCAGGACAGTCTTGTTTATTGTCATTTCACCAAATTATTTCTCATATCCTCTTTCATCAATTACAGATCAACCAAAACAATGATGCGTGTTGTCAGAGAGCATATGCTTCATCCATCAGTTACACTTGACCCTAATTTTGATTCTTATAGCTGCATTATTTAATGTTTTTATAACAAGCTGAGTAAAAGTGCTTACTCATGAGTGATGAATGCTCAGAGGATTAATACCAAATATGCAGCTCTACAGAGCTTTTTAGCCTCCTATAGCACATTGTTGTCACTGCATTGTCCACTCTCAACTCTATCAGCAGGCAGCTGTTTTCAGCAGTCAAGCTCTGATAAACCCACTGTAAATTACCTGCCTAGTTAGAGACTAGCTGGTGAAGAAAGTGGAAAATAGCCGCTAAATAGACAGAATTATTTTGGTGGAGACCGACCTCATTAAAGCAGAATGAATGTTGGACTTAATCAGGTTGGATGATAATGCTGCCCTGCATTTGCTAGATGTGTAAAAAGGCAACCGCTTGGTAGCATGTTATCTTATCAGGGCTGTGTGTCTGTCCGCTAAATGTTCAGTTCTTCTTCCCCAAAGTGACCAAAAAATCAATGCAGACCACAGTCTCCATTCGCCACAAGGAAACAAATTACTGACACCTTCTAAGCCTGAGAGTTAGATGATCAAAAGATTCTGGGTGGGCTGTCACATTAAGGCGGACAGGTGTCACAAGTTATCAGCTCCCGGACAGGCATCAGTCACATTCAACTCTGACTGTGTGTGGTTGCATCCTGCCTCGTTCTCCTCCGCTGTGTACATGTCCTGTGTGTGTGTGTGTGTGTTTGTGTGTGTTTGGACACCCAAGGATGTCTCCTTGGTGTAAATGTCTTGTTTATCATCTTTCTCCCACCTGTGCTGTCAGATGCGATGACAGTCAATCAGAGCAGAGAAAGAGAGAGAGAGAGAGAGTTTATAATGGAGAGAGAGTTACAGCACTGTGTCAGAGTAAAGGGTAGAAGAAAAATGTTGAGAAAAGATAAACTGTGAAAGTGAAAAATGAAATCCATATTTGTCATCATACTTTTTATGATATAAATGTTGACCCCCTTGAAGTCATTTAAATTAGCATTCAGACTCTTAAAAATGCACACATGTGTTTTCACTGATTAGAGCTCTTCTCAGGATTGAGTAGGCGTGTACAGACTTGACTGACATCTCCATTATGAGACGTTTTCTAACCTTATGTAATTCCCAGCACAGATCCACCCAGCTTCAACCTCGTATAAATCTAATCAATCAGAAAGAATGAATTCTTGCAAGCTGCTATTGTGTGTGTTTGTTTCTTGTGTGTTGCAATTGCCAATTCATAGTTTTCAGTCACGTGACATGCGCGGTGACCTGGAGGGTAAAACAACAGACCAACACCACGAAAAAAAAAAAGAAGATACAAATATTGTAGAAATTCTTGAGCGAGTCAACTCCTATTTGGAAAAGGAGATCTCGGGAGACTCGGGATGTCTTACACAGCACGGATTAATGAGGCTCAGCCAAGGAGCTCATAGCATCTGCATTACAAAGTGTGAATGCAGTAGATAGCCAACACCAAATCTGAAGATTGCCTGTTGGTCCCCAACATTAATCCCTCTGCTATTCTACAGAGTCTATGGTGTATCCCTCCACAAGATCGTTCTTAATTGGAGAGTCAGATGATTTACCTAAACTACACTGGATGCTGTATGCATAACATAGAACAGACAGTCAGCCTGTAAACATCTAAGATTAAAGAAACACCATTATCTACTAGCTGTGAGCCTGAGCAACAGTGCATCTCTATCAGCCCAGCTGTCATCATCCTTGATCGAGACAGAGACAGAAGAACTATGTCTAAGGAGTCAGGGATCACCCTACTTCTAGGCCTGCAAGTGACCCCAAGTGTGACTTGTTTATGCCTGTGCCTCACCTGTCACCCCAATTAAGCCAACTAATGCTGTTTTTTTCCATTACCAGTACCAGCTCAACTCTCCTCAACTCTACTCGACTTGGCCTCTGTCTGGCGCACGCAATGATGATGCAGTAAATAGTGAATATTCTCTCTGACCAATCAGCAGTCTGCTGTGTTTTCATGTCACATTTTAGTATCGCCTCAGCTCGCTTGGAAGCTCGACGGAGGTGATACAAAAAGAAGTACCTGGAAGCAGGTACAACTTTTCCACAATAGAAAACCAAACAAAGGCGAGTAGAGTCGAGGCGAGTCGAGGTGAGGTGAGCTGGTACCACGCAGTGGAAAAGGGGCTTAAGAAAATTCCCCCACATCTACTAACAGTAGTGTCAGAACAGATTCACAAATGGCCATATGATAGAACAAAGAAGAGCTACCTAAAACATGCACCCTTGTATTTACACAAAACACATACATCATTTATTATACATCATTTTTTATATATACATATTTCCATATAAAGACATTTCAAGATGGATAAAGATGAGACAAAAAATATTCAAATTCATTTTAGATATAAACTCTTTTCACAGCACATGTAACAAATCAACTTGATTGATGTTTTGCAAAATGTGTTAAATAAGGAATTCTTGCTTGCTGGGCAACACTACTGCTATATTGAATACTTATTTCCCTCATTCCTCTTCAGGACACTTTTTCACTGGACTCTCCAACCCCGTCACCCAGAAATTACTTTGACTGCTCATAGCTATTGCTATTGTTCACTACTAATTTGCAATAGCATTCCCAAATGTGAAATAAACAAGGTGGCAACACACACTGATATTATTTGACTTTCAGCCAGTGCTTTAGGTAGGGTGTCGTTCTTACACTGGAGTAAAGGTTGTAGAGAACAGGTTTTTCTCAGACACCCATAAGTGAGACATTTTCTTAGTTACCTAAACTTATCCAAATTGAACTCACCATAGATGTTCTTTACGAATGTATTCTCAAACATCATGCAACGCACTGAACATTTTGCAATCCCATTCAATATCAACGTTCTTCTACTGTATATCCTTTTTTAAAATGTGCATGACATTCCCCACAAAACATATTTAGCTATGTATAGCTAAATATTAGAGTTGGTACCACCAACACGTCTGTCTTTTGGCCCTGCCTACAACCTACCCAAACACCAGCAGATGTAAAGATTTGTCCTAAAAACCAACAATGCCCCAGCTATAACCTACTCCAAATTTCAAGCAGAAACTAGACCTAAATTTACTTTCGAAAATCGTTGCAGTGATTGTTTTGTGACTGATCTTTCTATCTACATGGCTCACTGTCATTCTTTGATCTGAATTGAAAGAAAAGCAGAGGGGGGAAGTGATAGAAAGACCACTACAAAGTAAAAATAAGAAAATCTAGAAAGAGGTAAAAAAGAGATGACGTATTGAAGTACAAAGTGTGAAGATTAAAATACATGAGGGAATGAGGAAGAATGAAAGAGCTTGAAAGGACTGTATAAGAGGACGAAAAGCTAAAGCTCATTTTTATTAGAGAAGAAAGAGGACAAGAGATCGGGGATAGAGAGACAATACAAAGAAAGAAAAACAGCTTTATGTGACAGAGAAACAATGCTGCAGAGACGTGCATGAAATTAAGGGTCGGATAGAGGAGGACTTTGATGACAGAAATCTAATAACAGTTTTTCAGTAGTGTGTGCATCAAGATGAACTGTGATTCATCAATAAATGCTGCTTTCCTTTCAAAATCATCATTTCAAATAATAAAAAAGTGGAAAAAAGTCTCTTCTGAGCAATGCTCCAAAGCTCCTCATCATGTGATAGTCGGTGTCTACGGCAATGTGTTTTTTTGGTTCCTCTTCTACCGTGTTTATGCATCCAATTGAGAGTGAAATATGGCACAAACTATCAAATTATGTCAGAAAAGGGGAGCGAGCTCACTGGAGCATGGCTAAAATCTAATCTTACTCTAATCTCTCCCAACCCCTTGGCAGGTAGCAATCGAGGATTCAAACCCTATTTCGGGATATCATATTAACTCCCAACACGGACAAACACACACACATCCCAACCAGAGCTGTCAGTTTTTTATCGAAATCATAACCATCATATCCATCTGCGTGATAATGACTTGTCAACAGGATGTGTCCTTGCATCAGATGAATGCCTTTGTGAAACTAAAATGGCACCGTGGGGGAATTTGATAGTGCACCTTGATTTATGTCCTAACCAATACAGAGCACAGATAACAGGAATAAATATGAAGCTATAAGAAGGAAAATGAATGTGGGACAGGAAGAAAAAGAAGCTATGAAAACTGCAGCGAGAAGAATTGTGAGGTTTATTTTTTCTTAAGGTGAAATGAGATGTGAAGTGGTTCACTTCCTGCAGGAGCTGAGAAGCTGAATGTTTTCACATCATGGAAAGTTTGATAGAATGAGATTAGACTCACAGAAACTCAATCTGGTGAAGTTTATCCCACAGCTCTTCCTGTATGGACAGTTTTAAGTGCTCTGCCATTTTCACTGTACATGGGAACATTATGGTGCTGAGATTGAAACTGCGCAGACAAAAATGCACAGCAGGATGCTAAAGTTCAAAAGGTTCCCAAAATTTACAGTACAGCGTACAATCATCATAGAACCAGAAACAGTTTGATCTTTTTTTTAAATGCTCTACATGCTGAGATGGGGCAGCACAGTGGTGCAGTGGTTAGCACTGTCACCTCACAGTAAGAAGGTCGTGGGTTCGAACCCCGGTTGCCCCGGCCTTTCTGTGTGGAGTTTGCATCTTCTCCCCGTGTCTGCGTGGGTTCCTCTGGTGACCCTAAATTGTCCTTAGGAGTGAGTGGTTGATCGTCTATGTATGGCCCTGCGATGGACTGGCGACCTGTCCAGGGTGTACCCCGCCTTTCGCCCCATGTCGGCTGGGATTGGCTCCAGCCCCCCGCGCACCCTGTATGCAGGATAAGCGGTTGACGATGGATGGACATGCTCAGATCCAGTCAATGTATTTGTCAATGGAGTCTGTTGGCTTTGATGAGAGCGATAAATTGGCTGTTTCTGGTTAAACCAAAAATGATCTTACTTATCGTGCACAACACGAAGGAACTACAACATATAATTAAGTGTGGGCCTATATTAAAAGATGGTAACATAAAATAAAATAAAACAATACCATTATTTATATACATATATTCATAGTTTTCAGTCACGTGACATGCGCAGTCACCTGGAGGGCAGAACAACAGACATGAATGGCGGCTCACCCCGGACCCCGTAGAGACACAACAAAAGCAGTTAAATTTTCCTTCCAACGAATATTTTGATCACCTCTCAACTCATGAAAAAGAAAGATATAGACACAAACTGCAAGTGTTGGGCACAGTCCATATACATCACCTGCTGCCATATTTCTGCCGTTAAAAACCGCCAGTTCCCTGCCAAAACCCGACTACAGTTATGTTTACGTTTACCATGTGGAGAATCTCTCACCATACACCTTACCTCCTCGATTGGTTCATCCGAAAGCACAACAACCATCCAGCATTTTGGCAACACAAAAGTAACAAACTCAAAGTAACAGTATATCACTTGCTTCCTAGTTGGCGGGCAGCGGACAATAACATCTCTTTTGGCAGTTGTTTGAGCGGGGTGGATCGTGGTCTGCTGCTCTTTAATCCAAAAATCCTGTCTTCGTCTTCTAATGACTGTATTTATGTCAGAGGTAACGCTTATTGTGGCAATAAAGCCAGAAAAAACAAATAAAAAAACAAAAGTCTAGCAAAGTTTGAAGGAGCTACCGGCTGCTGCTTCTACAAGCGCTCCTGGTTTGCCATAGAACTAGTATGTATAATGTATATAATGTATGTATATTTATAATATTACTCACTTAGACACAAAAACATGGGGAAGTGGGGTCCAGGTTGAAAAATGCAAACGTTTCCCTTTAAGTAAACCAGCAATTTAACAGAACATTTGTCCAAGGCAAGTTTATTTGTATAGCACATTTCAACTACAAGGTAATTCAAAGTGCTTTACATAACACATAAAAGTAACAGGAAAATATAAAAAAGTTTAAAAGCAACATAGGGAAATAGAAAAAAATACACATTAAAACAAGGTAAAACTGGACACTAAAAGTTACAGTGCAGTGTACAGTCAGGGATAAAAGAGTTAAATGGAAAATAAAAACAGGCTATGGGGTTGAGCAAATAATTGAGTTACAATTATTTTGAAAAGAGAATAAACAGAGAAGTACACTTAATCTACTTAAAAACAACTAAACTATAGTCAAAGGTTTTGGACTAATGTTGGTTTTCACAGCCGCTTTCAATGACACTGTAAGTTCTATCCCACACAGGCTCCTCTACTGACTGCGGGTACGACCTCCTCCAATCACATGCACACACTTGCCCACTGAAATTAGGGACACTGATATTTACACACCCCACACGTATCACTGGCGACGTCTTATTGGTCAGCTACATCCATAAAAAAAAACGTCAGTGGGTAAGTGCGTGCGTGTGATTGGAGGAGGTAGTATCCATAGAGTCCAGTAGAGAGCTCCACTTGTGCTTAGAACTAGGGTTACCATATCGTAACCTTTAGCCCCTTTTCCACTGCACAGTACCAGCTCGACTCGACTCGCCTTTGTTTGGTTTTCCATTGTGGAAAAGTTGTACCTGTACCTGCTTCCAGGTACTTTTTTTCGTATCACCTCCGTTGAGGGTCCAGGCGAGCTGAGGCGATACTAAAATGTGACATGAAAACACGACAGACTGCTGATTGGTCAGAGAGAATATTCACTATTCACTGCATCATCATTGCGTGCACCAGACAGAGGCCAGCAACAGGAAGTTTTATATTTTACAGTTTATGTAAGTGATTTCATCACTAAATCCACTTCTGAGAAGTTTTGAGGTGAGAAATCAGCTGTGTAGATTTAGAATATTGGCAGTTTTACTAGCAGTGATGGTGGCTTGAAAGTTTTCGGAGCTCTGAAAGTGGCGGCGGGGGAAGCCTGTGCCAATCCGCGGGAGGAGCGTGTGACACTGCGTCACACAGACCCCCGCAGCAACAATGGCAGAGGAAAACACAGCTGGAAGGTTTTCATACCGCTTATCTGTCTTTACATTCTGAGGAATGTTCAAACGTTTTAACTTAAATCAAGAGACAGCTCCGCGGGTCGCTGGCGAGTCAAGTAGAGGTGAGGCGAGGCGAGTTGAGCTGGTATTGGTAATGGAAAAGCACCATTTGTTTTCTCCCTTGAAACAAGCTTCTTTTGATTTCAAATAAAGCAAACAAAAAAGCAAAACAGATGCTGTGATCAAGGTGAGAAAAAGTCACAACCAAAAAATGTGTCAAAGAAAAACAACGCTTTTTCTGAAGCTTTCAAGCAGATCACACAAATTTCATCAACCGATGCTCAGTTGTCATGGAGCTGTAGATTTTCAAACTTTTGAGCAAATTTTATCTTCCGTGTGATATGGCCAAAGTTGAAGAACAAACCAGCGAGTTAGTGGGCTTTGAGTAAGGATTGTTTTGAGCATAGTATGCGGCCAAAAAACATGTACAGGTAATGGATAAAACAGCAAACTAAAGACAAGTCATCCGCACACTGTACTTATAGCTCCCATCAATTTTTATTGAGCAATGTTTTGATCCAACTGGGATCTTCATCAGCAATTGTCAAAACCATTTGACAATTGTAGCCTTGCAGCAGTCTGGCTCAAGGGATACAAAGTTGGTCGGTTGACACTGCTAACCAACCTTACCTACGGTGTTCTGCATAGAGATCAGAGATTTAGTGAACGTTGCCTTAGGCTTTCTTCTCTGTATGCTTTTTTGTCCCTCTACTAGCTTTCCTTTCTATCTCAGCTCTTGTTTTAACTCTTGCCATCTCCAATCTCCTCTCCTCTCTCACCTTACTCTCACATTCTTTCCTCACAATGCCCTCGCTTCCAACCCATCCCCCTCTTCTTGCCTTAATTACATTTATTTTTATTTTTCCCTGTCTCAACCTCAACCTCTCCTTTCCAAACCATCTTTTGATCTATCTTCTCTTATCCCTCGGCCCTCGGTTCTGCTTTTATTCTTCTCACGTGTTGTCCTTCTTTTGTTTTCTTGTGCCCACTTTGCTTCTTCCATATTAATCTCTGACCCCAAACTTTGCTTTGGTCTCTCAGTTCGACCTTTTTATTTGGTTAATCATAACATTTAAGTACAGAGGCCCATTTAAGCAGTTAACCAAAAGATATTACTGCAGCTACAGAAAAAGGAAAGCAGGCCCTGAAAACCAACACATTCTTAATGAAAAATAATGGGCCATATATTACATCACCACAAAAGAGATCACGACTCAAGGTGGCCTACACCATTAGCACCTTTAAGAATTATCAGAACTAGAAAAAGCAGAATAAATTAAGATACCATATCTTTGCCCCTTCTTTTAATCTTATTATTCCCCCTTCCCTTTCTGTCATCTCTAATTTCACAGCTGCTCCTTTCTTTTTGCTTTTCTGTACCCTCATTGTCCTCCACACCATCAGCTTACACTGATCTCAGTAATTGAGAGCATGGTCTGTTCCATAGCACAGTGTTGGGGTCATCTTCCCAGCCATTTTCAAAGCCCTATGAAGCAATCAGCTGCACTTGTATTGGCCAAGATTGCCATTTAACCTATGATTTGCTGCGTGGCACGATGGCAGCCCATATTCAACACACCATATATTTTTATCAAACTGTTCTGACCACTGTGTTCACACCATACAAGAAACTGTGGCACATCATTTAAAGTGAGGGCATCGGCACCAAGGACGAAGGAGTCACATGTAGTGCAGAAAAAGAATAACACGAAAGCTGTCCGCAAGCTTTAGACTGTGCAGGTTTACAATTTCTGTCATGTCAAAAACCTCCAATCATGTCTGTTGTTATCTGAGGACGGGCGATATGAGGAGTAAGCGTGAAAAGTTATTAACCTTTGATCCCAGTGGCAGATATGAAATGCTGCCAAGGAAAGAGAAAGGATGAGGATGTGCAAAAATGGAATAGAAAATAAGAAAGAGAACAAGATGAAGCTTTATTGATTGCAGTGGGGAAGAAAACTAATAGCAAAAGCAAAGACAAAAATAGACAGTAGAATTAGTAATATTAAAACAGGTAGACAGAAAGTGGAAGTGTATAAATATGATGACAACATCACCTTTTAAAGCTATATACATATATTTTTTAGTTAAATCATGATTTTTGGGAAATATGAGTAGAAATACAAGTGTAGGAAATGGAAAAAGAACATGAGCCAAAGTTTCAATTCACAGGGATGGTAAAGAGGAAATGAATAAGAATATAACCCTGGGAGAGAAATATTTCATTGCCTGACTCCCTGAGGAGCAACCAGGGAGAAAGAGGGAGGATGAGAGAGGAGAGAAGCCTTTGGAAGGAGTAATGTGTGGAGTCTCTTTACTTCCCATCGCAGATACAGATTACCTCTGAGTTCTTTTCAGTGTTGGAGAAACTTCTTCTTCTTCATCTAGTATTTCTCTGTAGGGGTGGAGTCAGAAACCTCAACCTCAAGCCTCTAAATCTGGTTATAGTTAGACCAGATTTCATGTGAAGATTTCTGAGCTAAGAGCCTCTTAAAGTTGCAAAGTCCTATCCTACCCCTATTCAGGCTCCCGAAAGTCACAAGAGGTCATATTATGCTCATTTTCAGGTTCAAAATCTTATTTAGGTGTTGTATCATGACATGGTTTCATTTTCAGAAAAACACCATATTTTTGTCATACATTGACACATTTTGTCACATTGCTGCAGCTCCTCTTTTCACTATGTGTTAGCTATGGAGTGGTACATCTTGTCTCTAAATGATCTTTGTTGGGAGTTGCACATGTGCAGTTCCCACTTAAGGACTACTAGCCAATCAGAAGCAGAGAAGGGCGGGTTGTGAGAAGTCGGTAAACACGACTTCCCTTCAGCTGTACATGTTGCCGACCAGCTTAGCAACATGGACTGGAGCAAGAGTTTCAGAGTGCTGAGTTATTAATCTGTAACAAAAGTATCTTTCATCCATAAAGTTTTAACTGAGCTCTGTCTCTACATCACAGGAACAACTTTATGTCCACTGACTGCCTGGAGAGTAGCTAGTGTTTGGAAGGGAGAGGAGAGCTGTGTGCTGCAGCTCACTGTGTTTTTGAGGGCCTGTCGGAGTAGCCGCTTGGCGAGCGTTATATGAGGCGCATTTTGCTTTCATTCCTGTATTGTCACAGGGATAAAAGGGAAATGGCTGGACTACAAACGAGCTGTTTACAGGCAGTTCAGAGCAGAGTTTTCTGTGGGAGATGGGAACTCTGGGCTGGACTTCGGGCTTTTTCACTTTGCAAACCTATTACATGCACAAAAGAGGTATATAACTCAATAAAGGAGAGGGAAAAGGCCAAAAAGCATAAAATGACCTCCCTATAATACGCTTAGTAGTGCCAACTCCCAACCTCTTCACACCCTTTTTAGGCATACTTCCAATGGAGCTAGAAATGCCTAATTCAAACCAATTCCAACTACGTGTTAAATTTAACAATTTTAAAGATGTCCCCTTGAAATTTTTGGATACTTTCATGGCCTCAGACTGCCATCAAAGTTGATGAGGAGTCCAAAAACATGACTTCTTGGGTGATGAAGATGCCTGCCACTGTACTCTACCATCCACTTTCACACAAAGTTAGAATGTGAGTTTTCCATCTCTCATATTCAGAGCTTTTTTTAACATCTGAAGCCTTTCAGTATTCTCATTACAACCTCCATGGGATACATTTTTACTGTGTTGTTTTGCAAAGCATAAGATAAAAGCCTCATCATGTCCGGATACAACAGTTTTAAATTGTGTCAGCTCTAATCTGTTTATATTTGCTCTCTGGTGGCATTGGTTAGCAAGAATGCTACTTGTGTCAGCACTGTTGATGAAGGCAAAAACAGAGTAACAAAAACAGACAGAAATAGGTTTATGCTGTGAGTGATTGGTCTGATATATTTGGAGCAGAGAAGGCATGATGCTTTAAAAACTGATTGTCGCAAATGAATCCAGTTTAATCGAGCGCGGAAAAACGGAACAAAAGATGAAAATCAAACAACTACAATGATGAGGTATTAGATGATATGTATTTAATTAATCACCCTATTACACACACTGTAATTAATATGTGTTAAGGCTTAACCCTCTGTGGACAGAGAGCAAGGGGCCATGCAAAGGAGATTAAAGTTTTAATTTGGAAACTTGCTCACTATCCTAATCAAAGGATGTTTCTTGTCTTTGTCATGTTTATCAGCTTTCGGCTGCCGTTTCTTCCCTCCTTTCCTGTATACCTCTCTAGCAGCACATCCAATAAACCACAAATGGATATCACTGAGTGTTTGAGAAATACTCCATTAAACCAAACTTATGTTTGAAAATGAGAGGACCCTTTGTAAGGACAACTGTAGGGAGGCACCACAGATCAGTCAATGGTCTTTCACAGTCAGAAAATCTACTGTACAGGTTTGTATCGCTGCAGCACAATTTACTTTACAGTATACATTTGTATTACTGCAAACTGAAATTATCTGGTCAGTGGCCAGGATGTTTTCCAGCTATATACACTCCAGTGATGTTTAACTCTTTCCCTCTCGAGAGAGTACTGTTGCTTGAGATTGTATTCTCATTAAACAGCATGAAAAAGATTTAATTGTCCCCCCTCTCATGATACTATTTTGCAGCCTTTTTACATATTTTCTATTAAATAAAATGTTAAAAAATCTAAATGGGAACAAAAGAATTAATTTGTGGCCCAGATGTAACAATAAATTTGACACATGTGGGGGGCCTCGTGAAATTGTGTGCTGTAGTTTGAGATCCCTGCTGAAGAGTTTTAATATTTGTAATTAGTCTTTAGTCTTTTTTTTTACTTTAAACTATATTTTAATTGATGGCAGTCAGGGAAGACAACATTCTCATGCTTTAACAATGAAGTGGCATGTGTCACTTGGTGGGCACTGTCATCAAGTGCTTTGGCATAAAAACCTTCCTCCTCTATCCTTTTATTCCTTCCAGATAACCTGAGTTTGAACTCAGACATAGAGGCACTTTACAAATAAGGTTATTTTACTGCTTAAACAGAAGTTTGCTGCTGTTTTTCTACATTTCTTTTGTAACACACAAACGATAGTACTACTACTGCAGCTCCTCTCACTTCTCTTCATCCTCTGGGGAGTTCAGGTCACCACTTGGTGACTTTGTTCATTAAGTCTGGCCAGAGCAGACAGTTTCTCTACTGTTCTTCTTCCACTGTTACCTTTGCTGATGAAATATGTGCTGCTTGTTTCTGTTTCTTTTCCTATTTTTCATCCTCACTGATATTTTCAACTTTTCATAGATCTTCCATAAGAACTATTAATTAATGTTGCCATATGCAAGCAAACCTTTTGTTCTTACTCTTAGCATTTATCATCTTGTGTATTAAAATGAATGTTTTGAAAATGCTAACAAAAGCAACGCACTTCCAAGAGGCCAGGATTTAGCTAGAATGAAGGTTTTGTGCTTGGATTGTTATAGTCGCGGTCTGTTTCTATAACACATAGACTAGTTAATAGCAGTAGATATAAATTATCTGTACAAACTACTGTGTATTATTAAATAGAACCTGCATTAAATGTGTATATGTTAATCACATTCAGTTGTACAATAAAGTGCCTAATAAAAAAAAATTGCATCACAAGAAAATCATCTAAATTGATGAAGATAAAGTCTCTTTGCACCAACCATGGACAGATTATGAGACAAAGGGCCCTTGAAAACTGCACCTGAACTTGCAAGACTTGACGGTTACGAAACTCTCCTGGTTGTACGAAACTGCAAAAGATGAAAAAATATCTGGTTCTTTAATTTAAAAAAAGTCATGGGTACAAGCCTGAGTATCTTTGCATATAAATTGAACCTTTAATGGGTGCTCCTCGCTCAGAACAAAATCACCTGAATACAGTGTATGTGATATCAATGAAAATCTTCTCCGTGGAGAAAATATCACACATTTTATCCACAACCGCCACGGTGACAGGAAGTCTACAAAGACAGAATGAATTTACTGAGGCACCTTTTTTTTCTAAAGATCGGTTCGTGGCTCTGAGTGGTTTTGTCACGATGTGAACAGGAGTGGGCTGATTTTTAATCCCCATATAGAAATTTGTAAGCAGCCACAGCATGCGAGTGGGCTGTAGTGTTCAAGTGTCAGATCCACTCAGTTTACACTCCATTCATGTTGGTAGTCCTTAAAGTGTGTGTTCATGTTTGTCTATCTTTATGAGGACCAATTTGAGTTTTAGACTCCAAGACTGGGGCTTTCTTGAATGTTACGTCCCAACCTAGAGGGTAGGAGCCCAACATAAAAGTTAAAAGGAACTCTGATTTTGCAATTAAAGTAAAATATTGTATTTTACAACAAAGGTTACAAAAATTGAGACAATAAACTGAATCACTGTAATTTAGGATGAGCAAAGGCTAAAAGAACAAACAAGAATCTATCTTCTCAACAAGTGCTGACTAATCCTAGGTGAAATAAACAAAAAGATATTTACTCAACCTTACTCCCTAGGATGAAGTAAAACAGGAGAAAACAATGCAAAAGAAAACAGCAGCTCTACCCCTGTCTGTTTATATACCTAAACATAATCATTGGTCAAAAGCAACCAATGGACCGTCTATTCTCTTGTGAAATAATGAGAATGGATAAACCATTAGTATTTAGATTTATATATATATGAGAGAGAGAGAGAGAGAGAGAGAGAGAGCAAATATATTCAAATCCTAACTTTTGCTTACAAAGTTAGATTGCAATTAGGCTGTGTGACAGAAGCATTGAACAAAGTTAAATTTTATACTGAGGATCATTAAAACAAGAACACACCGGGCGTATGTACAGCCTAAACTTCTTTCTTATCTTTTTCCTAATTTTTGTTTTTAAGAATTGCTCTTTTACTCATTCAAACATTAAATATAAACAGTTGTCACTAACAGAGCTGTTCTGCCTCTGTTCCCAGACTGGAGTCTCCCACTCGCTCCCTACTGATGGAGGCTCCTAAAGGCATCCAGATCCTGGCTGAGGCCGGAGACATTCAGGCCATCTGCAGGAACGAGCTGCGACTGGAGTCCAAAGACGGAGAGGTGTGTCAACCAGCAGCGCAGATTAACTTTTTGTCTGTTTGAAGGACGAATGCTGCATCAAATCATTACATTTGATTATATTTGTTTAGCTGATGAGTGTATCCAAAGCGACTTACAATAACTGTTTCTAACCATGTTGACACAACTTAAAAACTGCAAGAATTATGAAAATACATCAACTTCATCAACAATGCAGAACTGCTTCAAGTGCTACATTTAGAAACAATAAGAAAAAACAAAAAAAGCAGGCCTGCAAACAGATTATGTTGAGCTGTAGCTGGACCCCACATTGCAGAACAAAAGTGTAGTGGAGGGGCCGTGGTGTATGGTTAGACCATGTCCCACTCACAGCACGGTAGGCAAGTACAGCCACCAGTTGCCAGTGCAGGGAGCAGAGGTGCAGTGTGGGGGAACTTGGGCAGGTTGAAGAGCCTGGACCACAGCCTGCACCGCCTTGGTGAGGAATGGATGTATTCTCCTGATGTTGTAGAGAATTAATTTCCAGGAGCTGGTTGTTGAAGTGAAGTACAGCTGGTCCTCTAGTGTCACACCCAGGTTCTTTGCAGTGCAAGCCGCGGAGACCCGAGTGTTCTCAATGCCAACGGAGAGGTCACAACTTGTATCCTATTTAGTCATTAGCTTTGGTAATAATAACTATTGTTGTAGTACTCGAGACCGGTCTTGGTCTCGAGACCTGTCTTATGACCACTTTTTGTTGGTCTTGGTCTGCGGACTCGCATTTGTACTCGATCTTGTCTCGGTCTCGGACATTGAGCACTCTGGATGTTATTTCAAGACCAATCGAGGAATATCAATAAATTGCTTTTGCATTGTCTGATTTATTTGTTAACATCCTAACTTTGATTGGATGTAAAACGTATTGCTTCAAATGCAACCAATAACCCTAATTAAAAATGCTTTTTTCCCGTAACTGCCACCCCCGACCCGCGAAGGTAAGCATGGAAAAGGAGTGTTGAATGAAGATTCTTACGTTGATTTCAGCTCTTAGTGTTTGTATGTGGGTGTTTTAATGGGAATGTGAATCTTTCAGATCAATTTGAGAAGTACCTGTGATCTCGTTCTACATTTTAGTGTGTGTCGTGTAACGTAGGGAACTGGTCTTGATCTTGACTTGGTCTCGCCCTCCCTCGGTCTTGGTCTCGACTTGGTCTAAGCCCCTAAAACTCTTGGTCTGGTCTCGGTCTCGATAAACTCTGGTCTTGGTCCCGACTTCAACAGTAAGAATAACATTGTGCTTAACAAGTTAATGGGTCACAAAACACACACAGTCACATCGATCAAACAGTTTAGAAACTGTTAAACTTTTACCCATCACAGTTTACAGCCCAACTTCCTTCTTCTACTTTGACCTACCGTACTTACCGTAGTTGTGCACACATATTTTGGGTTCACAGCCAGACAAAGTTTAGATAATCTGGATAAACTGTTGACGTTCTGACAAAAAAAATTAGGAAAAAAAGATTTAGTTTTGTGAAACATGAATTCAAGTTATCTCTTGTTCTTCACATCTTATCAGTCACTCTGTAGAGATACTGTAGATGTGACTTTTTTGAAATTCACTCCAAAATAAAAGTCACTCGTTCTTTAAAAAATGTGACACAGTCTGTCACCAAAGCTCATCAATAATGGGCTTTTTCAGGGAAGACATTTGGTCATGCTAGAGTAGTAAAAGCACAGCTGTAAAATAATAAAATCAATGATGCCTGAATTCCATTTAGCTACTTCAGTTTCAGGGTCCTGGTATTGTACATGCTGGCTCGTTGTCACACAGTCATGACTTCCTCACTGGGACGTTTGAATACAACGGAGCCACTGTTAATGTTATTAGTAACACCTGACGAGCCTATGACAATTCAAAGTATCTGCTATGTAAAAGGTCTGTCTTGCAAGTTATTTACAGAACAGTAACATATTCTACGATATAATCATAATTTTAAAGAATGGGTCATTTAAATCAAAGCCTTCATTAAGTTGTTGAAAAAACGTTCAAGTACAGTGAACTAAAAACACCTTGATTTGTCCAGAAAAGATGATGAAATGATAAAAATGATTTTCTTTGTTAGATGCAGGTCTGTTACTTCAAACGGGCTTTCTGCACAAAGATAAAACCTCCCACCCTGTGCACTGGCAAGTTATGAAAATAACTTTCCTTGTCTTGCGCCCATACTGGCTGATGGGGCTCCATCTCAATTCAATATTTCTCCTGTCCAAACGTATTTTTAGCAAACAACAATCCAAACAATAGCTAGCTCCCTCAGCCAACATGGACCAGCATTTAGCTCATTGGCTGGTGGCAATTTCCCACATACTGGCCGTCAACCAGAATCTGAGTCTCACAGAAAAGCAGGAGAATAGAGAACAGAAGTTTCTCCTGCTTTTTCATTTTGCTTTCAGTCACTAATTCAGTTCTCTTTGAGTCTTTCACATCACATAGTTTTCCTACTTTCGTCTTCCTCTGTCCTCTTTCTGTCTTTAACTTCTGCTTATTTACTGTCATTTTTCCTCTTCATCCACTCCTCATCCTCACGCTGCTTCTTTCATCCTTTCCTCCCTGCTCCTAAATTCTTCCAACCATCCCCTGATTCGTTACACACATCAGTCCTCACATTCATCACGGTCGGCTGCGTTGATAAAAGGATTTCCCACCTTAGGTTGCACCAGTCGTGTCATGTCAGATCTGTTAAAATCAGCGAAGGAGGATTAGGGAGAAGAAAGTGTTTAAAAGTTTCCCACAAAAACTGTTTCATACATTAAGACAGGCTGCTGATATGAAATGTATGTGGAGAGAGAGACTGTTTCAGGAAGGTGCCCTTGGATTCAGTTTGGTCCAATCAAAAGTAGCAGTCTGCAACCACTCCCACACCACATCTTCTTGCAGTTTTCATGGATGTGTGGTCGAAAATGTGGCTGTTGAACTCATGATGGTCAATTCATATAATTAGAATGACAGTTCCACACTCCATTAGTGTCGTAAATTTCCATTTGTCAAACCTTTGTCTTAAACGCACACTCTCTGTCTCTCCTCAGGACCCCCTTGGCACCACCAGTGCAATTACAGAGTGGCCATTAGACACCCACAACCCACACAGGCAGATACAGAAATAGACTCACACAGTAAAACACTGGGGATTCCTGAAACCACTCACAGTCATGTAACTGACACTCGATTACCCATGCACGTTTTCTTTAAGTGTAACTTCACCAAATCTAATAATCTGCACTGCCAGCTAGTGGAAACAACACGCATTTTCCACACTGTGTGCAGCACAGCTGGTTGTGGTTTGGTGCGCCCCGTTGTGCTGGTTCAACCTATAGTGGCCAGTGCAGCAATTTCTTTTCTCTTCTTGTTTAATTTGCGCTATACAAACATAACTGCAGTGATTGTATATTGTGGCTTTCAGCACTGCCAGAACACGGGTGACCAATACTCTGTACTGTGCTTGAATGCATCTTAGGGACAGTGATCGAAGACTGCTGCTGCTCTTCTGCTAACATACGTCTTTGGCTACACAGACATGTGTTAGCTTCACTGATGGTTTCCTCCCAAGATTGTGCATAGAATACAATGCAGAGTGTAGCGGAGGCTTACATCATCATGTGTGCCAGGTATGAAAGTCCTAAGACATTTATAAGAGAAAACAACGAGCCTGGCAAAGACTTTTGTCTGTATTCAGTATAAGACTGTCAATTATATTCCTTTGAGAAAATCAGAAGCATTCAAATGCATAAAACCTTGTTCTGTTCCAAATGAAAGAAAGGATGTTTTGAATAGTTTAGGTTATCTCAAGGACAGTTGTCATCTCATTGGTTGTGCACTGAAAGGTCATTAACAAACAAGGTAAAATATGAAAAAGACATTCAAAAGAATCCTATCAGAGCACAAAGTAACACTAGAAAACAATGGCTCACAGCAGTCTGCCACTGGTCGTGTGAGGAGAGCCTTAGGGTTGAGTCATTTCAATGCATATATTTTTTTCAAATTAGGAACTTATCTCTACAAATTGTTATTTAAGTCTAAATTACAAATATACAAGTGATTTTTGTTTTTTGTTTTACCATTTGCAGCACTAAGACTGTAGTTTAAAAACGCTAGTTCTAAGTAAACCATCCAAAAAAGCCTTTTTCTGAGCTTTTTTTTTCTTAGAAGCAGCAGAAACTAAACACAACTTTGAAAATAAAATTTAAAAATTTAAAAAGTCAATTCAAATTACAGGGGTATTTGTCTGTGAAAAGCTGTAAAAACTAAAAACAATAAGCCGTAACCTTTATTAGCTTAATCTACATGTACTTTTGCCCTTGGCTAGGGCACAATCACACTCAGCTTTATACACACACAAAGTTCATCCAGACACAAATGCACACACACAGGTTCTCCCAGTATTTCACACCACTTTCCCCTCATGGTGAAAGATTTGTTCAACAACAGCTGTCTGAGGAAGTCAGCTGAGACTGCTTTAAAAGTGTTCCAGGTCATTTGATTGTGATGCCTCCCCGAGGCGCCTGGTAATGGCTCCTTTACCTTTCTAGGACTGGAGAGCTCGTCCTCTCCTCGGGCAGTGAGACACCAGCCCCGTACAAGCCCCAGGAGGCCCTGGAGGGAGAAGGGGAGGAGAGGGCAGAGAGATAGGATTCATGCTGCAGTGGTTTGTGTCTGTGCAAAGGGAGAAAGACAGTTTGTTCCAATCAATGTGGGGTTCAAGGGAGTAAAGTGAGTGGTTGAGTGGCTGTGTGTGGATAGGTGTGTTTGTGGTAAGGTGGCAGAAGGAAGTTTGCTCTCTCTTTATTCCTCAGGAGACAAGAGGAATGACATGCAATCAGCGGAGAGTAAACTTTTTTTGTTATGCTTTTAGCCGGACAGGGTTTTTAGATTTACCCTACTCTGCCACTTTGTCAACAAAATATTTCCAAATATCATAAGGAATATTGGTTATAGGTCAACAAACCACCTGGCATGGCTACTCACAAAAAGGTGTATAATGTCTCACTGTAAGCTGCTGGAAACAGGTTAACAAAGAGGAAAATCCTTCATTAATGGCTGCAAAACTGTAGGTGCGTTTCACTTCCGACTCACATTAGACCATCACGTCAGCAAAAGTCAGCCACAGTCACCTCGAACGCACCTTCTGACATTATGTGGGGGCGCTGCAGTGCTCACTTCAGGTTACACAAGTATGTGGACAGTTAAAGACAAGCCTGAGGTAACAGCCTGGTGATGATACAACAACAGGTAAAATACTACAGAATTTGAAAAAATATATCTTATCTCACATCTTAAGTGCACTCACACACACAAAATGTAGAGAAAATTGGATTTATCCTACGAAATCTGTTGCTGAATACATTTGGAATGAGACATTAGCCATACGCTTGCAGTATAGGGGCTTGTAGGGGGAGGCTGTGGCTCAGGAGGTAGAGTGGGTTGCCTGGATCGGCGGTTCAATCCCAGGCTCCTCCAGGCTGCATGTCGAAGTGTCCTTGGGCAAGACACTGAACCCCAAATTGCTCCTGCTGGCTTTTCCACCAGTGTATGAATGTTAGTTTGTATTTGAGCACTTAGGCTCAGTGTATGAATGTGTGTGAAGGCGATGTAGTGTAACAACGCTTTGAATGGTCGCAAAGAATAGAAAGGCGCTATGTATTAAACGGTTTTAACTTTTTGAAACCTCCAATATGTAGGTTTTTAAGTGTCTTTGATGACATCCAAGAGGCTTCATTTGCCGATTGGCCTGTCCTCTGCCCTCACAGTGGGCAAAACTTATTTCTAAGAAAGGTTTAAGACAGCAGATTGTGTTTGTACTGTTCTTGAGGAAATGTAGACCATTTAAAATTCTATGCAACCAGCAATGTGGAGCGTTGAGGTGTTCAGAGCCACAGACAGTGTTTGTGCCTGTCCAATCAAAAGGGTGAAGAGATTTGCTTTGAGAGCAATTAGAGTGAATAGATACGAAGAGACATATGATTTAGCAGGTCTTAATAGAGGTAAAATTAAGCTTTTTAGCCCATAAAGACAGAAAATGAGTGTCTCTTCTGGTCTGAATGAATGAAGAGGATCATAATGGATCATGAGGACAAAGGGAGGTCAAACATACGGTACAGTAAATGGGGTTGAGATGTGAGCAGTTACAGGCAGGACATGCAGATTCAGACATTTATTGAGGAGTGACACAGACGATTTTGGGGAGATTGAAGATGAGCTGTAGCTGGTTTCCTGACAGATGTTACACATCCTGACCAGACAGAGCAGAAGAGCTGCCCAGCTGGCCTCAGTCCAAAAACCTTGATTCACAATCACCAAACAAGAAACTATACTTAACTCAGACTTGTCCTTTAATTAACAAGTGGGTTCTAGTATGTAAGACTTTGTAAGATTACTAATTGCTCATTAGGTACGACAAGTTTAGATTTATAGCACCTTTCAACAACATAGAAATTTTACGTGGTTTAAATAAGACATGAAAATACATTAAGATAAGATATGAAAGAAATACATTAAGTTGAAACCTTGAGCAAATTTGCATATACCGTCTTCCGCTTGCTCTTTCTCCATTGACTTGTATGCAATTGTGACACATCTAATGTTTGCTCCTCATTCAGTCTGAACACCCAAAAATGTCAGAGGAACAACCTCAAACTGGAATTCCACATGTTCAGTCTCTTCGTCTTCATCTGTTTCTCCCTCCCCTCTTTGTTTGTCCCACCTGAGCTCTGCTCATTAGGTTTCCCCCTTTCTCCAATCTCATCAGTTTTCTCTCCCTCTGCCTCAGATCTCTCTGGATGCTCGGAGGATTCGCCTGATGCGGCTGCCTGAGGGGAAGGCCTCCACCAGTTCCTCATCCTCCGGGACCAGGCAGACTGTCTACGAGGTTTGTGTTTGCCCCAACGGGAGGCTTTTCCTGTCCAAGGCCGGCATCGGATCTACCTGCCAGATCAGCAACAATCTCTGCCTCTAGGACTGAAACATACAAATATATATAAATACGCAGATATCCTGAAAGACAGACGGGCAATAACAGACAGACGTACCCACATCGCCTGCCTCTAGGACTGATTCACAGCAAACACAGACACTACATACAAAGACTGCCAGCGCTGATGGTATAAGTATAAACAATCATGGATACTGTACCTACTGTACACACTGATGTATACACTTTGCAATCACAAACACTCTGACTGATATTTAGGCTCAACCGATATGTTTCAACAGGCCAATACTGAAAATTTTAGATTGAAGCTGCTGACAGCGGATATTTTGTGCCAATATTTCAAAGCTACTAAAATATTTTCTCCCTTAATTTTATACATTTCAGAGTGGAAAAGCCTCTGAAAAAAGCATTTAGAGCATCACAGGACACTAAAGCTCTCCACTGAGGGTCATATACATCTCTGTCAGCTCTTTATACTTACCATGCAGCAGGAGATATTAGGCAAGAGACAAATGTGTTGCATTGCAGGGTTTAACAACTTTTTAACAAAACAGAGGTCAGAAAGGAACCTTCATCTCCATCATGTTGGACAACGTAGGACACTGGCTGATACAGTAATGTTGAATAAGGGGAAAGTATTGGTAATGTATCGGTCTGAACCTAACAGTCATCATGACACACTATTTATTTATTAATAGCGTACACACGAAAAGATGCACACACTAGCTTACAGACATGCATTCACACAGTACACATATTTGAACATGGTGTCTACACACACATACACTTTTCTCATAGGAGCCTCCAGGTAGAAAGTGAGAGGAAAATCTCCAGAGATTTACTAGAAGAGACGCTGATCTGTTTCCTTTCTCCCTCAAGAGCATTTCAGTACTGGAATCCTAGGGTACCACCACGGCAGCAGGCCCCGCCCATTCCTTCTCCCCTCCTTTCTTCTTCCCCTTTTTCCTCATCTTTTCTTTTTTCTTCTCCAACGTTTACCACAGCTGAGATAATAACATCATTTCTACTTTTCCTGGTGTTCATTTTAAAGCCCCGCAGGCATGCTATTAGCACTGATTACAACTATTCATAAAATGAATTGTAATAGTATATGAGAGGACTTGGCATGGATGTATTATAAGAACTGGACACCAGATTCCAAAAATGGCACCCATTCAGTTTGAAAGAAAATTTAAGGGCCAGCACACAAAAATAGCTTTGTAGCTTCCGAGCCCCTCTCAGCCCATAGACTTTACATTGGGATTATGTCATGTTTAAAGCACCTTTCTAGGCTCTACAAATATAACACTCCATGGATTATAATCCATAATACAGAATAATAACTGACCTTGTTTGCAGTTTGAGGTGTCCTGTTAAAACTTTTACAGATCCGTCTTTTATAACGGTGGCCAATAGAAAAAGTTCTTTCTGGGTCACAAGTGATTTTTTTTAGTTGCAGTACCACAAGTGGCCACTGGGACAAATTGACAGCAAGGATGACTGGCAGTGCCAAATCCAGCTCTCTTACTACATCCATGGGAATTATGGGGATAGTTTCTAAGGTAGACATGTTATAAACAGCCTTTTCTGTCAAACACATACCAGATCCAGATGTGCATGTGCTAAATTTGAGTATATGCAACACATTCTCACTCCCATCTTGTCAAAGTACGGCTGAGTGGCTTTACACTTCAAACTATGACGCTGTTGTGTCAGTTTTGAATGTTCAGGGCAAACTTCGGGTTAGACTTTCAAAATAGAGTTTGCTGCAGTTTGGTAGGTTAGGAACAGATCATAGTTTGGGTTACAATAATAAGTTAGTTTTATAAGTTAACGTTATGTATGTAAGTTAAAAATAAGTCAACGTTGATTGATTGATATTGGTTTTACATGGGAAACAGACGGCAGTCTCCTGGGGAAAGTCCTGTGTTGTGACCCATCCAACCACCCTGACCTCCTCCCTACACTGACTTTTCACACTATTCACATTACGTCACCTGACTTAGATGTCACATAAAACCATTACGCTAGACAGGCGTGTCCAGAAATGACTCTAAGGTGTACCTACAGGGTTGTAGTTTGAAGCGTCCGGCTGGTGACGTGTTGGGAATGAGAGGGGGCTGGTATGTGCAGTGCTGTTTTTGTGCTTATATGACAATGCATCAACCACATTTGGGCTGTGTGGAAAAACACTTGATGATTTTCTTCTTATTTGATGTCATCTTTTTACGTTAAACTGAACAGAGAGCTGTTTTAATTTCTCATAATGACTGGTTTTTGCTTGCATAAATTCCGTCCATGTCTCTTCCTGCCAAAACAGTATCACCCTCCTGTCGCCCTGACAATGAAAAAAAAGTATAAAAACAACTGAATATCCTGTTATAACCCTTAACTAAACACAAGGAATATGTCATTAATGTCCAATGTAAGCTGCTCGAACCTCGGCGGTGGTCACCCTACTTGTTTCTTGCACTGGGACATTTTTAAAAAAGGACAAAAAAACAAACTAATGCGAGCCACTCTGTTGAAAGAGGGGAACTGTGCCTGTGCCTTATGTCGATGCACTTGTGGCAAGAAGAAGCACATCACACAGACTTTCTTTGGCATCAAAAAGTAACATTATATGTGATTTCAGTTCAGTTTAATCCCATCCACAAATCTCTCCCTCTCCCTCTGAGTGAATGCAAAGACCTTTAGCTACATCTGACTGTAGTTCTCCCTGCTGTCAACACCTGACTCTGCAAAAGGACCACTTCTGCTTCCCTGGTTTGAGATAACGTTCTTGTTACTTATTTTTCATGATCAAATATTCTGTGTTAGCATATTGTATGTGTTTTATGTTAGTGTTTGAAGTTGTAAACATGTGATCCTGTGGAGTTTAACAGACAGATTATGGCACTGATGGGTCTGATTTCCACTACTTATCACAAACTAATACCAAAAACATAGTTTCTCCAACAGATCTTTATGACCTGTTTTCATCTTAACAGGTTCACATCTGGTGACTTTAAAAGCGTGCTTTCCTTTTAGGTGGAGACTAGTTCGGCAAGACTACTTTGTAAAGACGTAAAGATCTTGCATGATAACATCCAGAAGAAATTAGACTTTTTGGCCGAGTGGCCTGTGATAACGCCTGAACACACACAGAGTAGCGCACAGCATTTACTTACATCTTAAGTGTCACATCCTTTTCAGAGTCAGGTGTGCCAATCTTCTCGCTGTCGCTCAGCTTCTCTGTCGCTGTATATTAAAGGCCTTTCAGAAATATTTCACAACAAAATCGAATCTATCTGATGTATTTGTTTTTTTGAATACATGTACACGAGAGAAATACAAATTTTTATATGGTTGTATATGTAAATAATATAAACATAACCACATCGGCGCGCATCAGACAAAAGAGAAACACTGCTCTTTTGCAAAAAGGAAAACCTTTTTTATAATGTACATCAATATGTGTTTTTATACTGAAAGGGCAAAGAAAGTATGTTAAAGGATAATCATTGACTTAGCATGTACAGCAATGTATACAACGTTCGCCTGTGGAGAACAGGCTGGTTTTGTTTTTATGCCTTCTCCTTCCTGTACTCGTCTCTCCTGCTGAGCTTCACACAAACACAAACTTTCTTTATTTTTGTTTTATTGTTGTCGTTTTTGTTGTTCTGTTGGGCCCGAGGTCTTTGCATTCTCTCCAAGTGTGCTGTGTGTACATTTGTGCTACTACGAGTGAGCTTTTGTTTTGTTCTTCTGATCCACAGAACGTGTTGAGTGATTCTCAGAGATACAAACACAGGAACCAAAAGTAAAAAGAAATGAAGCAGAGAAGGAAATGATACAGAGGGTTACACATGAGCTAAGATTGCTGGATACCAGAACAGGCAACAAAAATCCACTGTATTTAATGAAAAACATATTTATCAACCATCGGATCATTATCAATCAGACTAAAATGTTTTGAGAAAGTACACAATCACTTTGACAAAAGAATAAAGAACATTTTCATTGATTCCATAGTAATACTAAAAAGTATATTGTAGATACACTTTCCAAATTCAATCAGACCTGCAGATGTGCATAATGCACACATTTTGGAGTTTGAAGATGATCCAAAGAGGACGCTGATCAGGCATCAACCAGTGGATTACGTTGCTGATCAGTTTATAATATCGACAAGATGGCGTTATGTAAAGCTTCCCCGTGTGTTAACGCTGAGCGCTCTGTACTTCCTTTTCTGGCTTCACATTGGATTTAACATCCATCCTGAATATTTACATTTTTCTTCATTCTTCAGTCTGAAACTGCCGTTCATGGAGTAGTTTTCAAAGATGCCAAAATAAAAGGCGTTGTTCAAATTGATTGCAGTAGTTATTGGATCCTCCCTGACAAGAAAAAGCAACTATAAATTCCACTTACTGAACAGGAAACCTTTTGACTGCAGACTTCTATCATGAAATCTGTTCTTTAGGAGGGTTGATCTTTCTTCAGTAGAGACACAAACTCCTGGTTTCTCTCCTGGGTAACATTTTTATCAACTATACCTAAATGAAATCAATTAAATATGAGCACACGTTGTTTTAACATGATAATCTAATGATTATTGTGTTAGCAAACAACAACTTTGTTCCAACATGATTACTTGTAATTACAACTAGGACGATAATACCAATATTTTCCACACTCGGTTGCTTGTTTTTGTGACCTGGCCAGTAAAGTTATAGATAATCTCTTACTTTAGAACATGTCAGAGATTTTCAGAAATATATGGGAAAACCTGTTTAACAATAAAAACAATGAACTACAGAAGTGGAAGAGAGGCTAGTTAGGATGCAGGCTTCGGCGTGACATCTGGAAAACTGAAGAGTAATAATACATGGGGAAAGCTGATGGTTCAAAAGGCTGATGGTTGTGATTATTATTTCCCTTCTCTATTCTTTTTTTTTTTTTTTTTTACCTGTTGCACTGCAATGCTAGAAGCGAGTGTGACAGAATAATAACATAATAATAACAGAATGTTATACAGGAATGAAGTCAATAATAATAACCTCTAAACACATTTTTAAGTATTCAGCGGTTTAGAAGCTGGTTTCAAGCAGTCTGAGAAAAATCAAACTTTGATCTGATTAAAAAAAGTAAAACAAAAAAAAAATTTCTGCTGCAACTTAAAGCATACAGGGATTGAATGAATAGAAGTCAGGGGAGGTTATACAGAATTAGAATTAAGTTTACAATAAAATATTTTTTTTTTATTTTACAGTAGAAAACTACCACTCAAGTATTACTTTTAAGGCTTTATATTTAAATCTGAAAACGTTTGACTAATAAAAATGCTTCATTATTTGTCTGCCTTAATTGTATTCCTGGCATTATGGATAAGGTTTTTAAATGCATCTAGTTCCTCATGTTGGCAAATAAAATTTACAGACACTATAGTTGAACAATTATCAGGAAAAACATTTAATTAAAAAAGTCAAATTTACACTTGATTCTTGGTTATGAGTCTGATACAGTGCTATACTGAGAAGTTAAACTCACGTTGATATTGTCGGAAGATCTGCTGCATAGTGGATGCAATGTGTTCATTTTCTTGATTGTCTATCATCCATTAAAGAAAAGTGCCACCTGACACATTTAATAACAAATGTCATTATCATCAGTTTGTAAGTAAAGCAGTTTTCAAATGACTTTTGGAGATAAAACCCTATACTAGACAAAAATATTGACAATGATGCATCCTGTTATATTTTTTGCTACTTCTACCTTGTCATGATGTCACCCGATTATATCACTGATGATCCATACAGAAACTGGAACACTGAAGATACTGGACAAATGTCACAAGACAGCAGTCTACTGTGTTTTATGTCACGCTGTTTCCGGATTTACCCATTTTCCAAATTTCGCTGACGACCTCATCATCTTCATGGTGCACAGTTCTGATGGCAGATGAGTAATCATGTGTGTGAAATTGATTTCCAGAGAGCTTTGATGCCTTTCTTTGTCTCTGAGCGTATAAGGAGTCGATGTGCAAATAGAAATCACTGAAGGAAAAGAACAAAAGTCAGGCGTTAATATAGCTTTCTATTCCAGAGAAAATAGCCCAAACTGTCTGTTTGTATTCTTTGAGAATGATAAAGTCCAGGACATCGTTCCTTCCTTCATGCATCTTGTAAGTCAGTCACTATCATCACCAACATGCCAAGAGCAGCAACGGCTGTTTCAGAAACTGTCGTGTTTCTAAAAGCCAAATATTTGACAAATGAGTCAGTTTAAAGCTGCTGAAGAGCAGCACTGGCCACATTCCCTCAGTAAAAACTTACATTTCCTTCAGAGTATTTTAATTTGAACGTTTTCACCCGACCCTCTTGCTGAGCTCTGGCAGAGTTCAATCTGGGTCATGCCTCCTCTCTTGTTTGCCGTGTTATCAGCCGAGTGAACCCATGCCACCCCAGATTAAGCCGTGCTTCTCACTTTTTTCAGCTTCTGATGGCAAGGCCAGGCTGCAGAGAGAGAGTGTTTGATCTGTGTTTCTGAGCTGCTGGAGGCCTGGAAAATGGGCTTCGGTGGGTTGGTTCATTAGCAATCTTCACTGAGCGTCGGCTAACCTCGAGCTATGGATACACTAAAATAATATTCTTATCTTAGTGTGTCATTAAAGCTTTTATCCTGTGTCAAAAATTCAGTTATTTTAAAACAACTGATATTATCTACATCAGCGTGACTGGAAACAAATCAAATTTAAATGCTCTTTGTGTAAACCCCTTCCCTTCTATTTCTTTATCATAACGATAGCTATGAAAGCATGAAAGTTAGTAGGATTAGCAACTTCTCCATCAATCACACATTCAGTATACCAACTTGACCCTCAGTTATCAGGGTTTTGAATAGTTTTTCTCACTCAACAGTTCTAACTTTGTTGTTTCCAACACTGCCACCGCTGATGGCCAGCTGAGGACATTTCAAGGTCCAGTGTCTTTTTTTCGCAAAAAGGCAGAATAAGATTTCACATGGTTTTCTGCCATTTCTCGTGGCAGCTTGTCTTTTAAGAACAAGCTTCTTCTTCTGCTTCCTTATACAAAGAGCCACATTTTTCTCTTGGGTTTTTGGAATAAGAAGCCCATAAAGCTGAGAGTGAGTTATTGACCGGGTTTCTCGGTGTCATGGCTCACTTGAAATGAGAGGAAGAAAAAGGGGTTATCTTTGTCTTTTTTTTTTTTACAAGGGCTGCATGAAGAGGTATGACGTCCATGTAATGCAAAATGCTTTATTTACTTGAACACACATTTATAAGAATTTGGGTTCTTAGATCAGCAAAGCCAGTTTGTTAGATAGAAATTTTACCTGCGATTAAATATGTATATCACCAGTGTTGTTTGAAGCTGGTTTAATTATTTTATTAGACTCCAACACAACTATAAGTAACAGGCAGTCCTAAATTTTCTGGTTTAGTTTTGGCTAAATAGAGAGATGCAGGAAAATTTACAGGTGTTAATGAAACTTATTTTTTGCAGAGAAGGAGCTGCCGTCCTTGAAGTGTGGTTCTACTCTAAACGTCTGATTTAGTGGGTAAAATAACGACAAGATAAATTTCTTCTGTTTGTCTGGTAAATGGAAATGTAGTTCTTGCTTAATTTATCAATGGCATTTGCTTTTACGTGTGCTGTTTGCTGAGAGTCATCACAGGATGCTGAGCGCCATGGATTTGTATTATTTTTGTTTCATCAGCAGTGAGTATAAAACCTCTAAAGAAGTGTGTCCTGTTTCTTGTACCATGTGTGTCTTTGTTTGTTTTTTGCTTTTGCTCACTTGCCTAGTGAGTACTGGATTGATGGTATTTATAGATACTTCTGAATGAAGGGTTATTACCTGCCAGGTGTACCAGGTGAGTGGGGTTTACCTGCACATGAATGTGCATGCAGAGCTGTAAAGAATATTTGGGTTTTTAAAAAAAAAGGTTAATCATGCACATACTGTACTCCACCGTGGCTAAAACACATGCTAACCAATATATTTGCAGTGCTGTTTGATACAGGTGTGGTAATCTTTCCATTTTTTTGGCTTCACAGAAATGTGTCGTGTGACCTTTTGAAAATGAATGATGTCATTTCAGTGGAGCACAAAAGCAGAACAAGGACTCTGAAACAAATGAATCTGCTGGTTCTGATGTCATTCTGTCACATTTTAAAGTGTACAGCACGTTGTTTCACAGGAGGGGATGTTTTTGTACTGAACTCTGTCGCTTAATAAACATAAAGGTGCCAGCTGTGGATCCTTGAGACCCTCACCGGTTACAGAAGTGTGGAAAAACAAAGTGTTTGCTAGAGATTTGTGAGGCTGAGAATTTTCTTTGTCATTTTTGTAAAGACTTACAGAATGTTATAGTTTTTTTCTGTTTGTACTCTGATGTTCGCAAAGGAGTTCTTCACACGTTCTATGCAAACAAATGGATATAGAATGCATTGTAATAATGCAATGAATTATGTCAGTAAACTCTCTTAAATTGATTATACTTTCTGTATACAGTTTGTATTTAAGAACTGAGTTGTGATCTAAACTGTATCAATAAAAGTATTTGAAAAAGATGACTTCCACCTGACACAGTTACAAAGTGTTTGCACTTTATAGTTCTTCTTGTCTTTCACTGAAAACCCTCCAACACACATACTGCTCTTTATTAATCTTACATTCACTGTTACATTTACAGAGAAAAATGTAGTTACACAGATTCACAGATGACAGCTTGCTGGTGTTGGCCAGTATTTGAAAAAAATGATATTGGACCCATTTCAGTTTTGAAAGCCAAAGATATCAGTGCATAGATAAGCAATTACTGAGTGACTGGCACTAATCTCTGGCACAGCCAGATGGGATTTTGTCACTTCACAATTAATAAAAAACACTGGAGGCAAAGGTCGCTTTTGGTCATGCATAGCAGTTAAATCAGCTTCAAAGCTCCACCCACAAACCTTTTGTTCCAATTATGTTGCATTCTGTACACTGAAACATGCAGGTAATAAAGGAGCCGGATATGGTTCACAGAGTCAGTCTTGCTTCCAATTTGCCGTGTGGGGGGGGGGGGGGGGGGGGGGGGGGGGGGGCACTGTAACTTACACTGTACATTTACAGCTAAACTGAGGCTTATTGTTGTGCCGAGTTGCATATGCCTGCCGAGAATTGCATGCATGTCGTGGTTCCTCGCGGGTCTATTCCAGGTACTGTTTAAAAACGATATAATATTCTCTGTGTGCTTCACCAGTGGTAATAAATGATTCGAAACGCCCAGCATGGTGCATACACAACTCTGCACAACACCGGCGCAGTGTTATAATTTTGGATTTCTTTGTTCTTTTCACATTTATATTTAAAGCATTGTATGTTGTTAATCTTATCATAATAGGCTGTATGTTAACTTACTGGGAGAAAACCGGTAGTAAATCAGACAATGAGCACCCTCATACAGCCAAAATAGCATAATCCTTGTCTGCTGCGAAGATTCGACTGTGAGATTGGCAGGCTAGTCAGGCTCCTCAAATCTTCCACTATTCAGGGTCACCCCTAGTTTGAATGTTTGAAGTCATTTTGAGCATCGCCATGATGAGGAGTATATCAAAAAATTCAGAATTTGGTTCCACATACATTTCAGCCGGCCCTTTTACCGATCAGCTTCCATTGTGGTGATGGGATAGCCACCATTAAGAGACAAGTAGGTAGAGCAGAGGGTGAAAGTTCAAATATTTGTATTTATGTTGTATATATGATGGTATGTAAGCACTGCACACGGGCTTAAGGCCCTACACTTGACCTGATTTCACTTGTTTTGGCTAAGCAGAGCTCTCAGGTTTGTGTAGGAGTATACAGACCTGGTTCCTTCACCAATAACACCGCTCTCTGTGTGTTCAGTCCCTGATGATGGTAGTTGTTGGGTCACTGTTAATAATATTACAAAGAGGTTGGACTGCCTGCTCCTTATGAAAAGTGCAATTAATGATACAGTCCAGATCAGATTTGGCCAGCTGAAAATTACTCACATGCTGTGGTGAAAAGCTAGGAAGACCGCAATAGTGTGATTAGGATTATAGCAATGAGCTACCATGGTAAGCAGGCTAACATGAGCCCGCCAGTGATTCCAAAAGCTTAAACGAAATGCCTCCACAAACTTTTTTATTGTCATTAACCTCCACCTTTGGTACTCTCACTGCAGCCAAGCAGCATTTCTCCTTCTCTGGTGCTTGTATTATTTCATCACACAGTTACATAATCAAGGAAATAAGCGATTAATACTTTGTGAGCCAAATTAGTAAAAAACAAAAACTCTCTAATCGTCTCGAAAGAAAACTACGAATCTCTGTGCTGACATAGAGCTTTGTGTGATCTCAGTTTTTTTTCTCCTTCTGTGGGCTCTGACGTGCCAACATTTTATATCTTCTGCTTCAGGCAGTGTACTCGCTGGTTATGATCAAAAGCTGTTCCATTTCTTTTCTCACACAGAACACACTGGGAGGAATCACATGAACAATAGTCACATTCATGCATGACCAAATAACAACTGAACGATGTGAAGGGGGCGAACGTCTATTAAAAGAGCATTGTTGCAACTAATGTTTCATTCACAGTCACTTTATGAACTGTGAAGGACATCTTTGTTCCGAATCTATGAATTTCTGATTATTGTGCTTGCATGCATACTTTCTTTCAGAAAGGTCAAAGTCTCCTGATCCAGGAGCATTTTGCTCTGGGATACTTTGGCTGGGATAATGACAAAGTCTCAAGTAAAGCCAGACACTTTTTGTTGTAGTTGGATTGCTGGGAATTCACACCAACTCTGCAGCTCCATAGGTTTTTAGCCCCTTTTAGCTCCTAATTTTGGTTGTACTGAAAATGTATCACATTAAACTCCTGTATCAAATCAAATTGTTAATTTTGTTAATGTTACACCTGTAGTTGGAGGCGTTATATAAGCACATTCAGGTCTTGACTCTTTGTTAACATGATGAAAATCCTTTAATGAAAAGAAACTCTTCTCAGCAGGAGGTCTGCAGTTCCAGCTGTGTACTAATTAGCTATTCAGCGAGCTAGTGTGCAGAAGTGAGTTTTCTTGTTAAAACTTACATATCCACATCCAGAGAAAGCTGCGAGTTTGGAATTACACTGCAGTTGACTGGCAACAAAACAATGGATTAGGCTGTGCAAGCTGTACAAACTATTTTAATGGTCATTTTATGCCATTTAAACAGCCAGACTGTGGTATTTTGGGAGAAAGAATCAATAGAACTGTGCAGGGCTAATTGGAAATATGTTTTGTGTTTGGCTGTATAAACTTAATAAAAGCTGTGTGTAACCTACATTAATACCTTATAACAAATTAAATGCTAAATAATAAATGTGATGGAAGCAAATAAATAACATTAAGTCATTAAGTTAATTCAAATTTGGTCAAACTTGACATGGTCAAGTTTAGCCTCCTTGTGTGAGTTGAATGCAGCTGCCATTTTTGGGTGCAGTTCAGATTGAATTTAACTCTTTAACAGTATTTATGTCCTCCTCACATACTTAATTTTGTTAAAATGTAAGACTAAAATATTTGTATATGTATTGCCCTGTTCTAAAACAGACCAGGTTTTTAGCTGTGAGGAGCTGCTTGGTGTTGAGATATCTGATGCTGGGAAATGAAGATTGAGAGCCACCCATAGGAGAAATCGTGTTGGGTACAAGTCTGCCTCCACAAGACCAACCTACACCCGATGGATAAGGGCACAGATTAATACACCTGAATCGTGGTAGGACTGAAACTTTAAATATTTACTCACCATTCTCTATTTCAGAGTTTTTTATACTGTTATATTGTCATAAGTGTAAGCCAGTAAGCAGGTGGCTGATTAGAGGCAGAGTTACTGGGTTATTGCACAAGAATTTTTCCTGACACTGTGAGCCAGAAAATCCTAAGTCCTGAATGGAGGGCAGGTTGGCACTGATGATCTTTTCTGCAGTCCTGACTGTCCGTTGTAGTCTGCTCCTGTCCTTTTTGGTGGCAGATCCAAACCAGACAGTGATGGAGGTGCAGAGAACAGACTGGATGATGGCTGTGTAAAAATGGATCAGCAGCTCCTTAGGCAGGTTGAGCTTCCTGAGCTGGCGCAGGAAGAACATCCTCTGCCTTGATGATCATGTTCGTGTTGGGCTCCCACTTCAGGTCCTGGGAAATAGTGGATCTAAGAAACCTGAAAGATTCCACAGCAGACACATGGCTGTTGAGTATGGTGATGGGGGGCAGAGTGGGAGGGTGTTTTGAACAAACGGTGTGGATTTGTGCGTTTTATATCAAATAATTTGGAGACTCAACATTCCTTCTCTCTCTCTCTCTGAAAGGGGGGGGGTTTGAGATATCAACTCTCAACAGACGGCTGAAGAGACCCCAAAGGAAGAGGTGAAAAATTTACTTTCCCTAATCGCTGTTTCTGGGCAGTTCGATCGTAAAAACTTCTGATGCCGCCGCCACAGCTCCAGTGATCTGTGTGAAGATGGGGGCCAACTGGTCTGCACAGTTTTTCAGGCAGGATGGAGACACGCCGTCTGGGCCAGGAGCCTTCACAGATCTTGAGTGTATGTAGGGGGGGCAGTGTGTCAGAGGGTGAAGGTGATGGAGCAGGGGAGACGTGTGAGAGGTGTGACTGGGCTTTTCAAACCTACAATAAAAGCCATTCAGCTCGTCTGCCAGTTGTTGAGTACCACCAGTGTTGGGGGATGGTCTCCTGTAGTTGGTGAGTGTCCGGAGGCCTCTCCACACTGGCGCAGGATCATTGGCTGCAAAGCTGTTATTTAGCTTTTCCTGCATAGCAGAGTGTTTCTGGCCTGGTTGGTCAGGACTCTGTTCCCACTTCTGGATGCCTCCTCCTTGGTTTGACGAAGCTGCCTGAGTTTCGCTGTGAACCAGGTGTTGTATGTGCGGAAGGTATTAGTCGGCACATACATGTCCTCCAAAAAACTGATGATGTCAGTGTCAGTTCGTCCAGGTCAGTGGCTGCAGCCTCAAAAACACTCCAGTCAGTGCAGATCAAAGCAGGCCTGTAACTCCAGCTTTAACTCGTTGGTCCATCTTTTCACACTCTTTACAACAGGTTTAGCAGATTTCAGTTTTTGTCTGATCACTGTCGGGATAAGATGAACCAGACAGTGATCAGAGAATCCCAAGGCTGCACGGGGGAAAGAGCGATAGGCGTCCTTTAATGTTGTGTAGCAGTGGTCCAGTGTGTTAGTGTCCCTGGTGGGACACTTAATATGCTGTCTGGATTTTGGGAGTTCGTGGCTGGGGTTTGCTCTGTTGAAGTCCCCGAGAACAATGAGCAGGGAGTCTGGATGTTTTTCTCCACGTTAGTTATCTGGGTGGCCAGGCCTCACTAACACAGGCCTGAGGTGGAATGTAAACTGCGACCAGGACAAACGAGGAAAACTCCCGCGGTGAATAAAAAAGGTTTACAGTTTATGAATAATGTCTCTAGGTGAGGGCTGTATGATTTTTTATTTTCCAACACTGACATCTGTGCACCAACCTTCGTTTATATAGATACAGAGTCCGCCTCCCCTTGTTTTTCCCATGAGCTCCGTTTCGCGATCCGCGCGGATGATATTAAATCCCGGTAGGTGAAGTGCGCTGTCCGGGATGTGAGGGGAGAGCCAGGATTCGGTGAAACAGACGGCAGCAGATCTGCAGAAGTCAGTTAGTACTGTTGAGGAGAAGCAGTTTGTCCATTTTGTTGGCTAGAGAGCGGACATTCGCCAGGTGAATTGAAGGGAGCACAGTGCTATCCTATCCTAAGGATCCCAAACAGAGCTGCTGCTCCTCCAACTAATAACTCTGGGAAAGTTCCGGGTTCTTTAAGGAGCGGTGGAATAGTGTGAGCAGTTGAAAGTCCAATATTTAAGAGCTCTTCTCTGGTAAATGTTACCAGAGAGAGGGCAGAAAACAGCGTTGATAAACAAAAACACAAAAAGCAATACGGATCGTAATCCAGAGGCTGCAGTCTAGCAGGCAGGAAAGACTTACGATGCCGTTCAGTCTTAGGGTGCTTTCGCACCTGCCTCGTTTAGTTCGGTTAAATCGCACTAGAGTTCGTTTTCCCCCTTGGTGCGGTTTGTTTTGGCAGGTGTGAATGAAGCAATCGCACTCGGGTGCGCACCAAAAGCAGACCAAACAAGCGTATGCTTTCAAACGAACTCTGGTGCGGTCCGCTTGTGGTGTGAAGGCAAACCAACCAACCATAGGATTTTATGATAGTGGAGATGTGATCTGAGCATTATTTCTAAAGCTAAACCACTAATAAATCCATCTGCTGACCGCGAAATGTGTTCAGCGATCTTATAATTGATCTGTATAAGCCGCTATGTTTATGAAAATCATTTGGTAACATATACTTGTCAGCGCGGATATTTCCCCTGATAAATGGGTTAAAAGCTGTTAAAAAAGGAGGGCCAGTAGTACTCCATTTACCCTGTCAGTTCAAGTCCATAAAACATGCGTGACAGCGATACCACAGTATACTATAGGCTGAAAAGCCCCGAATTATTACTGTACATGTCACTGTTTTTATGTTCATAATGGGCTATGCGGTCGATCTGCGGTCTAACATTACTAATCATGCTTATAATAAATTATTACTTCCTGAGCTCTTTGCGACACAGATCAGAAGCATTAAAGTGCTGCATAAACTTCTGTCAGTCACCGGAGTTTGATTTCCCCATGAGTCCTGATGTTGCAGGATGACAATCGCCAAAGCTGTTCAATCAACAAGTTACCTGTAAGTCTGTGTAACGTTATGGTTACTTCTCTTGGTTCGTTTGTAAAACTGCAGTGTGAACATGAACTGGACCAGAACTAAAATGCAACACTGTATAATTTTTTCCACTTGGTCCGGACCAAATGAACAGAACTACAGGCATGAAAGCGCCCTTACATTTTAATGGGACCACCCTGCCACTGAAAGTGCTCTACCGACACACCTCTAAGGCATGGTGGGTGGGTGCATGTCATTGTTCATGATGATGTTCATTTTTCTCAGCATCCTCACCTCCGCCACCTGCCCAACCCTGGTCTGTGCGATGCCGGTGATGGAGCTCGCCTTTTTAATTAGCTTATTGAGTCTGTTCCTGTCAGATGTGCGAGCTCCCACCCCCAAGCACACCCCACGAAAGAAAAGAGCACTGACCACAACAGTCTTATAGAAGGTGCAGAGCAGAGGTTGGCGGATGTAGATCTCTTAAAAATTACAGCAACAATTAAAATCCTGAACACGTTTTTGAGGGATCCCAAATATCATCTAGTTAGTGTTATTGACAAAATCCCAAAAAATATCTAAATGTAATTTTTTGTCAATATTGCACACCCTTTGTTCATGGTAATGAAGAAGCATCAGTCACCCAGTGCAACAGTGTAGATCCTTGATGTGCTTTTAACAACAATGGAGCTCTGTGGCACAGCAGGATAAGCATACACACCTGCACATAATGATTATTTTTCAAGTCAATTAATCTAACGACTAATTTCAGGTATTCTAAAGGGGAAAAAAGTTGCCTATTACTCCATTAACATACCAATATTTTTTTAAATCGTCCCGATGAAGCACTTCAGAATAATGAGAATAGCAGCATATCTTAAAATGAATCAAATTTCCTCATCTCTGATGTGTTGTGATAATAACAATAACAGACATTAATTGAGCTACTTTACTTAAAACTTTAAATGTTTCTGACAAGGATTTATTTCAATATTGAGTAATGCAGTATGTTAATCAAACGTATTTCTGCATCAGTGTGGGGCAAAGAAACAACTGAAACGATTCAAAGACTGGGCAGACAGTCACAGATTGATTCAGCTGTTCTCTCGCTCATACGTGGCCGTTAAATAAACAGAAAATATGAAACGGCCGAACGTTAGATGACACACGGTGAAACATTACGTTACCAGGACAGCAGCGGGGCAGAAATTTTAAACTTTTTAAAATGAAGGCAATGAAGAAATGGCCACTTTACAGAGCTCACAGAGCAGCATGTTGTGTCTGTCTAAAATACAAGGCGAGGTCTTGTAGCTGGAGCTTGTCTGGGGGAATCCCTGCTAACACTGGATGCATTCATTATTGGTTTTCACAAGATTTGTTGACTATAAAGGAAATACTGAATATCACTATTAATATCACTATGAAAGGTCGTAAAGTCAGACCAGTGAGTGATAGTTTGTTTTTTGATTTTTCATCACTATGAATCCCTTTAAAACTCCTAAATTCTAAATGATTTGTTCCCGAAATTAAAACATTTTGGATGCAAAAGACTTGATGAGACCAAAATTTAACATTCAGAGAAAAATCTTCGAAACCATCATTATGATCATTATTATTATCATTGTTTGTAGTTCAGTGTTGCATTGTGTTATACCAAAGCAACATAATAGCCTGTTGTAAAAGTCTACTGGAAATCTTAATCATAAATTGTTATCTGAGTCACTCTGAGTTGCTCATCTTTCTCATAAATACATTGCAACTTTTCTGCTTCCTCTTTTCCTTTTAAAAACTAAAATATTACTGATGATACAGAGCATAAATAAAATACAACACAAACATTTAAACAGGAAATACTTATGTCAACATAAAACTAATTATCTTTAAAAATTTAACCATGAGCATCCTTCAGAGGGAAGAATCCAGCCTGAATGAACTTTTTAATTATAGGCTGATATTCAGGCAGCTCTGTTGGGCTGTAAAAAGGAAAAAAGATATAAAGGGAGAGAAAACAAGTGGGTGAGAGTGTGAGACCACCGGGGGCCATCAGACTGATGATATCCACTGAGGCTTCCTGCCTTGTTGGGATGTAAACAAAGAGACAAAGGAGCCTTTTTAATATCAACTGACATTAACATGCGTCTCATATCAACACTGTGTACAGATATGACTATGAGGGCATATATTTATGCCTGGTATTAAAATATGTCTCTTGGAAATCAAATGAAATATTGAAATACAGCTTGGAACACACATCTCTTTACCTCCATAACAAATGTATCCATGCAGGGCTCGACTATAACGGTGGCCCGTTGCCAGTAAAAAGTAACGTCTGGACAGTTGGACTAGCAACTCAACATTAATATATATATATATATATATATAAAAACTCTTACGTGACTCTAATCTCAATCAAGCGGCAACCTCTGGGTCCCAAAGTGAAACCATGCAGACGGAACTTAAACCTGCATTCTCTCTAACGGCCAGCAGGGGACGAGTCTGTTGGTTCCATTGGAAATAATGATAAAATGTTTCTACTTCTCAGGTGATTTATTACCTTAATAAACATAATCATAATGAGTTTATGGTCTCAGTCGCTAGTTTCAAGTCTTCTTACAACACAGCATGATCGTTGAGTAAATTATGGTCCTATTTAGGGGGGAATAGACGATAATGCAGTGTATGCTTTTAGGCGGGACTACCTTGTGATTGATGGGTCGCTACTATGGCGACCTGTCAATCAGGATAGAGGCAACTTGTATCCGCTGCTCTGTGTACATTTTTGTAAATGGCTGTCAGCAGGAGAGAGAGCATTTCATGTTTGAGTCTGTTAGTATGTTTTGATTTAAAAGTAAATTGTTTTGTTAACCTTTTTTATTTAACTGATTACATTTTACTTGAGTTTTTTTATATCCAGGATGTATTTAATAACCGTAGATATTAACAATATAAAATAACTTACACTGATAAATAACTTTTGGAAGGAGGGCCAGTGAAAATTGTCTTTGGACCGGTAAATTTCAAACCAACTGGCCCAGTTGCAAAAAGCTCTGCCATGAAAAGTAAACACGTGTTAACATGTGCTTCATCAACAAATATCAATCAATAATGAATAAATAATTCACTGTTTGTGCTTGCTGGCTGAATCAAAACTTTATTTAGGATTGTAGGTGATTATACACTATGTGGTCATTTTATTGAGACTTTGACACTTAAATTTATTTGGTTTTATTTATTTAATTATCTGACCCACCGGTCAACTAGTGATCAGAAGCTCAGACCTCAGCAATGGGGCAGGGACAGATGATGGTTACACATTATGGGAAATGCACCTATTCGTTCTTGCCAAAGGTTAAAGAATCTAAAGATCACTAATTAACATGTACATTTTTGTACATTGGTTTTTGCACAGATTAAAGAGATGTAAGATGTAAATTGGTGATTGGTTAAATTAGTAAATTGCCAAGTATGAAAGGCAAGTAAACACATCCTGTCCTAATAATGCGGATATTGGCATAGAATGAACATTTTGCAACATAACATATGTTTATTTAACGCCTAAAGTATGATGAGCAGTAGCGGCAAAACTCAGAACGTGTTTATCTCAAATAGAAATTGTATCATTGTGACAAAATCCATTCCTATGATTTACAGATGTAGTGTGTTGAACAAAATGTCTCCGAGCATAGTACATAAAGGTAGGGCTGTGCAATTAATCAGAATTTAATCACGATTTCGATTTTGGCTTCCAAGGATTATAAAAACAAATCCAGTTGTTCAAATCCAGCACACTCTTTCCTTCTTCTGCGGTGCCCCCCGCCCCTCCTTGTGGCTCTAAGATGCTGTTTTAAAGTTAAAAATATTTGATTACTATTTCCTATTTCATGCATTATTTTGGATAATGCATAATCATTTAAAAAAAATAAGCATTCAATTTTAAAGGTTCAATAAATGCATGATGTTTCATAAGTCAATCAATAATCATTTTAATAATCGTGATTTCAGTTATGATCAAAATAATCGTGATTGTGATTTTTGCCATAATCGAGCAGCCCTACATGAACTTAAATCGGCCAGAAAATTAAAAAATGTGTTAGTTTAAAGTGTGCTAACAATGACTGTGTAGGAGACAGGAGACTGGGTGTCCCTGGGGTAAGATGGTCTGTTCATATACCTTTTTACCTTTTAGCTTTGCTTGGTAAAAATATGTTGTTTGCTAAAGAGGGCTTGCAGTTAGGACTAGTGATAGACCGATTAATCAGTCGGCCAATTGCTCTGGCTTTTTGAGATAACTGGCATTGACTGTTAATTGCACTCACAAGGTCGATATATCATCCTAAATGACAGCACATCTCATTTAAAAACATTACTGGCCAGCATTAAATATATATTGTTAAAGAATAATGAAGATGAATGATGTCACTTCTGACAAACATTCTGAAATCTACAGCATAACCCAATGTATTTTTCTATTTCATTCATAAAAATCTAAAACTGAGAACCATGTAGTTTTGATTTTACTCTGTTTGGATTAATGGAATCATATTGATATTGGCATTATCTATCAGCCAGCAGCCGCCCTTCACTCTAAGTATCGGCATCGGCCACTAGCTACAACTACAGATGCTTCTGTGACTATTTTGACCATCACTATACCACCTCTGTGATGGATCTTGCTGCAACCCAAACTGGCTGTGTGGGATCTGAGTAAACAGCTGGTTGGGGCCAGAGTATGCCTCGTTGACCACACAACACTGTAGAGATTGCACAAATGCTACATCAGTTGTTTCCCTGACATTTAATTGCACTATAAGAAAGTCAAACTACTTCATGCTTTGCTTAGTTGGACAGTCTTGATCATTTGGTGCAGAGAATTAAAAATAATGTACCTGGATATTCCCAGCACAAGTGATGGACAGAGGGAAAGCTAAGCTTTGCCAACACGAGCTTTATCAGTTCTGAGAGTTGGGGGAGAAAAAAAGACATTTAATTATTAAAACACCCATCCACTGTGCTATCCGACTGTCAGCCAATAAAGCATCAGCACAGTGAAACGTGCTTCAGTCCAATGTATTACATCTTGGTAGTTTTAGTATCTGTAATAGTTGTTTTTTGTTGCCTTGTTGATAAACTGTCTTAAAAGCGGAAACTAAACACAACTATCTGAAAATGATTAACAAAGAGAATCAAACGAAAGTGTTGCTCATAACACCTGATTCGTCTTTAAGAATAATGCAAAAGTAGTTAAGCCACACTGCACAGGAGGACTGCTAATGGAACTCAGAACAGGAGACATAAAGCCTGTTTAATTGAGCAATTTTCAGCGGAATGAGATTTATCCATCCACTTATATCAGACATGACTAAAAAGACATTTCTTACCTGATTGGCAGTTGTTTTCTTTCTTTCAAGAAGAGCTGATGGAGCTATTTTTGTGATGTCTCCATCTCGGTTTGATGATATGAAATGTACTGTGTGTTGATTCAAAGTTCTTTAAAATACAGTGCAGAGAATCTTATTGCTGTTTCTTCTTCGTGTTAAAGTTCTTGTCTTGTCACACTGTATCATACTTACATCAAAACACACAAACGTGTGTCATGCGCCACTAACAACAATATGATGTTAATCAAACTTGAGAGGTTTATTTAGGTTGCGTTTATTAACATTACAGAAGGGAAGGTAGTGCGCGGTTTCCTTTTCATCACAGGAATTAAAGTGATTAAATATTTTATTGACTCCTGCAGGATGCGTCACCAGCTGCAGAGTCACCTTGAGCTGGGAGGGCATCTGTGTCATGCTCAAGAACTCACTTAGCATTCACTACATCCTGCTGCCTTTTGCAAAGACATGAGAAAACCAATGTTAGTGCAAATTACTGTATTATTGGTCATATGAGCACTCACAATGTCTCCATCTAAGATGTTAGGTTATAAACCAGTATCATAATGCGCATTCTAATCAAGGAATAAAATGGTGTGTAATTCATATAAAATCTTAATTATGTCGGTGTCAGATGCCTTTCAGATTGATTCTGAAACTGAAAAGCGTGCAGACATTTTAGGTAAATTTCTGAACAGTTGTTATTTGTGAGTCATAAGTTTTGTTGATGTTGTGTTTTGAAGCACCCGCAGCCAATTGCTCACTTGCATGGAAGTCTGATCATCTGGAGTGTGATACACCTACACAGGTGGACACAAACTGCAAAATGTCAGGCAGAAACACAACTAATTGGGAGCCAGATTTTTGATCGTTCAGGTGATTAATCAGGTGTTGTGAGCCCCCTCAAACTGCATGTAAAACTATTTGGCAGAAAGGCTTTAGGCCCTAGATTTTACTCGAAGAGATGAGGCAGATTCAGTTTGTGATCAGAAGCGAATATGTCATGGCTGATGCGGCGGGTACTTATCAACATCAACCCGCAGGCCCGAGAGAGCCGACCGGTAAGCCGGCCACCATCCCAGAAGCTCTAACCGCAGTACCCCAGCACTAAAAGCCCTGTCCCCAACAAAACCCAAAGGAGAGAGAGAGAGAGATGACGCATGCACACAGATAGACTAACAGTTACCTTTCATGTCACCGCAAATATCTACTGTCCAAGATGGCAACACCAGCTCCTTATCCACAACCTTAAAAAAATGTTTTTCAAATGTGTTCCCAAACCTGCTCAAGCTCATCCTCCAAACAAGTCTCCTAGAACGCAGCAAACTTACTATATAAGGCTTACCAAAAACAACCAGAAATTCAAAAACTGACGAGCCCCCAGTTTGTTACGACCCGGCTCTCAAGCCACAACAAAAGAAAAAGATGCAACTGAGCTTAACTATAATAAACTGAAATTTATTAACAAGCAAAAAGGTAACAATGAGGTGTGGAAATCGGTGTCAGTATTGTGAGGTGGTGCATGTGTGCAGAGATTAATATATGGTGCGTGTTGTCAATGTAAGAACAGAACAAAACTAGAAAGCAGCAGGGTGGAAGGTGCAGGAACCAACACTGGCGTCTAAACGGGCACAGGGTGCTACCAGTTCCCTCGATTGCCTGCAGAGACACACGCAGACACCACACAGTACACAGGCCCAAGACACAGAGCTCTTGGGGCCGTCACAATAGAAATGAATGGAAAGCCAAATCCTGTCTGACCATGCCCTCAGGTCTGTGTGGGCATCTACAGTTTGTCATTTTTTGATTTGATTTATTTATATATCTTCAAAAAACGCACAATCCAAGTGAAGACATGTCAAAGTGAGGACACTTACTTTCAACATGCCATACCTCCCATGATAGTGTGCATGTGAACATGTGAGTGTGCATCCACGTCTCTGTGTCTTCATCTGTCGGTATATGTGCGCACATCACGGGATGTGTGTGTGGGTCTGTGTTTGTGTGTGAACGCCCGAGCGTGTTGTCAGTGCCTCAAACTGACAGCTGAACTATCCACCCAGCATTAATTGAGTTCACACAAACATTAGGTCGCTCTGGGGAGAAAAAAAAAATAACAGAAAGGGAAAGAAAACACCCTTCATGCCATAATTTGTTTTCCTGTGTCGCCTCCTGACACCGTGAAGATTGAAGCAGAATATTAGCGAAAGATTATGTTGAATTTAGAGAAGTTGTTTTGCCGACGTCGAGCGCTCGGACTGACAGATGAGGACGAGCTGTTTGAGTGTTTATCAGCCGCTGTCGTGGAGCTCTGAAAGGGCCTCTGATGCAGACTGCCATGATTGTGTTGGAGGGAAGAATCGGCTGGAACAGACTGGACAGAGAATGGGGGGGGGGCTACTTCTGAAATCAGAGATGGAATGAGTGAAGTAGTGAGGGATGGACTGAATAAATGGGAGGTAGGTAAGTGAGTGAGTGGGGGTTAGGAGGTGACGGAGGAGGGAGGGGTCAGTCAGTGAGAGAGTGAGGGAGAGGTAAGATTCGCATCTCCCGACAATCGCAGTGGCGTTACCAATCCAGGGCTGCCAGAACATTATCAGCCCAATTGATCCTGGGGTGTGAAGGGTTAACAGACATAATCCCGCTGACTGGTGCTGACGGGCAACCTGATCACAAACCAACAGCCAATGAGAGCGAGCTGACCAGGAAGAGACACCAGCGTGTTGGAAATTTTGCTTCCGCTAAAAAATGTATAAACATTGCTGATTCTCTCTTCTCAGCCTGTAGTTCATCTAAAGTTTTATTCTCTTTTTGTGTTTTTCTGTGCAAACATATCAAACACAACTGCAACTAGCTGACATGTTTAGGCCTGAAGTCGAGTTTGATCACATGAGTTTCTGTGAGATCCCCGGAACCGCCACTCTGAAATCGTTTAGTATAAACGCCAAGTGCACGGTGTGTGGGTTCTTTGGATTAAAATATTATCGGTTAAATCTGTCATTTTGTCTGTGGTATTCCAGGTTTTTTAAATCAGTTAAGATTCAAAAATCCTCTAGTGTGCACCAGGCATTAGGAAGTGAGAGAGTGAGGGAGGGAACTGGTTTCATTGAACAACTTGGTATCTGTGTGTGATCATGTATTTCAACGTGTATAAAAACTAATGACCTCCAGAGAAATTGAGTTCAAGTTCTCGATGCTGCTGTCCTGCTGTCGAGCTTTTGTTTCAACTTCTAACGTTGTTTCCTCGCAGCTACAGGATCACAGTAAATTCACAGATCTGATCTTCTCTCTGGCAAAAACTCTGTGCAGTGTTGGAAGAGGATGGATGTGCTTGAGGGAGGTGAATTGTTTGTTTGTCCCAGTTGGAAATGCAGTGAAAGAAATTCACAATCACACTCACAGAGTCACATGCTGACTGAAGTGTCTTTCAGTTTGTTTTTAAAAAACGATCTCACACAGACACAACCAAATGTATTTTTAGTCCATCTCTCATGGTGATCCCACTCCTGCCTCCATAGACTTTCAACCAGCTGCATTTATTCTCCTCTTACACCTTCCCTGCTGTTCCCAATAATTACACATGGACACATAAAATAATTTTCTCCCAGCAGCCATTGCTGCATACAGCACTGGATTCACATCTAATGCAGGATACACAAGTGCTTGTACTATTATTTTTCTAATTTAATATTTGCATATTTTTCTGGACAGAACATCTGCAGCAGCTTCTTTATCAGCTGTACTTGGTGAAAGCAGAAAGTGAATATACGTCTTTCAGTTTTCTGTATGAGTTTATGCCATTTTTTAAAAAAACTAACGCAGAGAAAGACAAAGGAGCCATGGACTGTACACATGTGGTGATGATGGCACAAAAATCAAGGTTTTATCTAAGCACACACCCAAAAAGGCCTTATGGGCCAATGTGACCCAAATCCGATTTTATTTTTTTGCCCATATGTGACTCAGATCTGATCTTTCTCTCAGGTCTGTTACTGCTACTCCAACACAACACTCGGCAGCTCACACACTCCATCCTCAGTGCGCACGCAGTGTTGAAGCAGATTCTGCTCAGTCCTGCTCTGGAACCCACAACCGGCATCTCCTCGTCCTCTTTTCTCCCCAACCACACTAATAATTGTTGACTCCATAACCAGAAACATCCATTTCTTTAACGCTACCACTCACTGCTTCCCCAGTGCCACCACGGCTGACATTTTAAAAAAACTACAGGACCTTATGCCATCGCTCCCGTCCTCCATCACAAGAGTGATAGTCCATGTGGGAACAAATGACACAGCAGTCTTAACTGACAAAATCAGATTTTAACCATCTTTTTAACTTCTTAAAGCAGTGTGGAAAGTCAGTTTGTATCTCTGGTCCCATTCCCACAGTTGGCTGCGGTGCTGGTTTATGTTTTTAACTGAATCCTGGTTGCAAATGAATGACTATAGCCAGCTAGCTGAACTGTGTCCGCCTCAATATGATTGTTTTAGTCAACCGAGGGTCAGTGGTCGTGGTGGTGGGCTAGTGAGCGTGTATAGGAAAAATTTTAAATGTCATCAAGTACGCTGTGATGAATTTAGCTCCTTTGAAGTTCTCACTCTTAAACTTGGAGGGCTGCAACCTATCATATTTGTTATAATTTATCGCCCTCCTCAAAACCACCTGGAGGATTTTTATCAGAACTTCCTGAATTTTTATCTACTCTGGTTTTAAATTATGACAGAATTGTTCTTTGTGGCGATTTCAATATTCATGTTGATGACCCCACCAATGTTAATGCAACTGACTTTTTAAATATGACCACTTCCTTTAACTTCAAACAACTTGTCAAAGGGCAAACACATAACCGTGGTCATACACTGGACTTGGTTTTTACCCTGGGTGTCAGCATTTCCTCTGTGGAATTAGTGGACATGACCATATCTGACCACAGATGTATTGTTTTTAGCTGTGATTCGCCTGTTACTCATGCCGCCTCACCAAGCTCCGTGTGTTCTTGCATCTTTAATGAACAAAGTGTTTCAAAGTTTTGCGCATCCTTTCAGAGCCAAAGCCAACACCTGTCTGATTCCAACACTAACAATCTGGTCGATCACTTCAATCATATCTGCTTGTTGTCACTAAATATTACTGCTCCTCTAAAGGTTAGGCCTACGTCTAAAGCTAGTAAGCAACCCTGGATGAATGACAGCATTCGCAGCCTAAAAAGGGAATGCAGGAAAGCAGAGCGCAGATGGAAAAAATCCAGTCTCCAAGTCCATTACCTCAGTCTGAAGGATTTATTAATTAAAACTACAATAACATGGTTAAGGATGCGAGAACACACTATTTTTCTGAACTCATTACTACACATAAACACAACCCCAGTTTTCTGTTTAAGACTGTGGATCAGCTGGTAAACCCAACCCCTCCTTGTGCCTCAGCTGGAAGTAATGATGACTGTGAATTGTTTTTATCTTATTTTACCAATAAGGTGGTGTCAATCAGAGCCTCTATTACCCCCACGGCCTCTTACTCAGAGGTCCCTCACCAGCAACAAGAGAGTTTTAACCAGTTTTATCCCATCGACTTGTCTGAGCTTTTAAAAATGAGAGTGTCCTCCAGCCCACTTGATGTAATACCAACAAAGTTTTTACTGAAAGTAATGGATTCTGTTGGGCCCCATTTGATCTGTTTTTAACAGCTCCCCATCTACTGGTTTATTTTAAAACGGCTTACGTGAACCCACTTTTAAAGAAACCTGGTTTAGATCCCTCCCTCCCACATAATTTTAGACCAATTTCAAGACTGTCTTTTTATTGCAAAGCTTTTAGAAAGAATTGTGTCCAAACAGCTGCTCACTGTACTGAAAAATATTAATTATTATAACAAAATATTTGAAAAGTTTCAGTCTGGTTTCAGGAAGTACCACAGCACTGAGACTGCCCTGCTTAAAGTCACCAATGACCTTTTAATGTCTGCTGATGAAGGCATGTGCTCAGTCCTGGTACTCCTGGACCTTAGCGTTGCTTTTGACACCATTGATCACAACATCATGTTAGACAGACTGAGGCACTGGGTGGGGATCTCTGGTATGGCCCTAGAATGGTTTTAATCCTACCTGTCAAATAGGAAGTTTTGCCTGTCTGTAAACAACTATGTCTCCTCATTCTGTCCAGTTAAATATGGTGTGCCTCAGGGGTCGGTCTTAGGACCCATTTTGTTTTCCTTGTATCTGCTTCCCCTTGAACATTTTATCCATAAACATGGTATTTCTTGACACACAAATATACTTGCCCGTCAGATCCTCAGACCCTGGAATGCTGAGTTCACTTAACAACTGCCTTTGTGAAGTTAAAAAGTGGATGTCAAATAATTTCCTCCAGCTGAACTCAGACAAAACAGAAATCCTGGTCATCGGGTCCCAGCAGATGGCAAATCAAATACTGCCATCTGCTGGTTCCCTAGTAAATCACATTAAGCCTGTGGCAAAGAACCTTGGTGTTTGGTTTGATAGTAATTTAAATTTCAAGCAGCACACCACAAAGCTTGTTCAATCATGTTTTTATCAACTTAGAAATATAGCAAAAATTCGCAGAGACCATTTTACACGCCTTCATCTCATCACGCCTGGATTATTGCAACAGCCTTTTCACCTGTTTAACCCAAAAATCTAATGATCGACTCCAGACTGTCCAGAACTCAGCAGCCAGGCTTTTAACCAGAACAAAGAAATATGACCACATTACCCCTGTGTTAGCTTCATTACACTGGCTCCCAGTATGTTTTAGAATTGACTTTTGAAATTTTATTGATCACTTTTAATGCTCTTCATGGCCTCTCGCCTTGTTATATTTCTGACCTTTTAGTCCCATACGCACCAGCACGTACCTAGAGATCCTCGGGCAGAGGTCTGTTGTCTGTTCCAGAGTCTCGACTGAAAACTAAAGGGGACAGAGCGTTTGCTGTCAGGGCCCCGAGGCTCTGGAACAGCCTGCCCGAGGAAATCAGGTCGGCTGAGTCAGTGAACTCTTTTAAGACCCTTCTTAAAACATACTTTTAGGAGAGCCTTTCCCGATCTTATTTGACTTTATTTTATCCCTTTTATTTTATTCTATTTTACTTATTTTATATTTATCTTAAACGTGTATTTTAGTCTTTTCAATGTTTTTTGCTTTTATCATGTATTGTTTTTGTATTATTGTCTTTTGGGTATTATTGTCTTTACACTTGTTAAAGCACTTTGTAACTTGCTTTTGAAAAGTGCTCTACAAATAAAGATTATTATTATTATTATATGCAAGTTGTTATTATGGTTATTATTTGCAGCAGGTCACATTTAAACAAAAGGTACTGTATTTGTCACATACACATAGCGAAATTCATCCTCTGCATTTAACCCATCCCTGAAGGGAACAGTGGGCAGCCACGGTACAGCACCTGGGCACCAACTCCAGATTGAAATGTGGCGCCAGATCAAACGGCACGGACTGGAGAATCTACCGAACATGTTTTTGATGGTGGGGGAAACTGGAGCACTTGGAGGAAACCCATGCAGACACAGGGAGATTATACAAACTCCACACAGAAAGGCCGGGACGACCAGGGTTCAAACCCGGGACCTTCTTGCTGCGAGGCCAGAGTGCTATCCACTGGGCCAACGTGCTGCCCAGTTTGTCTTTTTATGTTGTTTATATTGTATTTTTGTTGCAACAAGGATTTAAATTGCCTGGCCAGATACCTGGTTAAATAAATGAAAACAAAAAGAAACTAAATCAATGATAAGCACAGACAGTGGTAACTGTGGATGAGAGTCAATACAAATCTTGTCAGGTAATTCATTATAAACAAAGATATTCTAATGTCTGTTTAGCTTCAGACAAAACAAATTTTATAACCCTATTACAGGGTGTAAAATATTTGGCAATAGTAACGTTTATATCAACATTTATATCCATTAAAGGTGAAAATACAATAATCCATAGTCTGCGAACACCTATCTGATGTGTGTTTAGCAAGCGGAGACTCATGAAAGAAAATACCTTATTTTTTCACACTCCGTTAATCATTCCATACTGCAACATGCTGTCTTAAACAGGAAATTAACAGCAGCCTTAATCCAATAAGGGGAAATATTAACTTAGTCCTTAAATAAGTCAGCTTTACATCAATGTATGTTCTACAATAGTTAATGAAAGCATTATTTATATTTTTATTTGTCAAGAGCCAAATAAATGTGCAGTCTGTGCTGTCAAAAGACATCTAAAGACAGACTTCACGAGCATTTTGTCTTCATGTTTATTAATACAGCTGTTGTGACAAGCCTTGCATGTAATTTCCGCCGCAGTATGTTCCCGCTCTTCATCGTCAAACGCAATTAGCTGCGACCTACTTCATGAGAGGGAGAAATACTGTTCTTTAATTGCCTCGCATCCTGGAGAGCAGCAAATGGGGTATGTTTTATATAATACTGCCAGTCAAGCTGCAGGAAAACTGGGAAAATGTTAATGATGCGTGTTCAGGAACACTTATGAGGAGGTTAATGAATAATTAATAACTTCTGGAAAAATGAGAAGACCACATTTCAGTCAAATTATGGGTAATCATAAGAAAATATATGGGATGAATATTAAGTGAACAGATATATTGTAAATGCATATGAAAACGCCAAGTAACAACCAGCAATTTATTAATGTAAAGTCAATCTGTTTTGGGTGAATAGATTGTAGCTATTCAGAGTGATTCTCCTGAATGCACTGTTTTAAGAAATACAAATTAGTATGGTTACAAAATGCCTGAGCATTGCATACATGCATGAAAGCTGTTGTCTGAGAGAGTAATGTTGCCATAATTTTAAAGTTGATGGTCAAATTATAGCAATGAGTACATGTTAATAATTTTAATGGCCTGCTTTTTATTTTGCTGTTGATGTACTTTTGGGAAAGATCATCACTGATTTTAACATTGAAGTCTTGTAAATAGGGGTATGGTAAATATGGTAAATGCTCAGTACTTGTATAGTGCTTTTCTAGTCTTTCAACCACTTAAAGTGCTTTTTATACTACGTCACATTCACCCATTCACACACTGAGGCCAACTGCTCAGAACAGATATTAACATTCCCACACCGATGGAGCAGCCATTAGGATCAACTTTGGGTTCAGTATCTTGCATCCAGTGTCCTGTTAACAAGGCACTAGTACAACATTAGACTACTATTATTATCATCGACAAAATCCCAGAAAATATTGAGAGATGTTTTGTCAATATATCACACCCCTACTATTAGAGGTAAAAGTTTTTTGGCCAAAAAAAATTCAATTGAAGAATTTAAAGAGTATAAAGAGGCAATTTCTCGAAATCTCCAGGCCTTCACATAATAGAAAACAAGACTATAAGGCATAGCGGTGCTTTGAGCTAAATGCTATCAATGCTATCTTACCTTTGTGCATAAGCATGAACAGTTAAGCAGAAAAAATTTACATAACAGACACAAAGTACAGGCCAATTTATACTTCCTTGACAAGTCTACGTCATGAGCATTTATACTTGTGTGTTGGTGTGTGCATCGCTCTGCAAATACACCGCTAAAATGCTAGTTGGTGGTGGGGTTTCTATGTTGAGATTCTTCGTTGGTGTAGGCTACTATAAACAATGGCAACTGAAACTGAGTGGATCATGTTGGAGTTGGAGCTGATCAATGTTCAACAGCAGTTACTTTTGGTGAAATTACTAAAAGTAATTTAGTAAAAGTTTCCCCATCGTAGCTTCCCCACAACGCTTCGAATGTCTATTCAGCCAGTTGCTGAATAGCCTCGTACATCTTCCGTCTCAATCATCAATAAATAATTTAATCGTACCTGTCGATTGTGTGGTCCTTGCTAGTGAAAGATATTTGGTGGTACTAAACAGAGTCAGGGGATCAATAAAGTCATAATGGCAGCACGGTGGCCTAGTGGATAGCATTGTGGCCTCACAGCAAGAATGTCCCGGGTCGAACCCTACTTGTTTGCACGTTCTTTTCTCTGTGTGGGTTTCCTCCTGGTGCCACGGTTTCCTCCACCATCAAAAACATGTTAGGTAGCTTCTCCAGTCAGTGTCATTTGACCCAGCCTGTTCGTGCTCAGGCGTCACATATACACGATCTGGAAAAGCCGTGTCTATTCTATGCAAAATGATTTTGCGTGTATAGTGGAGGCCCCAGCTACGTGTGTATGAGACGCATCCAGGCCATGTGTGTATGTGACACCCCGGGGTGGCTTCCGGTCGCTAACTAGTTAGCTAGCTAGCGATGTTTTTGTTTAAGGAGTTGACAGTCCCCCCCGAGGCAACTTCCCAAACCTCAACCATGGCATTAGTTAGTGCCTAAACCTCAGTCAGTAAATATATGCATGTCGATGTGCTAGCAGGTAGGGTTAGCCTCCTTTGAGTTGCAACGCTATTATATACACGCAAAATCTGCGTTTTGCCTAAAATAGACACGGCTTTTCCAAAGCATAAGATGCGATCGGGTTGTTTGACCAGACACTGCATTTCAATCTGGAGTTGGCCCCCAGGCGCTGTACCATGCTCACTGCTCCCTTATGGATGGGTTAAATGCAGAGGATGAATCTTGCTACATGTCAAACGGCATGTGACAAATAAAGTTCCTTTATAATGATTCATCCTCTGGAATATGGATAACTGTACAAACGTTCATGGCAATCATCCAGTAGTTAAGAGATTTTGTCCAGACCATTAACTGCTGCTGGCAGTAAGAATGTCTGATTCATCACTCAATCAAAATTAACAAAATGAATCTGTGATTTAACTGTTGCTTCATCATGCTACAGATTGTGCCTGTTGATTTAAGAACATTTCACTTTATTTTAGCCATAAGGCTGTAGAAATCTCCATGTGTTCCTTGTGGAGCATCCTGAAGCATTCCCAGACTAGATGGGATATATAATCCCTCCAGGGTCCCTTCTGGGTCTGCCCTGTGGCTTCCTCACAGTTGGACATGCCCAGAATACATCCACAGTAAGGCGTCCAGGAGGTACCTGGTCAGATGTTAAAACTCCTTCTTCAAATTGAGGTACTGTCATGTTCTGCTGTTTTTCACTTTCTCTCACCCCCTCTGTTATGCCTTCCTATCAGTATTTTCAGAAGAAGACCTTTGAATCTAAAAAAGCATCACCATCACAATCTTCCTCTAGATCACACACACAGTATGCACAATCCTTGTCCACACAGGTCAGTCAAACGAATCATGCCATGCTCTCTGTCAGACTCTCTTGCTCATTCTGTTTATTAGCATCACTCACTATCATCTCCTCTCGGCCTCCTCCCTCTTTGTCCAGAGATGAAGTCGTCAGTGGGAAACTTTTCATTAACTCCTCTTCTGCAACTTCCACCCTCACCTCCACCGCCTAATCCCTCTTAATTTGTTCCTCCTGCTGACCTAAGCACCACATTCAAATGTAATTTAGTTATACTGTAATCACCTGCGGAGACTCAGTCATGTTTCCAACCCTTACCACAACCACTAGAAATGGAAATTTTCAAAGGAATAAAAGCGTATAATATGTAAAAAAAAAAAAAAAAAAGTCGTGCAAGACCAATTTAATGCATAAGTAGCTAAAAATACACATTTAACTGAAACTGTCATAATTATAATGTTATCATTTAAGGATTTAGGCTACTTGTCATTTGCACAAATTAAGAGATTTACAATTTGCCTTAAAAGTGAGCAGTGGAAGCGAATGTTACTTAGGAAATGTATTAATTACAACCACTAATCCACACACACACACACACACACACACACACACACACACACGTGTATGTGAAGATGAGCAGAAAAGAGCCAAGAGCAGACACGGTAGCAGTAGTTTTATTTCCCACAGACGGTTTATTGAACTGGTCTCCAAAATTGTCCTTGGGTGTGGTGAGTGTGACTGGTTGTTTGTCTATGTGTGGCCCTGCGATGGACTGGCAACCTGTCCAGGGTGTACCCCTCCTTTCACCCGATGTCAGCTGGGATTGATTCCAGCCCCCCCCGCGACACTGTACGCAGGATAAGCGGTTGACGATGGATGGATGGATGGTTTATTGAACTGGGACTATAATTTAGAGCATTACACAATTATGAAACCTAATAACCACAAACTATGTGCACTGGGTTATGGAACAAAACAAGCAATGTAAAGATGTCACCTTGAAAACAATAATGGTTTCCTTGTGCCAAAACGTATATGGGAGAGATATTGTCTGCTTTAGCATTTTCTAAACTAACTGATGCCTGACCAAGAAAGTTCTAATAGTTTAACAGAAAGAACCAAAGCATGGATGTCTTTCTCAAGATGTGTGAGATATTAAAGAGGTGGTATTATGCTCATTTTCAGGTTCAAAATCTTTTTTGGGGGGGAAAAAAAACACCATACCCCCCCCCCCCCATACTGCACATTACTGCAGCCACTCTTTTCACCCTGTGTTGAAAGCTTCCTAGTTAAGGACTACTAGCCAATCAGCAAGTGTTTCAGAGTGGTGAGTTATTAATCTGTAACAAAAGTAAAGTTTTAACTGAGCTCTGTCTCTACATCACAGTAACAACTTTATGTCCACTGACTGCCTGGAGGGTAGCTAGTGTTTGGAAGGGAGAGGAGAGCTGTGTGCTGCAGCTTAGTGTTTTTCCACTGGTGTTTTTGAGGGCGTGTCGGAGTAGCCGCTTGGCGAGCGTTATGAGGCGCATTTTGCTTTCATCCCTTTGATGTCACAGGAATGAAAGGGAAGCGGCTGGACTCCAAACGAGCTGTTTTCAGGCAGTTCAGAGCAGAGTTTTCTGTGGGAGATGGGAACTCCATGTGGGCTGGACTTTGGGCTTTTTCACTTTGCAAACCTATAAACATGTCCAAAAAAAAGGTATATAACTCAATAAAGGAGAGGCAAAAAGCCAAAAAGCATAATACCACCTCTTTAAAAAATGTCCTGTGAGGTTATACTTGCCTACACACCCCTGTCCATGCATATACAACCAACATGACGAAAGGGAACTGGTGAAGGCTGCTGCACAAATTTAATCTAATGGTTATGCAACACACACTCACGCACAAACACTTGTATGCACACATGAGCACCAGATAATTAATCATAATTGCTGATCTCGCTCTTCTGCTTGCTAATTGCTCTCAGTAAGAGCAAGTCAAGATGAGAAAAATATATTTTCCACTTCATCAGTTTAGCTAGATTCAGTTTGAAATCAGAGTTTGAATCTAAGTGTTTCTGCATTTATATGGGAGATTTTATTGGACTTTAATATTTGTAATTGTTACATTCCTCTGGATGGTAAGTCCAGGGGGAGGAGGAGCAACAATATTTGAAATAAAACCGGGGCAAAAGAGGACAGGAAGTCAGGGTATGTGCAAACTAAAAAGTGTATTTATTACAATATTGAGAAAGGAAAACCAAACACAAAACTACTCTCTCAAAAGGAGACAGCGAGCAAACAAGGTAAGGCAACAATAAACACAGGGTAAATAACTGAGGGCTGAAAAGTCCTCTCTCCACTGAGGAGGTTAAAACTAAACTCTGTTCTGGACTCATGGAAGATCCAAGTCGGTGGTGTTCAACCCACTGGTTGAATGGGCCGCCCCTGTCCACTGGGCTAACGGGCTGGCAGTGGTCTGCTCACAGGTGTTGGTCTGCAGTGTGGTCACAACAGGTAGAAAGGGAAACAGACCAAGTGCTGTGAAAAAACCAAGCCTTCTTATCCTCCAGGCACTGAGTGGTGATCAGGCACACCTGCTGCCACTCAGTCATGCTGCCAAGGCATGGGGGGGAAGGGCCACAACCCGAGAGAGAGAAGGAACATACCCCAAATCAAACACCTCACCCTTAGGGTCGTAACAGTAACCCGCAGAAAACAATCCACAAATGTGTACTATTATGCGCAAATATTTCACTGTCCACAAATGTGTATTTTTACATCTGTGATGTGTAAAATCATATCCACAAAAATACAGAGTGACTTCTACACACAAACCAGTTTTTGCACATTTGCAGATTGCTTTCTGTCAATTTGTGCGTAATGTTGAATTTGTATCTTCCTTTTTACACATTTGTGGAATCTTGTCCAATGTGTACAGCGGACATCTGTAAAAAACATATACACAAATATCTAAACTACCCAAAACATGTATTTTTACATTTGTGGTGTGTAAAATCATATCCACAAAAATACAGTGCAAATTGAAAATATGTAAAATTTACTTTGTACACATATTTTAATTTCACATACAAAATGTTATTTACGCATTTGTGGATCCATTTTTACAGTTTTTGCACATTCACGGATCATTTCCAGTCAATTTGAAGGTCACATTACATTTGTGACTTCCTTTTTTCGCGTTTGTGGAAGTTTGTTCACTCTGCACCACAGATCTGTAAACAGAGATCTGTAAATGTGAGAGCAGTTTATTCGCTACACCAGCAGGTGGCGGTAGCGACACAAATATCCATTACAGTACCCAGGGTCATCTGTAGGAGACAACAACTTCTGCTTCTGCTGGACCACTGGACTCTACTCAAGTCTATATTTTTCTGTACAAGTGTATATAATTTACTAGTAGTCAACTATCACTGTTTACATTTATATTTATATATGAACCTGACAATTGTGTTTGTGTTTGAATAATATGTAACACCTTCCTGTCAGAGCTGTGAAAGAAAGCTTTGTAAAAGTAAATGAAAAGCAGAGAACTTATGTATTCTATAAAGCCCAATCAGGAATACTGCATTTCAATTAAGTTATAACTTCTTTTGACATGAAAAACACAAAAAAGGTAAAAACAATACAAACATTGTTTGGGCATAAAAGAAGAAGATATACTTTATTTAATCCCCAGAGGGGAAACTCAATGTTTTCTTTCTGTTATTATGTACACACACACACACACACACACACACACACACACACACACACACACACAGAGGTCTGAAATACACCCACATGCACAAACACGACCCATAGCAACACACAGAGAGATGTCAGAGTGAGGGGGCTGCCAGTCAGTGCGGCGCCCCGAGCAGTTGGGGGTTCAGGAGCTTGCTCAAGGCCTCCTTCGACAGTGCCCAGGAGGTGAGTTGGCACCTCTCCAGCTACCAGTCCACGCTCCACAACTCTGGTCCAAGCTGGATTCGAACCGGCGAACCTCCGGTGAAACTTTGTGCAAGATATATACATACTGACAGAACAAAGCATTAGGTACACAGTAGTATGTTTATTCTCTTGCCTTGCATTCAGTCTTTTTGTGGTTTACCCAAATCTTGAGTAGTATTCAAATTTTTCACATCAACCTAAATGACGCAAATTAGACCACAGATCTCCATTTGATAAGACTTTGTCCTAGACACGCTTATCAGATAGGATTTTTGCTTTTAGTTGTTATATTACAGAAAGTGTATGAAACCCATGACCCAAATAGTCATACGTTCTGTCATTGTGTTACTTATGGACGGAATTATGGTGAAAACTATTTATTATTTTAATTATTGGGGGGTAATAAAGTTTATTAAATAAAATGTAATAAATTTACTACTTATTACCCCCCCCCAGCAAATGGCTAGTCATTTATTAGCTGCAATAGGGCTAGTCTGATAAAGTGAACATTGCCCCTCATGGTGTCTAAGATGTCCCCCAGTAATGTCAGTCTTGGGTTGGTTGGGAATGGTACCCCAAGATAGATCTCCTGTATTGAGGTGTCATATAAACCATACTCCTACTTACTTTTAAGACCCTTATACACAGGGTTTCAATTGCTCCTACAAACAGTAGGTACAACAGTACTTTATTTAAATATAAAATGTAAAATGTAAATGTAAAACAAATACAGTGATAAAGTATTCAATAGTAAACTATATACACTTGTACAGAAAAATATAGACTTGAGTAGAGTCCAGTAGTCCAGCAGAAGCAGAAGTTGTTGTCTCCTACAGATGACCCTGGGTACTGCAATGGATATTTGTACAACTCATGAGAGACAATGTCGCTACTGCCACCTGCTGGTGTAGCGAATAAACTGCTCTCATATTTACAGATCTCTGTTTACAGATCTGTGGTGCAGAGTGAACAAACTTCCACAAATGCGTAAAAAGGAAGTCACAAATGCAAATTGACAGGAAATGATCTGCAAATGTGCTAAAACTGCTTTGTGTGTAAAAATAGATCCACAAATGCGTAAATAACACTTTGTATGTGAAATTAAAATGTGTGTATAGAGTAAATTGTACAAATTTACAAATTGCACTGTATTTTGTGAATATAATTTTACAGAACACAAATGTAAAAATACATGTTTTGGGTAGTTAGATATGTGTATTTTTGTATTTTTTTAAATTAATTAATTTTTTTTACAGAAAACGTACACAGTACACATTGGACACGATTCCACAAATGTGTAAAAAGAAAGATACAAATTTAACATTACGCACAAATTGACAGAAAGCAATTTGCAAATGTGCAAAAACTGTTTTGTGTGTAGTAGAAGTCACTCTGTATTTTTGTGGATATGATTTTACACATCACAAATGTAAATATACATATTTGTAGATAGTGAAATATTTGCACATCATTGTACACATGTGTATTTATTTTCTGTGGGTTACAAATATTAAAGTCCAATAAAATCTTTCATACATTTACAGCCTGTAGAGGGTGATCTGTGTGATGTGGTCTCTCTTAACCCTATCAGTCCCATGCCCAAAACTGTGCTTTGTAAAACTGTATTTCCATTTATTAGCCTCTCAAGTTCTCATTAGCTTAAAATATGAATGTATTGCAAATTTTCAGAACCACCAAGAAACAATTGTTTCAAAATGTGTTCTATGAGAAATCTTGATGTCCCCAAATATGGCTCTATACATGGCAGAAATCCAAATAACCAGTGACATCTGTATTTCACAGTTCCTGAAAAAAAGACCCAAAAGCAGATCTCGGCAAGGGTTAACACAGTTTATTGAACAAAGGAATTGCGCTGGGAGGTTGGGCCAAAGAGGGTGTTCCTTTCTTGATCCAGGGTAATGGAAACAGAGAGACTGCTGGCGGGCTTACGGACAGAGCAGACTGGGAAAAGGGTCCAGGCGGCTGGCGGAAAGGGTGTTTTCTGGTTGAGTAACAAAACCAAGGCTTGGCTGAGGTAGTCTGAGGCAGAGAACAGAGGATAGTCTTTGCGAACAAATAAATCGGAAAAAAGGCACAGATTATCGGAGAGGCTGGTGCACAGGCGTTACTTCACAATGATCCGGCAGGGGCCTGGATGTCTGAGCCTCTCCTAAAAAGCCTGTTCTAATTTTAAATGTTGGTGTTAATTGGCTATTTTAACATCTGGCCAGTGGACAAAAGTAAAAAATCAGCCTTTTGGCCAACACTGCCATATTTACAGTAAAGTTGATCAATGTATGTTGCCCCTGAAAATTTTAAAGACGCATTCATAGTAACTTTTTTAACTCTGGTTTTACTCAAAAGTAAACCATGTCACTAACCTTTCTGACAAGAAGGGAACATAAGCAGTCGTGATAACTAAGTTTTTCTCATAAAAGAGCAGCACTATTGATATGTTGACAAACATCACTTAAAGGTGGTGTGTGTTATTCTGGAGAAATACCATGACAAATAGGCTACCATGATATAGAGCGAACAATGACTCAGCAAGTAATGTAACGTTAGCAAGGTTGTAGTTAAGCAAACTGTTGCTACACACCTGCTGTGAAGCTAACACGCAGAGAGGAGGATACAGTCCCAGAACCAGCACACCAGCTCCAGACAGTGATATGCTCAACTCTCCTGCTACTATAGCTAACATCTCAACAACAACATAACTTGGTGAACTAGGAAGTAAGCTGAAAGTCCATGGGCAAGTCATTTAACATTACCTGACACACACACTACTGCTGGAATAGCGTTGTGTGGTTCGGTCCAAGCCACTTTGTTTGATTCCCATTGACAGACTCCCGGCAGTGTGCAAACACCAGATTTATTAGATTTTTGAAAAAGGAATGACAGTTTGCAGGAACAGTAACTACGGGGGATACATTGTCATGTAAGACTCATACTGGAAAATAAAGTGAAGAAGAACTAAAACTGCAGTGGAATTTTTGAGCACCTTTATGTCCAGTATTGAGGTGTGTGAGGGTAAATAATGTTTCGAAAAGGAGGGAGGCGAGCTGCACCTTTCACTGGGAGGTGGATTAGAGCCAAATGAATCAATCAGAAGTTAATACCTTCCTGGCCAGTCTTAACCTGCCTCTTATACACTCATGCACGCACGCACACACACACACACACACACACACACACACACACACACACACACACACTGATGCCTACACTACTGCCAGATAACCCTGAGTGGAGATTGATTCATGAGGCGAGTGTCAAGTTCAAGCCAAGGACACCTGAGCACCTGCTTACAGCTAGTACAGCTGAACACCACACGCAAGCAAACACACACACACACACACACCTGCCCAGATATATGCCACAAGGCCTTGGCAGTTAGAAAAGCACACACACATAAATGCAAAAATTAACATTTAATGAGAAATAATAAGCAGGTCAGTACTGACAGAGCTGCTTCAATAAAGGCAACCTTGTGTGACAATAAATGCCTTGCATGACTTGATCATTTACAGTTACGACAAATATCATGCATTGTTTTAGGCTGTTATTAAATGATGATTTAGATTTTCTGTAGTCCTTATCGTGTTTAATAATAAAAGTTTTACTTTTTTAGGCTAACCCAAGACAAATGCATGTATACTTCCTCAGCAGTGTTACTATCATAAAAGCAGCTTATTAACATTTTTATATAAACAATGGATCACATATGTGTGTGTGTGTGAAAGGAGTCACTCATAGTGATGGACCCAAAGAGAATTACCATCAGACTCTTGCTTTATAGCACTTCCAGCTAATTGTTTTGGTTTTACAGCCCGCAACCTTACTATTTTTGTTAACTCTTACTGCTCTGATCGGCATACTTAGTGCATTACCTGGCCAGTACCAAACTACAGACACTAAGTTAGTAACTACCTGGTGAACATAGTGGAGTATTTAGCAGCGTGCCAAATATTATCCTCAGCAGTTCTGGAAGACCAAAACAGAGCTAAAAGAGATTTTACATTTATCAGGTGGACACAAACATGACTTTCTTTATATTTGACGGAGGTTTAAAATGGTAAACAAACTTGTATTTATACAGCACTATTGATATACCTACAACTTAAAGCTCTTCACAACACTTAGTAAAGGCAGCCACGCAAGGTGCCAACTGCTCATCAGGAGTGATACAGCGTTCACGATGATACTAAGCTCACCCATACACACTCACGGAACAGCCATCAATTTGGATGGTTCAGAATTTTGCCCAAGGACACTTCGACTAGAATTAAATAAAAAAAGGAGCTATAAAAAAAAAATACAACAACAAGTGAGTGCCCCAAGAGTCTAATGGTTGAGGTGCATATGATATAAGGGCAGCATATCCTTTGTTGCAGGTCATACCCCTCTTTCTCTCCACTTTTCCTGCCTCTTTCTTCACTCTGCATTGTCAAAGGCAAAAGGTAAAAGAAAACTTAAACTACAACTGTACTGTCTGTAGATGCTCAATTTTCACTCTAAAATGTTAAAACCAAGTGTTTCAAATATCAGGCCAACACATCTACAATGGATCAACCTGACTCTAGTAAATTAATGAACCAAATCCAGAACAGACCTTTTCATAACAATAAATAATGGGTCACATGCATCTATTTTGATTAGAAACCTTGTTTTGTGTTGTTAGCTTAACGTATTATTGTTTTATAGATGTTGTTTGTTAAAAACACTCTGGGCTTTAGTGCCACACTCTGCAACTGGCTATTTGACTTCCTCACAACCAGACCCCAGACAGTCCAGACTGACGGTAACACCTCCTCCACTCTAGTGCTTAACACCGGAGCCCCCCAGGGCTGTGTGCTCAAACCCCACCTGTTCACGTTGTACACCAACGACTGCATCCCCCGACGTTGGAACAGTTTCAGGTTCCTGGGAATCAGCATCACAGAGAACCTGACATGGTCATCGCACATCTCCATGCTGGTGAAGAAAGCTTAGAAACAACTGTATTTCTTGAGGAAGCTTAAGAAGGCAAATTCTTGTTAACCTTTATAGAGGAGCAATAGAACGCATCCTGACTGGAAGCATCACAAACTGGCATGGGAAGTGCACAGCCGAGGACAGGAGGGCTCTGCAGCGGATGATTAAAAGCGCTCAGAAGATCATTCGTACCCGTCTTCCGAGCATCATTGATATTGGTAAGGTGAGGTGCCTGCAGAGCCGAAAGGTTACCAAAAGACAGTAACCTCCCAGTCACGCAGTCACAGACTGTTCACCCTGCTGCTGTGTGGCAAGAGATACAGAAGTGTCTGCTGTTGTACCACCATACTACAGTAGCTTCTTCCCTCGGGCTGTGAGACGCCTAAGCACTACACCATGTTTTATTTTTTGACTTAATTATTTTTCACCCATTTACTGTATGTAATTTTTTGTGTATTAAGATTAATTTTTGTAAGTAGCATAAAGGGAAGTACAACTTAATATCTATACTACCCTGTGCTGTAAAATGATAAATTATTCTACCATGGTGTCTTCTGCCATATACCTTGAAAAGCATTGTGCTGACTTATGGATTTCAAAAAAATCAATTATGTTTCGATTGTTATCTTCATTATGTAATTGATTGGTCACTAAAGACATAGGAATGTTTGGAAAAAACATCCATGCATTTAAGGGTTAGGTTGAATACCTGCATGTGCATGCTTGGTACATGTTTACACAAACTGTATACAAACACACTTTTTATTTTATCCTATTCTTGATACTTACAGCAAATACAAATGCTGTACAATGTTGCAAATGTACTACTGATAACATTTTGCCTGGTGGCTTTAAAATGATTTATTTATGTGAAACAGACAGTTCACTATTAAGCCCCTGGGCCACATTCACAATAGATGATGACAGACATGTGAACACACAGATGAACACACTAAAAACACATTTACACGCCCTCATTGGTGTATGTACAGAATATACACCTCGGTCTCCCCCTCAGTCTCACTTCATGTGTGACTCATGGGCAGGAGACCAGAGGTCAAAACTCGACACTGAATAAAATTCATGACTTTGCCTTCTTGCTGGAAGACAGAAATGTCTGGTGGCTTCATGGCGAGCAGATGATGCCTGTATAGCAGCTTAACGCTGTCATCCGGATTAGTGTGTCATCAAGCTGCATTAAGGTCGTTGATTGTCGTGTGACAGTAAGGAAAGGCAAGCCAATTACGCGAGGTCAAAGACTGGAGCGATGTGCTTCCTTCTGAGGAACACATTCACCAGACTCTGCACTGGAGGATACATTTTCTTATGGCTGTAAATTGAGTATCTCGAGTGGCTTTGGCTTTGTTGTTCTGTCTTGTTTCCCATAAATAATGTTAGTGTCCATTCATCATATGCAGGCATGCAAACTGCTCAGGGGTAAAAAAGGTGAGAAGGATATGCAAGCAGAGAACGTAAGAGGGGCTTACATGTTGTATAGATAACATGCATTCGTCTACTGCAACAAGAGAAAGATACTGACATGCAAGGGTGTAACTTTGTGTTGAAAAGTAGTGGGGACATAAGGGCTCAGAATAGGGATGTGACGATACACTTAGCTTACGAGATGTGGCGATGCACCATACTGGTGTCACAAGAATGAGATGTGATTATAAAATAACAGTATTTTATAGAAATAATCAAAGCTGAAATATATGAGTTCGGGGGTCTGGGGGTCCTCCACCAGAAAACTTTGAGCATTAATCACTTAATTTCCTGCATTCTGGAGACATTTCCTGTTCTGCCTTTCCTACATCAATTTATGATGAAAATGTTTTTATTTATGTAAAGGGAAACACAAAATTCAGGTGGCAGGTGACAATTCAAAATCTATAAGCATTACAGAATCTAATGCAGTGTAGCTCTCATTCTGTGTTGCTTTCACATATGTTTCTCCTGTAGATCAACTTTTCTCATGTAATATCATCCCTGCTCAATTAGCACACATGCAGGCACGATGTAGTCTTCGATCCTCTTAAAACCTTTCTCATAGCACTTTCATTGGTTCTTTGCCATTTCAAGTTGCAAGCTATATTTCAAAGCATTTTTAACCAACTCTTTCAAGAAGTGATGGGGACATGTCCCCAGCATCCCAAATGTAAATAACACAGATGCCGACATGTTTTATCCTGTTGTTAGCCTACATTATATCCAGGTTGCTGCCACTGCTCTGAACAATTAGCTTACTTAACATTAGTGGTTAATAACAGCAAGTAAAGTTCTAAACTTAACAACATTACTGTATCTGACCAGACAGTTAAAATTGTAAGCTAGCTTACTTCAGGCTTGCTTTTCAACAGTTCGTTCGGCCTCTTTTACCATCCTCACGTGTTCAGCTGTCAGAATCCGCAGTGTAGCGGACTAGAAAAAGACCCTCGTTACGGTGCACAAATCACGTATGTGACCCATTTTGGTTTTAAAACGGCAAATTTCGCCAAAAGATGAGAAGTTTGCATGCCTGCAAATGAAATGTAAAGCCTTTATTGCATTCCAAAGAAAGTATAACTAAAGTGTAGGACTGGGCACGTAAACGCATTATTATTGCGATAACGCATTAATTGATTAACACCGACAATTATTTTATCGCATGTTAACAGTTTTTATATGTATAAATATATATATTTATATGGATATGTATCATAGGTTTATGTATTCATAGGCTAATCAGTTTGTTTAACGAGGGAGGGGAAAAAAAGTCCACCAGATTTTGGGCTCAATCATACAACTCTTCCAATGGGAGTCTCTCTAAGCCAAATGAGCACATGATTATCCAAGGGTTTGAAATAATTTCACTGAAATGATGTTCTGGCCTGCCATGTAACGGCTTGAAAAAAATTTGGCCCGATGTCAGACTTATTTGCCAACCCCAGATTTAAAGAGGTGGTATTATGCTTTTTGGCTTTTCCCCCTCTCCTTTATTGAGTTATATTTCTTTTTTGTGCATGTAACAGGAAGTTCCCATCTCCCACAGAAAACACTGCTCTGGACTGCTTGAAAACAGCTCGTTTTAAAGCCCTTCACTTCCTTTACTTGTGATGTCACAATGAAAAC
>NC_060172.1:7600208-7625551 GCF_021292245.1 Micropterus dolomieu
TAGGAGAGCCTTTCCCAATCTTATTTGACTTTATTTTATCCCTTTTATTTTATTCTATTTTACTTATTTTATATTTATCTTAAACGTGTATTTTAGTCTTTTCAATGTTTTCTTGCTTTTATCTTGTATTGTTTTTGTATTATTGTCTTCTGGGTATTACTGTCTTTACAGTTGTTAAAGCACTTTGTAACTTGTTTTTGAAAAGTGCTCTACAAATAAAGATTATTATTCTTATATTTTTACATATATATAATATATGAATGACATGAATATATATGACAGTGTGAACAGGCCAAGTCACATGGAATCTGATCTTTTTAGTGAGACTTTAAAACACATGCTGGCACACACAAATGCAGCATTAGAGCTGCTGCAGCCGAAAGATGAGCTGCCCAGAGAGCAGTTAGAAGATGTGTAATCAAGACAGAGGTTGGCTTAACAGCTCAATTAGCAGCCATAATTAAAACACTCACTCAAAGACACAGATAGCATGGATCACACGCACACACACACTGTTTCAAATAAAAGAGCTGCACACAGGGGCTCGTACAGAACAGCAGAAATAATGTACAAGCGTTATTTCTGAACACACATACTCTGAAGATGAAGCTGTTTCATGTATTCAGTAATGACAGAAACCAGGGAAAAGCTACTCATGCATGTAATTATTAATCACCACCAACAAACCTGACTACATCAGCTTATATACTGCTGCCGCCGTGAGAATATTTCCTGTCTGCAGTTCTTGTGCTTACAGTAGACCTGAAACACATTTTACATCCCACCTCTGTATCAGTAGCTGTTTTTCCATCATTAATGGAAAATAAATTAGAGGTGTTTTTTGCATATTTGAAAATGAGTTAATGCACTTAATGGGAGGCTGGTGGAAAAACAGATAATGAATGACAAGTAAAACACTGTTGTAAAAATATCATAATATCTAATAATAAAGAAGATATAATTGTTGACACATAATGTGCATTAATTAACAAGTTCAAATGTCCTTATTTGTTTACAACTTCAGTATATTGTGTTATAAACATGTAATGTTTGTATGCTGTTTGTAAATGCTTAATAGGGGGATTTATAGTGCTACCCTCTTCCCCAGGACTGTTGTGACCAACCTGTATTCTAGAGAGAAGATCAAATGGGCTTTTATGGTTACTGTGTCCACTCTGAGACTTCAGATTTTAAAAAAACAGCAGTATATCTTAGTGTAATCAGTCACCTGAAAGTGCCCCTGCAGCCTTGTCTGGTTATTTTGATTAATGATATTCTTACAACATGTACGCTCTACTTCTACTTTCAGTTTTGGCTATGTAGTCAGATCTAGGATTATACCAGCTGTGTTTGATGCTGGTGTGAAAGTTTTTTCCGACTTGGTTGCTTGGAATTGACACAGAGTTTTAATTCAGAGTTGGAGAGGACATTTCTAAAAGCGACGATATCTTCCACTACAGAAGTGTCAACAAAGTGCTGGCAACATGGCTACAAAGCCAACCCTCACTGGCATTTACATATAAATAAAATCCAATACTAATACTCTCACAGTACCCCAGTTTGCCTATTTGACACAGTATATTTTGCATTTAACCTACTCGCCTTGTCTGTGAAGTGTAACATTATAACATCTGATTTCTATCCTCATCCACTGATGTGTTCTTTCAGAAATATGTGAGATAATGGGTCATCCCACATGCTAAATATTGCTTTTACACCATGAACCACTCTTTTAAAATGTCCAAAGATCATATATAATGGCATATACAGTATAAGGCCTCACAGTGTTCACTGAGAGTAGAGTTTCAGCTTTGCTATTGAAAATTGCTCTCCCATGCAATTTTTCATTTTTTAAATTTCAAGCAGAACATTAAGTAACAGAGCATTTAGCAAATGTATTTTGCTTCAGGCTCCTTTGATCCTCCACATTGAACGTCTGTGGTTCCCTTCAGGCAGAAGTGGGTGGATAAGTCACCAGAACCTGTGATGTGATTTCATTACAGCGTAATAATCCTTTACAGCTCGTCCCGTCCCACACTGCTGTCATTGACACGTAACGACAATAAATCTAATCAACAAGGGTGTTCAGCGGTGAGGAAAAACAAGCACAAACAGCCACTGAGAAAAACATTTTTATTTCTCTTGTCACTTTTTACTGTATCTGCTTGTTGCTTTATGGCTTTTCCCATCATATTTATGTTATATTGTCAAACTCAGTGTTTGTCGTCTTGATTTGCTGCGGTTGCTACTTCTATTTTATTTCTTTCTTTAGTTTTTTATTTGTTTGTAGTCCAGTAAAAGGAACTTGTTTCTTACTGCTGTCTGTTTTATCATTACACTCGTAAATAATTTAAGGCAATTAACTAAACAAAAATTTAACTTTCTTAGTTCCACTAAAGTGCCAAGTATCACCAACCCAATTATAGGGGGTAGTGATGGGGCAGTCAAATCCCCACTGTGACCCATCCACCAATGTGTCCCTGAGCAAGACACTTAATCCCTAGTTGCTGACATAAATAGCAATTGTAAGTTGCTTTGGATAAAAGCATCAGCTAAATGAATAAATGTAAATTATTAATTGCAGGATGATCACTTGGAATTACAAACAAGACCGATTAGGGATGGGCAGAGGTGTTTACCTTACTATGTTTTCCTCAAAAGTGTCAGGATTTATTTTTAAATCATGCAGGCCATGCCAACAGTGTCAGCTTGTTTCTAGTGCGCTCGCTTGCAGTGAAAATTGCATGTGCAAAAACTGTAAACACATTAAACATCTTAAAATGCACATTTTTTCCTGTTGTATGGGAGTTGATGAATAAACACTGACAGAAGTAGACCTGTCACCAAAAAATTACATTTATATACTGCTAACTTCTTTTAACCAAATATGTTTTGGAAGACAAAGTAATTTCTTCTTTCAGGATTATACAAAATATTTATTATTTTGCAAATACATTCAGTATCAACATTTTGCAATTTGCCTAATGCAAACTCCAAATGATGAAAGTAAGTGAAATTAAGTGGCCGTTTAAGCTCTTGAGATAATTGAAGTATGTGTACAGTAAATTGGGCATCCACTCCGCTGAAATCTGTATAGTTGATCTTAGAGACGTTATGAGGAATGAGGCTGACACAGTACATTCTATGGTATGTTTAAGATGGATCTCCAAAAGACTGTAGACCAATGATGCTCAACCCACTACTGGTCTGTGTCTGTGCAGTGTTGGTTACTGCGCCACAAAGATGTTATCTCACAAGAACAAATATCATTTACCCACTTCCCGCATGGTTAATGTGATCCCTTTTGTTTTCTTAAAATAATACAACTTAAATACAATACATTAAAAAATCAACACAGTTTAGAGTAGACATTGTCCTCTTGTGGCGAGGATGTGTGTTTACAGTAGTAAAAGTAAGGACGAAATATGGAAAGCGAAAATGTGGTAGAAGTAAAGCTTCACACTACGGCACTGCAAACTGCATTAACACATTACCACTTTCATCCAAACATTGACATTCTGACATTTTTAAATATCCAAATAAAATACAGAAGAATTTGAAAAACAAAAGCTAAAATAATGAGCTTTCTCATTGACATAAATTAGCTTGAGGGGGCTGAACTGAGAAAAAAGGGAGTGAAATCTCTTTAAGAAAAGTAGAGCCATAAATCAACCAAGTATACTGGAGAAGCTGACATTCGCTCATGTAATGGAGACAAAGTCAGTCCTGGAGGCAGCTCCACAGACGGGGTCGGGGGTGAAGGTGGGGGGGACATTAACATGGTGCCCACTAGTTAACAGTTTAAGACATGCTAATAAATTACAATGAGGCCTACCACATTAACAATGTAACAGTGTGGATGACATAAGTCAATCAACATGATGAGCTTTTAGTAGGTATCGAAACACTGCTGGACCTACTGTTCTGTAGCCCTGCCAGATGCATTTCACTAATGACATTCTCTGAAACCGCGAGTCTCTGTGAGGGAATCCGAGATGCCAGTCCTACTTAAGTGTGCTTGAACAAGATGCTGAATTAATCCACCTGACCACTGACCTCCCTGTTGAGGCATGTTTAGTTAAACAAAGACATTCTAGACTTTGGCTCAAGGCCTTATCCAAAGTTCTCCTTGCTAAAATGTCAGAAGTTTACTGAAGGGATCGTGTAGGAGGGTGGTCACAGGGATGCCCAGTGTCCTGTTGGATACTACCACCGGGGCTGCGCCATTGTTTAATGTTGCTTAACCAGACCTGAGTGCAACATACCACATGTATAATTTATGATTTCAAAAAACTTATTTGTTCAGGTAAGCACAAAACAAGTTGATGTACTGCCAGAATAGGTAGGGGAACTCTAGCTGAAGAAACTATCTCCCTTAAAGAGGAAGAATAATTTGGAGGAGAGGGAGTCTGGCGTTGGTATATACAGCATAGTGGGTTTGGCAGGTAAGACAAATGATTTGGCTGGTAAGTCTGGGTAAAGAATTGGCCAACAGTTAATGCCTGTGAGATTCCTGCCTGCCAGCATGAATGTTTGGGAACGCCCCAGATTCACAACTCTGGACAGCGGCAGTGACACATAGTTGGAAATTTTTTAATTCTGCAAATAGGGTCTTTGAGGATTCCTAAAAATGCCAGCAAACTAATTAAATAAGCAAGAGTCGTGGTAATGGACATCACTGCCCCACAGGAAGTGCATTCCAACATGTCTCACTCTAAACTCGACAGCTTGGTCAGTGTCCCTACGATTCAAACAATGGCGCTCTACGTACCTCTCTAGCGTCAGTTTTGCACATGCAGGGTCCTCACTGTCAGGTTAGCGATAACAAATATGCAACATTCAGTTAGACACAGCAACACACTCTTAGTACTACTACTCACCTGACTTCGATGTAACATCAAAACATTAGAGGGACGCCTCCAGAAATAATGCTGTAGGGTTACCTACAGCGTCATAGTTTGAAGCCTACGGCCACTGATGAAGCTGCCATATTTGATGGATTCAGAGTGAGAACGAGTTGAAGGTTCAGACAACATTTTGTTTCCCCAGAAGAGACAGCTTCCAATGTTGTGAAGAAATGCTTGACTGTTACCACCTTTCTATTAACAAAGTTGCGGTGTAGACTTTACTGCCACATTTTACTGACCTAATGGAGTACACATCCATACTGAAAAGAGAGACGGTCTCTCAGTCTTGCATGGAACCTGCAAGCTAGCTAGTTGGAAGTTTAGTGCAGTAGTCAGGAAACACCAACATAATTATTGGCATTCTTTGTTAATGAATGGATGTGACATATTACACTGGTTTGTGGGAAGGCTCTGGGGATTCTAAGTAAAGCAGATGACATTAAACTGTCTTTATAAAGTCCTGCTGTTGGAAGACATAAGAAAAGCTCTGCAGTAAAACCAGAGGGCCGTGAGCAAAGGCTGAGAGAGAGACCGGATATATAAACGATACGTACGCCATTTTGTTTCTAGTAAAGATTGTTTCCCCCATTGCATGACTGCTTTGAACCCAGGAAATTGTTGGTTTACCAAAAATATTTTTTCTTTTAAAACACATCTTCACACTTATCTCCAGTCACGTCTAACCATACAGACAGTTTTGGTTTTAGTTACCCGGCATTGGAGAATTAGAGCAGGGGGACAGAGGAGTGGAAAGGATTAACAAACAGCGTTAGAAAGACAAGTAGAGGGACAATGTGAGGAAGAAGCAAAGTAGAGGTGAAGAGAGGTGAGAAGTGATGAAAAGTTGTTCCAATAAGCTGCTGCTGACTCACATCATGCAGCTGGATTAATAATCAGCTCTGGATGGCCTAATTGCGAAATCTCATTGTCTTAAATAAACGAGGAACAGCCAGCGGCCAAGGACACTAGAGGAAGAGCAATTTCCTATTTCCTACTGCAGTGTTTTCATCAGTTATTAAGCCGCATTGATCTTTTCCTTCAGTGGGAGTTTGAAACATTTCAAACAAATAAAGTGTGAGGAAGCAGCAGTTTAAAGCTCAAAGCAGAGACTTGAGTTGTGAGCGGAAAGCTTGATGGTTCTGTTCCCTGAACTTGTTCTACACACACAACTCACTAACTGTCGATGATGTTATGTCCAGATACTTTTAGCAACTGCACTTTGCAGAAATGTTTCAGTGAACAAAAATGTCAACACTGAATTTCACATTTATTTCAGTCCCTAAAAATCAAAAAGCAAGCTCCTCTAGAGCCACGACGCAACGGTGTGTGATAGCGTGTTTGGGTTTATCCACGTGACCAATAAAAAGTCTGCATAAAACACGTATGAGTCAATTTATCAAACATTTTGATTTAAATTTCCAGCTCACAGAACACAAATGTGACCACAGTTTATTTTATTCAGCTTGGAAAGTTTACTCTGCAGGGTTTTAGCTTTGTTTAGATCCACACAGCACAAATGCAGAAAACCATGGCATGTAAACAAAAGTTAATTGACAAGCTGTTTGTTTCTTGGACCTTTTAGAAAGCTGATCTTTAATTAATTTGTCTCTGCTTTCCAAGTGCTGGTGATCAGATGTAAACATTCATCATTCCAGTACACTTATAAACCCTTGTGTTTTGTGTTCATTTCCTGTTTTTCTTTTGAACCTTATTCTGACTTGTAAAAACAGCTCTGTATTTCATTTAGAATAGAACGGACACCCACATGTTCAAACCCTCAGTGATTTGGATCCAGCTGAGCTGGAACAACATGGTGCCCACTTTCCACAATAATAATATAATGATAAACTTTATTTATATTTAACAGGGTTACAAAGTGCTTGACCGAAATAAAATTGCTTATAAAAAAACAAACAAATCAAAACAACACAGGGATCATAGCACCCCATGGGATGAAATTAAGTTAAATAATAATAAATACCATTAAATGACAAAACCAAGCAACAAAGAGCAAGGATTTAAAAGATCCTGATGACTTCTGTTTGATCACTGCTCTACAGTCCGAGGGCTCTAACAGCAAAGGTCCTGTCACCTTTGGTCACTGGGAATAACCAGACGAGCCACATCCACCGACCAAATGGAATTCCCAGGCACAAAGGGAGTCAATAAATCCTTGATATGATTTGTCCATTTAGTACTTTAAAATTGGGTGAACAGGAGAACAGAGTCAACTGTGTCAAAAGCAGGACTCAAATCTAAGCAGTCACCTCTATCTGCTGTGAAAAGTAGGTCATTAGAGCCCTTCACAAGGGCTGTTTCTGTGCTATGGCTCTAAATCCAAACTGAACTATTACGAATATTATTGTTTTCAAAAAAGAGATTGAGTTGAAATGATTTTTTCGTAGCACCTTTACTAAAGTTTAAAAAAAAAAAACATCAGTGACAGTTGAATAATTGCATATTTAAAACAATTGGAAAAATTGCCAGCACTCAGAGAACTGTTAATAATCTAAATAATAAAATGACCAACAGTGAGGAATACCTCTTTTAAAACCATTGGGATACTGTCTAAAATGCTGGTAGGGGATTTCATTTGAAAGATTAATTTATCCAACGTGGAGATGGCAATAGTTAATAGACTGGAGGGAGACGAGACCATTGGTGAATGTGGGTAAATTTCACGGATTTCTGGTAAATTAGAAAAGACAGAACGCTCTCTCTTCCCTAATAAAATAAGAAGCGAATTTCTTCATCCAATCATTTCCAGGTTCAAGATCTGTACTGGAAGGTCCATTGAGAACAGAACTGATTAACCTAAACTTTGGGGTTATGATTCATTCGATTGAGTGCGATCGTTGTAAACATTTGGAGCTTAGCCTATACCAAGCGGGGTCCATTTACGGCAGCTATAGGCAGTTCTTTCCCCCCGAACCCTTTGAGATAAAAGAATGCCTAAAAATCTGTACATCATTTGGGAAAAGCATGATAGTTGACCAGGAATAAAATCATCCTGTAAAGCCTACATCCTATGTTGTATATAACTGTTCTCCAGTTCCCTTCATTGTGAAACACAACACAGCAAACATTGAAGATGACTTATTTTCACTCCCGCTTACCTAAAAAGAGGCAAAATTGTGTGATATAGCTGTTTTTAAATTATTATTAGAGTGGCACATATTTTAAACTTTGTGGTTGACATTTATGTGTTTTCATATGGGTCACAATGTGATATAATTAGAGAGTTATTAAAGTAACCTTTTAGCTATTACATTATTACTTGGTATCAGGAGGAAATGTCCTCATACTTATTACTATCCTCTCTTCTTGTCCCACTAATGTGCTGATGACAGAATGAAGTGCTCTCCGAAGCACCAGTGACATCTGAAGCTTCGGACGTTATTAGTCAAGTGATAATCTCTATTTGACACAAGCTCTGGCCCAATGTATTGAAATGGTGCATTACACGGTAGCAAAACAAACTTCGGACCTTCAGTATCATTCAGTTTCTTTTTATTTGAATACCAGCTTTTATTTGAGACTTTACCATACTTCTGGGGGCAGAAGAGCTAATCGGCATGACACTCAGCGCTGCACTCCTTGAAACCTTGTCAACATTCTTTGAATTTGACCCAGGTCTGGTGATGGTTTTAAGTTGTTGCTCTTATGTAATTCACACCAATCTTAAGCGATCTCACTGGAGGCAAATGAGCCCTGGCTGTTTACAGTTCAGTGTTTATGTACTACAGTTCTGGGTCTGACTAAACTAAAGGCTTTGGTTCAAATTCAGCAGCTATTTATTCAACCAAATTATGTTTAAACAGCAGCCACAGGGTCTGGTTTTAGTTATTACTCATTGATTCAGTTTTGTTCTGGCAATGTGCGCACTCCATCCATCACTGCTGTAAATGCACAACCTATCTGTTCAGGATGCTCCTTCTTTGTTACGAGCAGCTGATTAAATATGCGACTCTCCATAGACTGTTTGAACTTTTTGTGCGTGTCTGTCTGTGGTTTGTTTTTGCATTTGTCAGATCGCAATTAGCTCGCACTGTTTGTCAGACAAGCATCAGTCTGTGCTGCGGGTGTCCAAAGGCAATGCTAAACAAAGCACGTCAGCCATAGAATGTCTCTGTTCAGACTGTGTCCATATGCAAAGCCACTAAAACCGTACAAACAAACAAACCTTGTCACTAATGACTCAAACGGTATTGCGCCAGTACACACAAATATCCACATAAACTTGTATACACATATACTAAGCAATACACAACTGCACACACACAATGCAATACAAATGTCTGCACAATTATCATGTAGCACAAATATATTTACAAAGTGGGTTACTTGAAAAACAGCGTAAAACGAAATATAATATTAACAATGCACAGTAATATTAGAAGTGATAATAAATCAATAAATCAATAAATCAATAAACAAGGCATTTACTTGCAGAATACTGAGTTATAATTGGCTGGTCAGATTATTTCTGGAGACTGCACTCTGACTGCGGATTCATCAACATATCTGTCCTGCTGCTGTCAGACAGCTACAGATATTTAATGAACTGAAGCAGAAGGTTTTTGATACAATATGTAATAGCTGTGGATAACAGTAGTAGTAGTAGTAGTAGTAGTAGTAGTACTAAGATTCACACTAACTGATTTATAGATCAATACAAGCTATCATACAGCTGAACTTGCCAACTGAGTGTGATTTAATTATTATTCCTTATCTGCACATTCAGTCAAAGTATTTAGTTAGCCCTTGTTGGCAAAATCACAAAAGAGACTACAAAGTGACTTTGTGCCAGACATCTGTGCACAGTCTAACCCAATTTCCACCAACAATACCCAATCAACTTCCACTGCTTCACATAAATGTTCCTCACACCTACAGTACATCAGATACCAAACTATTGTTGCATTATCACAAAAATGGAGCCCTTAATGCTGTTAAACATTCACACAATGCCAGTGAAAGTAAATTGAAAAAACCTCTAAGTGTGTTGTTACTTGTGTCCTTTCAGCTGATGTCCCTCTTTGGCCACCATAAATTATGGGAGGCATCTCTGACGCTCTGGGCAGCTACAGTGGAGTAGAAACAACCTCAATACACAGCATGACAGATTAGGGAAAGGGTTTTTACACCATGAATGCATTTGTATTTGAATAAATGTAATGTAATCATTCCACTGTGTGTAATCAATTCAATACAACTTTATTTATCCCTGTAAAGGCACTTGTATTGTTGCATTCTAAAGCCACAGCATCCACATTCAAACTCGAAAACCTTGAATAATTTTACATTTATTCATTTAGCTGACATTTTTTTATCCAAAGCGACTTACAATTGCTACGTCAGAGGTCTCACGGCTCTGGAGCAACTAGGGGTTAAGTGTCTTGCTCAGGGACACAATGGTGCCTCACAGTGGATTCGAACCCAGATCTCTCACACCAAAGTCATGTGTCTTATCCACTGAACCATCACCCACCTCAATTTGTGTGTGAACACTACATAAACAAAAAACTGATAGAATTGTTACAGAGAATACAACTGGGACACAGCTCTGGAGTTTCCCTCCAGTTTCCATGAAAATTAACTGTCTGCCTGCTCCATGTTCTGCCATTTCCTCCTGATAACCAGAGGATGGCCCTACACAGAGCCTTGAAATCTTTTTAATTTATAATAAATGTGTAACACAACCCTACCAACCTTCACCTCACCACAACCCCGGGTGAAATACTACTGAGATAAATAAATTGGAGAGAAAAACGAATTGGGAGAATGTTACTGTTGTTGTATCTAGTCAGTACTTTCACTATGGCTGCATGAATTGATTTATTTATTTTTGGCCACTTAGGATGAACTCCACAAAAAGCAGGTCAGGTTAGCATGTTAGCACACTCTTGCCCATTCAAACACCCAGCGGATACAGAGTATCATTGGCAATCCATACAATATTAGTTACCTTTTGCTATGCTTTGATCTTCACTAACTCCCGAGAATATTTTATTTTTCTGTAATAACTTTGTCTGTTTGTTGCTGGCCAGGTAGTGTACAGAGGGTTTATCAGTTTTATTTTTGCTGTAGACAGCTGCCTTCTGATGCTGGCAACAAGGTTGATAAGATTGTTGAGACTGAACTGAACACCAAACGTGCCATAAAACCAAAACTGAACTACAAAAAAATCTAAAATGCTACGTTGAGCTATAAGGTGTGGGTTTTGAACTGTGAGCAACACCTTTTACATGTTTGCTTCACTGTTGGAATAAGAATAAGATTTGCTTTTGGACTGAAGCTGCTGTAAGTCAGTACTGTGTAAAGATATTCATTAGCTTTAAAATCAGTACAGTATTTTTAAATGTTCCTTTAGATTCCAGCAGGAATGGCCTGTTATAACCCAAATCAAAATTGTACTGAGTGATTACAGGCATGATTTTGTTTAGGGCTGAAACAATTTATCGATTAAATTGATTAATAAAATGCATCAACGCAAATTCTTTGCATGAATGCTTCGTTTAATCCATATAACTATACAGCACAGTGTTTCGCATGGACATTTGTTACTGTCGCACATCGCGCTTACGCTGTAAACACGACGTGATTATAATGGAGCTGTTTGTAAAGTGGAGGAAGAGAGAGAAAATAGTGAGATGCCAAGCAAAAGTACTTCTTAAACAACACATCGATGAATCGTTGAAATAATCTATAGAAGCTTCGAATCCTAAAATCATCGTTAGCTGCAGCCCTAATTTTGTTAAGTGGCCCATGCAGCCGCAGCAGTAGCACAAAATTTGGATCTTGGTCTTGGTCATTTTTGAGTTGTGAGAAATTTATGAGATTATTAATCCAAATAAAAATGATAAAAGCTACTTGTCTTTTGGTCACAGGCATCACCAGTGACTATTCTTTTTGTCACATTGACTGGATTGCAAGTGACTTTCCTTTTTGTCAGTTTAAGTGTTTATTTTATGCTTTAGTATCTCTCTTTAGTTTTGCAGCTAAAAATAAAATGTGAGTCTGAAGTGAGAATATTTTAATGATTAGTTATCTATTCAAACTCTGACAGGTTTGGTACATGGTCTGTTTTCCTGTCATGTTTTATAATCACTGGCTGAACCTCAAGCACCCAAAACAGCCAATTAAAGCCAGTATGTACTACTACACACTCCATTATACCTGCTGCAATGATATAATCATAATGAAACTCAGTGGTGAATACAATGATGAAATTGACAGTTTTTCACGAAGGCTGAGGCTGACATAAGACTGATAACTTGTTGCGTTAAGGCCTGATACAATCCAAATTGAACACAGATGCGGACAGGATGTGCATCCAGTTTTGTTGAGCCTGCATTGGCAGATGTGCCCATACCTGTAGTCGCTGAATTATTTATTTTAGACCACGTTTGTTTATTTTATTTACATGGACAATGCACAGCATGTCAACATCTGCACAAACATCTTTCCAGACTACACAATACAATATATAGCCATAGCCTTGCTGTTTATTGTGGTTAATGGTCACTGTTTATCAACACTGGCTAGGCATAGTTCAATACAAAGAGTTCAGTGCATGTAGCTGACACACTGTGAGCCTCAATCTTCTTGTTTCCTCCTTCTTTTGTAAATCTTGTAGATACAAAATACCCCCGAAAAACATATGGGATGTTTGCGCCCCCAAACTTACATAGACCAGCCCGTGTTCTAGAGAAGCGGTAAAACAAGCTCTTACAGCTAAAGCTGTAGGTTGTGCAGTGTGTCTCACAGAAAGTGCTTTTACGGTTATGGAGGAAAAAAATATAAATATTTAAAATAGGTAAATATTATAGGTAAATATATTTTAGTTTTCTCTCTGATGTCCTCTGGCTGCTCTGCCTCAACTCTGTGATTAATGAAGTTTCCTGATGGACAGATAGCTTTACATGTTGCTAATGCCACAGGTTGCTAACCGCTAGCTGTTGCTAACTGTGGCTGCTGTTATTAGCTGGCTCTGAACCAGCGGTCCAAAGCTTCTGTACTAATGTTAGAGGTGTGAACACAAACACCCCCTTGGAGTATCAAGCTTCCAGTCCGGGCAGAATCAGCAATAGGACGGCTAGCTGCACGGCTAACTGAGTAGCTAACTTAGTAGCACTAGCAGCTCCTGATAGCAGTAATTAGATGCTAAAGTAACCAGTTACATAAAAACTCTAAATCGGCAAAAGTGAAGGCAGAGCAGCCGAAGGACATCACAGGGAAAACTAGACAATATCTTCTCCATCATCTCTGATCCAGTTTCTACAGAAGAATATTTTTGCCATCCCAGAAAAAGAAAAACGAATCACTATCATGTTATAACGTGAAAGTTTATTGTTATAACAAGATATTTTTCACGTTATAACAATATACTATTTATCTTGACATGAAACTTTTTTAAAGCTATTACTGTTACTTGTTGAGTTCCCACAGAGAGCAATTAGTACAAGATTTCTTTTTGTGTGAGAGAGAGAGAATGAGTGTGTGGGGGTTGATGATTTGTATTTGTACTTCTATTCTTTCGACAAGATTTAGTTACAATAATTTCACTGACCTTAACAGCAGCCTGTGGTTTTAGACTTGAGTTTTTGGGGAGACACATCACTTTGTGACGTTGTGATGGCTGCTCTGCATGTTGTTATTACAGAATTACAAAAGTAAATGCACAGTTGTACCTTTCAATGATTTAGTCATTTCAACTCAAACAGGGATGCACTAAGGCATCCCTGTTTGAGTTGTTTAGTTGCTGATTCTCGTTTGTTGAGAAGGATCAAAAGTGTCCTGCATAAACCTTGTCCTCCCAGTTGGATTGGAGATTGTGGAGATGTATAGGCCATATGCTGTTATTGACAAGCATATGAACAGGGTCACATTGAGAGTTGTTAAGAGTGTCTCACAGTGTGCCACCAGCAAACGGCTCTTATCTCCTTAATGTATGTATAATGTGTATCAGCCTTCACAGCCATGTTGTAACGGACAGAAGGCGGCAGTGGATGTCAAACACAGAAAAGCCTATCAAACATGCATTAAAACTGCTGTGTGTGTACCAGCGCAATTCATTTCTGCAAGAATGTGCCAGGAGAGACTGAGAAGGTCATCAGCAAACAGAGCAACAACAACAATGCTCATTACTATTCATTGAAACTGGCATGTAAGTTGGGAAAAAATGGTGCATGTGAGGCTCAGACTGCCACAACGCTGCCCAGAGCTAATGAAGAACCTGCAAGTGAAAGTGCTGAGAAAACAGACAATGCGGGAGTGATGTTTATTAGTTGCTGTGTCCCTACGGCGCTGCAGGTGCTGACGTTGACCTCTGGCATCAATCTGTTTCAATCAAATGCCCTGGTGAAGACTGTGTGCAGCATGAAGGGCAACAATTACATCTCCACACTCAGCTGCCATGCTCTAATATACTGAAGAGGCACCAAGTTTATGACCTCAGAATTTCACATCACATTGTTTCTGCGGACACCTGAGGCAAGTTCAGCGCCAACAAAACGTAGCAAACCGGCCTTACTAGTCGATGCTTGTGAGCCCACCAGAAGTGGCTCTGCTCCATGGGTTCATGATTGAAAGTAACCATTAGCCAGCTGATTGTTTAGCTATGGGTTGGTACATAAATTCAATCACCCATTTAAAGAATTTGCAACTTTGCTCTATACTACTGCAGAAAATAAAGCAATGTTTAATCTGTTGAATATTTGTTTCATTTTTTTTTCTTAAAAAAATAAAAAGAACCAATAGAATTACCGGATCGATAAGCAGTATCAGTAAGAGTAGTAATAGCATTGCTTTATCTGCAAAAACATTTTGCTCTCTAGCTTTTACAGTGTTCATTACTGCTCTCTCCACCCACAGCTTACCACAACCACAAGTGAGGAAATCAGGGATATCAACTCACAATAGAAGTAGAGCACAGAGGCTGAGGTAACGACTGAACAGCATTTCCAAGGTGGGTTAAAATCAAGGGTAACTAGACTTGATTGAAGATACTTGAAGATGTTTCGCCTCTCATCCAAGAGGCTTCTTCAGTTCTGGAGTACCACAGAACTGAAGAAGGATAACTATGACTTGGATGACAGAGAATCTTCAAAGACATTTACAGCATTTCTGCACAAAAGTACTTTGGACATGACTGAAGTTCAGATTATATTAACTAGATCATATAAATACATTCATTTCTTCAACTCCAAAATACCACATGAAGAACCTCCACTTCCCTTCCTTTCAGGGCAATAAGCTCCCAAAGCAAATCTTTCCCAATAACAAGCAGCACTGAGCTTATTGTTAAACTCTTGTAAAGCAAATAAACATGCTGCAGTTTAAATTTGAGGAGACAACCTGCAGCACATCAGCATTTTAATGCACATGCCAATGTACACTAAAATACTTGACCGAAATCAAGGTTTAGTGAACCACTCATAATGATGAATGCACAGTATGTATATGCAGCAGAAAGTGCCCTGCCAGAACTAGTTCATAATTCAGTGAGTGGGTTTATTTTGGGCATTTTAAGGCAAAATGACTCATCTTAACATGCTCTACAACAGTAGAGGAGATACAAGAAACTGTTTTTCAGACTTCTAAATGAAGAATTACATTTACAACAAAACATGACTCATATGCATGTGTGTGTATGGATATGACTAAATATCAAAATAACAGTTTATTTATTGAAAATAAATTTTAAAAAATTAATAAACTGGCATTCAAGACATATAGATGTGGTCACGAATATAGATTAAATCAGTCTACACTGGCATGATCTTTCTGATTTTGAGAGAGCAGAACCAAATCTGAACCTGATCAGATTCTGTCTTAATTTTAACTGTGGAACAATTAGGTCTGATGCTAAACTCGGTCATATCCTGTGGTGTGGTAGTTCTGTAGTGATGTTCTCTCCAACAGGAAACTCATCTTGAATGGTCAGAATGAGAAGAGATTCGCGTCGGTGGACCCAGGGGACTCCACTGACAGAGAAGCCTTCTCTTTCACACTTTGAAAAGTTACCAGGTCTGGGTTTTGTCTACTCTTGAATAATTTAAGACTCTCTCATCCCTGTTGTGTGTATGAGCTGTCTTTACACCGCCACTGTCTGTCTGACCTTGTGGCTCAGAAAACATTCAGATACTCAGCATGCCTCACGGCAACAGGAGCACAAGCGCACACAGCAGTGATGAGTGCTCTGAAAATAGGCTGTGGACTGCGTGCCAATGAAACATTGTCTTTTTTTCCCTCATTTGTTTGTTGCACTTTAGTGGTTCATATCCCTGTTGCAGGATATTCAGAGACAGCAATCATCCAGGACGTCTTATTCAATTTGATTCCAATGAATTTAAGGGTTTTGTGGGCTGTTCATACATGTGACACAAGACCACTACCAGCCTCTTAAAATCAGCTACGCGGCGACTACAGTTCATTCACAATGAGGTTGCATACATTCTCACTGGAACTAAAAAGTTTTAACAGCATTACACTTGTTCTTATTTCTCTGTGTTGGCTCCTAATCAAACGTAGAATCAATTATAAGATTATACTACTAGTCAAAGCTCTGAATGGCATGACATGCTCATCAGATACGAAAGAAAGAACTCTCAGGTCCACAGGCAGTGGACATGTAACAATCCCTCACACTGACTCTCAAGCAGGGGAGGCTGCCTTCTGTATCTATACCCCAAGTACGCTCTGCCTGAGGACTCAAGAGAGGCACCTACACTGAACACCAAGGGCAGAAATTTCATGTCACTCAGTGTCTGAAAAAGGTCGGCAGCAGAAAAAACCACTTTGAAGCATAGGAGGGGGGAGGACATAATCTTTCAAAACTTAAACAACGTATTGGGCTCTTAGTAGTGAACAGAGATTTTAACGCTTTGTGTACCAAATACATTGACTAGACACTGACGGACAGCACTGGTTAAAGTTATTGCTAGGGACACTTAAGTAGTCACTGGATACTAAATTCTACACCTTTGCTGAACACTTTACAGCAGGTCAAAAGCTAACTTTTTAACCTGTTGTTAAGTGACTAAATTCTAGTATGAGCGTGTGTGTATTTTTTTTATATTTTGAGATTATTATGTTGCTCTGATTCGTTATGCAATTGCGTTCTTACTTTCGTCGGTATACATATTTAATTTAGTTTGAACATAATTTCCATAACCTCCCTCTCACAAAAACGTTAAGGTTATGTATTATTATATATTGGCTTTGTCCCAGTGTCTTTGGAACTCAACTGCCCATAGCTGCCGTTGTCCACAAAAATAGCAAACTACACACCTTTTAAGACATTTTAAAGTCTACACAAGGTGACTTTTTGACGCACAAAAGAGAGATTTCTGGGTGGAGTGTCACAGTTAGTCTCCTATTTTCCACCTATTGTAGTTTTTCACTCTTTCTCTCCCCCAGATCCTTCTCTATTCCAGGCCCCACTATGTGTAATGGCTTCCACACTGAGGAGCTATTTCTTTTACGAGCAGAGCGTGGGATTAATGTTTGCCAGTGGAGGCAAATGGCTATCCAGGGAGTTACCTGTCAGGGCCCTGCAGTGTGCTGGCCTCTCCACGGGGCAATGGATGTTACACAACAGCAGGAGACGTCACCTCGGAGGAATGTGGGAAATGAGAGGGAGGCGGATCGGAGGAGGGGGAGGAGAGGGGCTGGAGCAGAGGGCTTCAGTGACTGTACCCAGGCATGAGTCACAGGCAGATAAAATGGGTCAGTGGATGCCAGCCTGAAGAAATCATGATCCAGCTACACATTGTGCTGTAGTGCAGACTGAAAACTGAGTTTACTTTGTACAATATAATCCTGTCTAAGGTACCTACAGTTATGTACAATTTTGTATACTACATTATACACAAAGAGTAATTACCCACTAATTGTTGCGTGTACAGCTGTTAGAATTTGGGTGAATGAAGTGAAGTTCTCTAGATAATATTTGTGCATGATGTATATCGCAACCTATCTCACAACTTTATCTATTAAGTTAATTAAATGCTTAGAAGCAGCGGTGACCGTAATGAGAATCTCTTTGGGATCTAAAAGATGGACAAATAAAAATCAATGGTGTTGTATCTCATGTAGATGAGGCACAACAAACATGTTGGATAGCTATTAGAGATGATGTTTATAACTTGTGAGCAGAAGTGTCACTAGCCCTGAGCATTCAGTGCTATAGCCCCAGATGTAAATATGCTTTATGGTACCACATCACATTAACAAAACTCTTCAGCAAGCAAGAAGTAAATAGTATATAATGTACAATGTAAGTTCTTTGGAAGAAGCTAGCTCATATTCTCCGTATGGATATCATGGCAAAGGCTACAAAGAGACTGAAGAAGTAGTTGTCAGAAGAGTGAGAAAGGGAAAAAGAGAGTGACAAACAGGAGACCAGACAGAGAGTAAATGTCAGATTGGCTTTTACTTGTTGGCCTGAGCTGAAAGAGCTGAAAGGACGCAGGACAGATGGCGAGCTGTCCTTCTTTCTGTTGGTCTAGTAAGTAATAACTTATTAGTTGGCTTGCTTGATGTTTGGCGGTTAGCAGAGTTGTCGACCCAAGCAAAATCAGCCTAAGGTTTCACAGACAGAGGTTTAGCTGCTAGCTATGAATCTCAAGTTGATGTTAGCAAACTTACTAGATAAAAACAGTCAGACATCTAACATTACTGTAAGTGCTCTTTTGTTGGTTGCTGTCTAGCTTGCTGAGCAACATTATGTAACTTTTCTTCATTAAAACAGCTGGTGGAGAGCAGCACCAGTGCTGAGCCAGGCACGCGGGCAACATAACCGGGCTCAGTAATGATGTGTGATGTAGAGACAGAGCTCAGTTAAAACATTATGTATGAAAGATACATTTATTACAGATTAATAACTCACCACTCTGAAACTCTTGCTCCAGTCCATGTTGTTTACTGGCTTCTCACTGACCCGCCCTACTCTGCTTCTGATTGGCTAGTAGTCCTTAAATAGGAACTGCTCATGTGCAACTCCCAACAAAGATCTTGTAGAGGTAAGATGCATCACTCCATAGCTAAAACAAAGCGTTCAACATACAGGGTGAATAGAGGAGCTGCAGCAATGTGTTTTGAAAATGAAACCATGTAAACCTGTTGTGGTACAACCCCTAAATAAGATTTTGAACCTGAAAATGAGCATAATATGCCCTCTTTAACTCTTGAGCAAGACACAATTTGCCAGCACTAAGAACAACTTGTTTCTTTCACTCTTTATTTTAGCAGACAATAATAGTGAAATTAAACCACTCTGCCATTAGCTAAGCACCTGCGGAAAGCCCTTTCGGACGCCTGGACATCCCTCAACTCTTTTTCTGTGAGCTGATAATTAGCTGCCGAAACGTTTGCGTTTTGAATCCAGTCTCGCAGGAGAGCAGGGATTTTCAGACCACGGTGGGTCCCTGAGGATGGAGTTCATTAAAAAAACTATTTTGGTTATAAGAAGAAGACCCATTGGTGTCCATCCTAAGAGCCATTCTGGGTCGTGACCCTCAGCTGAAGAATCACTGCAATAGACTCTGAGGCCGGAGTCGGCCCCTGGCTCCCCTCACACTAATGTGCTCACTCTGTCTCCTGTCCTGAGGTCATCCAGTAAACACTGAAGTGATGCTGTAAGCAGATAATAAGAAGCTGGACTCCCTAAACAAGGAGCTTGCTTGTAAATTGAACTGCATTATTCCCCTTACACTAACTGGATGTGGGAGCAGTGCTTCCTCATTATAGGTACTGTGGAAGTGCCCAGAGGCGGTATTTTATTGGCCAAAGTTAATTTCAATAATCGGGGGAAACAGGGGTCAGAAACTTGAATTTAAGTGTTCATTAACTGATGGTTGTTTTTTTTTTACTGGGCTGTCTTTCAACCAAAAGAATTACGCTGATGAACTGGAAGGAGAGCAGATTATCCTGCTGAGCAGTAATGATTTGAGAACTATTTTGGTCTGTTCAGCATGGGCAGGGCAGCCAGCTTTTTAGACAGAGAGATAGATGGCCACTGGTTAGCTATTAACGCTGCATTAATTGCTTTGTTTAGCCACCTAGGTGCTGCAGAATATGCTGAAAAACAGTATGACACATTATTATATTACCATATAAAATTGATTTGGTTTGTTAGCAAACTGTTGTAAGTTTATAAGGGTATACAGTAAACACACGATGTGAACAAGCGGTGTGTCCACTCTGACAGGCAAACATCTAGATGCCAGATCCTAAGCTTGACTGAGGAATAGTGATGTGGACAGATCCTTTGCTGCTGCCTGTCTTGGAATCTACAACATATTTGCTTATGTTATTTTGTTATGCTCATTATGCCTTTCCTGTTTATTTTGTAATCACTGTCAAGTTATTTATTTTACCTTCTCTTTTCCTGCCAACCTGAAGAAGCATTCAAAGAAGACAAGAAATACATGAAAAACATGATGACGTTAGTCTGCAGCCTTTATTAGTATTATTATTATTATTATTTTTTACTTTCCTGAGAAGAGTACGGGTTTCTGCCACTGTCAGTGAAAGAGCACAGGAGGAGCCACCACCAGCTGTTTGGACACAAGTTGCCTTTCTCTTCGTATCACTTGTAAATAGACTTATTTTTTGACAGCCTCAAAGCTCTGCTGGATGCCGGATCAACACATTCTCACTCCCGACACGTCAAGGCCCTTTGTCGTCACTTTGTATCGACTTGGGTAGCCCTTTTGCGTCAGTTATTGACATTTAGGGATTCGTGGTCAAGTTAGCAACGCTTAGCAACAGAGGTAAAGGTATCCACAATAAATATGCAATTTCAAAATAAAATGTTAGCATTTCGAAACATCGCCATTTTTAAACGCGCGTTATTAAAGTTGTGAAACGTTGCAGTTTGGTTGGGTTTAGGCAACAAAACTACTTGGTTAAGGTTAGGAAAAGATCATGGTTTGGGTTTAAATAACTACGTATGTCAGTTAACACATAAGTTAACTAACGTCACTTACATCGTAACTTGCCTAAATAAAACTATTTAATGTTGACTTTTTGTTTCGTACGGGACATGAACCCCTGGCTCAAAGTCGGGGTTCTGGCCTCCATCCATCCCAACCGCCTCCTTACTCGGTCTTTTCTGTTAAATATCAGATACCTGCTTTACTGTCAAAAATTGACACTGCTGGGCGTCAAACTATGACGGAAAAGGGATTCCCAGTGCGTCAAACTAACGACTATGGCTCTTGACCATACGTCCACATGTGACGACTTGGGAATGAGAACGGGTTGGCCGGATATGCGGCGGTGACTGTGTCCGCTATTCTAGCTCACTCTCTATCTAATCTCCCGAGTTAAGCGTTATGTGAATTTGGATTTCTCGACGGAGGTTACCAACACCTCTAAGTCATCTGACTTGAAGTCCAGTGATAGTTATTGTTTCTGCTCCATTTTTCACATTTCATTAAAAAAATGACCAAAAAAAGTGATTACAAGCCGTTTAGCTAGCAAAATGAGAAAGCGGCATCGGTTGCTAGGTAACATATATAAAAGTTGATAACCGATGTTGGATTGAGTATTTAAGATTTCCTAAACTGAGATTAGATAGGATGAAGTAAAATAGGATTTGCTTCTGCAAAACCAAATTGGGAAAAATCCTATCTTAGACGCTTCCTGCTACGGTCCTACTCACCAATCAGAGTGGGCACAGGGAGTATACATTTTACAATAACAAATGAAACTACAGGAAAACACGTGGGCTGTATCTATTTTGTTCGGCGTGTTTTAGCAGCGGAGCGTTTAGCCTACATTTTGTTTATGTGCTGAATATTTGGCCTTTCTTGTGCTTCAACTACGGATATCGGCTCTCAGTGAGCCCGTGACTCATGACTCATCTTGGCATTCAATATGTACCTATTAATATGGTCTGGGAACTTGAAATCATCATCACGCAGTCTGAGCCTTTAATCATAATATTTCAGTGCTCATGTTGTTCCCTATCTTCATGCTAATTGCTATACAAAACCAGTGGTTTGTATAGCAATTAGTGGTTATTTTGAATTTAGGACAGGGTCAATGCCATCCTAACTTAGGGGTTCTTAACTAATTCCTCAATGAGGATGGTTGTGTTATAGCTAAATCCCTATCGTAAGATGGGATGTTTTCCAAAATGCAGTTAAGAAACATGTCTGTAAAACCAAAAATCCTAAATGTCATCCTAAACTGAGAGAAGATAGGATTTGAGGCTTAGGAAGTTTGTGTAATGAGGCCTTTTCAAGGGTATTATGGTTTTAACTCAAATGTTCAGTAACACATGTACTAGACACACACATAATATTGAAGGATTTCCTTTGTTCCCCGTTTTTATACAAATTGCCAATTATCAGCCACCTGGTTACCAAAACTGCTGCCATAACAACCTGTGAGGTTGTCAGTATTTTACATAAATTATCAGGGTGGAATAAATGGATACTGGACCAGTCATAATATGGTGCCATAGACCTGTGTAATCATACAAAATATAATTTTCCATATGATTGTGCTATATGTTTTTTTTTTTTATTTTACACATAAATGTACTAATTTAATGAGGGGAGGTTATGTCAATGCGGCTATGAAGAAGCGGTGATGAAGAGAGCTGATGTGTTTTGCAGTGTAAGAGAGAGAATGAGACAGCAGCAAAGTAAATGTGGCACTCATTAGTATGCAGTGTTCTCTGCACTGACCTGGTTACAATTGACTCTATGTTGAGAGTGACGTTAAGTATCTGTACAGTTAAGCTCGTCAGACTGTCTTAACCTTTTTCCACTTCCTGTGACATCCTGTATGTGTTGTTTATCAGCTCAGCATTTGAGTTAAACTGAACCCCCATCAGGAGCACAGCAAGGACTGCTCCTGCAAAACCATCAGTTAATACATGTAAAAATGCCCTACTTTAATGATGATATACTGTACAAACATCCTAAATTGTGTGGCACATGTGATGGCTCCATTAAGAAGATAGACTTATGGATAAAAATAAAGATGACTCCATCACAAAAAAAGGCTAAAATACAGTGAGAGAGATATTGTAAAGCAAATCCAGTGATTGTCAGCTACCTCTCTAGCTAAAAACACTATTTATGAGATTTAACATCTGCGTTATTGTTCAGTTGTTTGTCAAAAACCTGAACATATTTTATTGTCTCCTCAATGCTGTTAAGGCAGCCATGTGCATCTCATTTTCTGTTAAACCATTTTTGGGTTTTTGCAGGGATGCCAAAGAGAACATGTCCTCTGATGTTCCTTCAGTAGTGCATCATCATTATCAAAGCTGTAATCAAGAAGGTTTCTTCATCAAGAAATAACATGCAATAAAAAATAGTGAAGTTTGTCAAAGCAGCAGCTCCCACAATTAGCACTGCAACAATTTCCATTTTTGATTAACGCTGTGCTGTTCTTCACGGGAATCATCACCGCAGTTTCGGAGCTCTTTTATTGAAACACATCTCCTGGCTGACATTGACCCTCAGCTTAAACTACTGACAAGGGCTGCAAATTAAGACACAGTAGATTTGTCACATGTCAGAACTGATGAAGAACTGAGGAAAATAATCTCTGACTTCCTTTAGGCTTCTGTGAACATCAGATTGGGCAGTTAGTAAAATTTGTGTGCAGTTTATTAATGTGACCAAAAGTATTTCTCAGCACTCAAGTCCTTAAATGTCAGTTTAACAACAGTTACCTCTGGCTACATTCAGCTTCTTTCTTTTTTTTTTTGGTGCAAACACCTATTCCAAATCATACAAAAAGTCCATTTACGGCATTCAGCAGCCCCTGCTGTGTTTACCTAGGTTTTGAGCTGTTGCCCTCCCTACTGTACCTTCAGGTCCAGCAGAAAGGCAGCCTGCTGGTGGACCACATGGGACTGAAAACTGTCTACAAAGTGGTTTTAGCCCAAACAGCAGCAATTAATAACCTCATGTGAAAAATCATCCCTGCTTTCTTCTCACCAGGCCATAGACGAGTAGAAATGATAGAGAAGAAGAGACTATCAGAGAGAATGAGATAAAAACACATATACATCCCTGACAGAGAAATTGCAAATGGCAAAAGCAGTGTTGTGAGCTAAGGCTCAGTCAGACGGTGCACTGAACATGCTAAGACATGCAAATGTAGTTAAGAATACAGACTAATTTCACCTGCTCCCCTTTCACTTATTAGTTTTGTCTTGCAGTTTGACATTTGATCCACACTGTGTTTCAACCTTTGTTGACTCTCACACAGCACTTTGAAATTTAACTGGTTGAAATACATCATATTCACAAGCATTTCTCCTGAGCGACACATCTATGCATTGTAACTGGGACTAAAATGACACTTCTCAAAATAACAACATTGGGATTTTTTTTTTTCAAGTGCTCCAAAGGCCCCACAGTATGTTTTCCACATTTGTTCTTTCACACTGCCTGCAGTGCTCTTCAGAATCTTAAGACAAATCTTCACCTGGGTCTTTAAACAAGAGGCATCCTCTCCCAGGTGACAAGGCCCAAGTTGGCTCATCCGCTCTAGATCCATTTTCTGTGATGTTCCCGATGACCCATTAAGCTTCTTCAGCTGACATGGGCACACATTGTGTCTGTCTTTCTTGCCTACAAGGCTTGTGTATTGAGCTGTCTTCCTCCCAGAGGCCTCCTCCATCAGGAACAGTCAGTTCAAGCACAGCAATTTCCCTTGATGTTTCAGACATCGGGACCTACCCTATTTGGGACTATCTCATCCATTGCATTGGAAAACAGTCCCACAGCATGGAAGATAGTCTCAAATGCTCCTCATAGAAAAACTTAGGGATGTGGCCGTGCTCCACCTCTGATATCAGGCATATATTTGCTTCTGTCTCTTGTAAAGTTTTTCCTCACCTTTGTTACCAATGTGTTGGTTTTACATGAAAGAAGGCCTCAAGGATCTAAGGACTAAGTGATTGGTTTGTCAAATCTAGTTTACCTCCCAGTCTCCAATAAAGTTTAGCAAACAACCTCTTCCCAAAGCTTTTCTGTGGGAAGATCAGACCAGGCCTGTGTGCGGAACCTCTTCCGCTCTGCTCCTATACCCAGCGTTTTTTTTAACCATGAAACAAGATTTTTCCTAAAGTTAATTAAACTAAAGTTTAAACGTAGAATGCTCACAAGTAATTTTTGTAGTGGCTGTTTCGGTAATTTTGGAAGGCAGTTACAAACTAATGAAAGAAGAAAAGAAAGAGTTGCAGAAATGCTTCTTGCTTCACTTGATTTCATCCTTTAATGTTGCATTTTGGATCCTGGAGCACACGTCTCTGGGCTGTGATCAATCCATCCTGATCTCATTCCGGATCCCAAAGCTGCCCGGCTTTTCCTGAACTGAAGAAAGAGGTGGAGGTGTGTGTGTGTGTGTGTGTGTGTGTGTGTGTGTGTGTGTGTGTGTGTGTGTGTGAGCGTGGCA
>NC_060172.1:7625571-7631716 GCF_021292245.1 Micropterus dolomieu
ACGCCCCCCCCCCCCCCCCCCATTGTCAGACATAATCTTAGCAGTTAGAGGGCTGAGACCGGGAGGGCTTGTGTGTTGAAGTCTGTCTGACGTGGATCCTGCTTTCCAGAGGTATTAAGGTAGACATGATGACATCATCCCTGGACCAAAGCACCAGCAAACCCCCCACACAGCCTTCAACCTACAATGCCCATCCCCTTGCTGAGCCTACAGGAAGAGACATGATGGATTTCAAAGTAAAGTTGTGTTGAGCCTCCTGATGAAGCCAAGGGCTGTCAAGATCGCTGCTGCTGCAAACACATCTTTACCTGTTGATCGTCCTTGAAAGGTTTGTGGTGGATGCAGAGAGAGTATAAAAGATGTAATGGAAAAGAGGAACAGGGGTTGCACATGAAAGAATAGAGGAAAAACAAAGCATATATTGACAAAAGCCCCGCAGGATAATCGGTTGACGATGGATGGATGGATGGATATTGAGAAAGGATGAAAGAGACAAAAGGAAAATCAGACAAGAAAACAGGGTGAACAAGAGAATCAGAGAAGAAACAAGAGAAAAGCAAATGTTCAAGCAAAAGTTTGGAACGTTCACCTCTAGAAAACCTACTTGGATATGATTGCTGCTTTATCAGAAGTTTCTGTTTGTTTTGAAGGATGAGGACTAAATTGTTGGCTTGTCTGGTACCTAGCTAGGCACCATAATGAAAAAATATGGAATTTGAATTTCTACCTTTTGGATTCCAGTTCCTTCTTCCTTTTAGTTTGACTTAGTAGTAGTAGAGAAGGAGTCCAATTGTCTCAGTCAGACTATTTGGAAGATGATAGCAAGGTAATCTTGGTAATGTTGAAAAAAAAAAAAATCAATACAGTTTGTTACAGAAGTGTTTTGAAACAAAGATGTTCCTCAAGACATCTATCATCACTTTTGTTATCACCAAGTTGATCAGAGTTTCTACTTTTGCACTCTCCATTCTTATAAAACTTAAAATATATGAAGTGGCAGTGCCAAAGCAAGTAGGTGATTTTTTCACTTTACAAGGCATTTTACATAAAATTAGATGAAGTTAATTTAAAGTAATGAATCCCGACACCATCAAGTACAGATTCTTTTAGATTGCTTCACTCTATTTTCTGTTGTTTAAAGTTTAATGAATAGCACTTAATTAGCATGAACCGCGCTGTAACCATGGTGATGGAGCATAAAGCTTTATGTCACTTTTCATCAACTCTTGCCTCATCTGAAAGTGAGCTCTCATTGTCATACACATACACAGCAACATTGTTGTACAATGTACAGCATTAGTTGGTTGGGGGATTCATGCAAACTGTGGCCTTCAAAACTACAACATCTGGATGTTTTACAGCAGGGCTGGACTGGCATTTTTGACCCAGGCGGCCCATCAAAATCGGTCGGAAACCCCTCACCAATACACCATCCTTCCATTTAAGGGCTCAGATTAGGGGTGTGACAAAACACTTAGCCCATGAGACGTGACATTGCACAAGATTGGGCCATGACAACAAGACAAGAATATATTTTAATAAGCCTACTTCCATAGGGGGGTGTGGGGCTCCTCCCCCAGAACATTTTGAGCATTAAACACTTAATTTCCTGCATTCTGGAGCCATTTTCTGCACCAATTAATGGTGGAAATATCTTTATTTTTATATAGGGAAGCACAAAATTCAGGTGGCAGGTGACAAATTCAGAATAAAAAAATACAGTATAATAGAATATAATGCAGTAATCAGTAGCTTATTATTTTAGCTTAAGTTACTTTTTTGGACAATACTGATGTTTCTTCTATATTGACACTGCATTGCAGGTTTTCTTATTGTGAAAATAAACCTTTTTATAGCATTTTCATGTGTTAATTAACATTTCTTGGTGCATGCAATTTTTAGATCATTTTTAACAAATTCTTTCAAAAAGTGATGGGTACATGTCTCCAGCGTCCCCAGTGTAAATGACCCTTCCTCCCTACAGGTTGAGGTACTCCATGCTCACCGCTTCACTTCCACTCTCCTCCTGCTCTCTCTCCCTCGGCCCTGTCACTTTGTCACACACGTCTCCTCCTCTGCCTGGCAGTGGCCACAGTTGTCCTTTACGCCACGTGCCTGTGCCTGCTCTACGTCAGGTACTGCAGCTGATGTTGAAGCTACTGCAGGTTGCAAACATATGGGTTATTTTTGCACATTTGGCGGCAGCCGTCTGAAGAAATTTTCTTTTCTTTTTTTGGGACAAAAAACAGAGAGCAGAGGGGATGTTTTATGGGCCAGTCGTTGGCCCATTTTTTAAAAACAGTTGTATAAATAAATAATTTACGTTACACCGGCCCCAAAGTTCGCCAACGCACCAGATTCCACCTTGTTACAGAGATAGAGCAGTGTTTTTATCCTGTCCACAGTCCCTGGAATCCCTAAAGACAGAAGAGCTGATCAGATTTCCAGAATTATTAAAAAACATAGTAAATATAAGCAGTTGGGTGCTATTTTGTTCTGCAAATACAAACAACACACATAAAGATAAGATGCACTTGTTCAAAATTAATTAGGACTGACTGTGGACAAAGGCAAAAAAAGTAGCGTGTCCTTTCTGTTCAGCACGTCTCGTCTTCCTGATGTGATTTCAGAGGACAAAATGTGTTTAGTATTGATCCAAAGAGCATGAATCCCGTCACACTGCCTGTGGTGGAGAGTGTCAGCAGTCAGTTAGCCAGTCAGATCAAAGTCAGTCAGTCAATTTATTAGTCCATTACTGAATCATTCATGATGCACTTATATCATATCAGAGCGATCGTAAATAAAGGTTTCAGATTTGTAAATACTGTTCATGTCAACATCTGAGTTGTAATCACAACTTGTAAACTCAGATTTGTCCTAAGCCGCTGATGTACGCATCAGACTGATTAATACAGACGTGCATGAAAAGGCAAACAAATACAGACGCCTCACATTAGCCAGAGTTCATCATCACTAAACCCACAATTTATGACTATATGGTCTTTTTTTTAACCCTAACAAGAGCATGTTGAGTTGTCCAGTGACATGAACACTCACTAGTCGCAAACATGGGACTCTTACCTTAATACCATCGATACCACAAGAGGTAGAGGAAAGAACGCAGCATTATAGCGCTGATCAAAGACGGGCTTGAAGGTTATCGTAGGAAACACATGAGTTACTCAAATATTCACATTTTTTCTTTTTACAAGGAAACTGTTAAAAACACAAACAACAACAGAGAGGAGGCATGTTGTCTTGAGACCATGTAACTACTGAAAAAACCGGACTAAACCTGATCATACAAATGAAAATGTACATACAAAAGCAATAAAATGCATCCTTGCACAATTTAAAACACTCAGGGCTGTGGCTGCTACTGTAAAAGCCCTGAAAAGGGGAGTAGTTGAATGAAAGATGTAAGGACACAATCTTTCCTGTGTAATGACTTTCAAGAAATCATTACAGTACAGTTTAGATATACAAAATAATATTACAATGCGTTATACATGCAATTCTAACCATTATCTCTAGTCAGCAATTATACCTGCAGAAGCATTTCCCACTTTTAACTACAGAGTAAATATGGCAATACACAAGAGATACAAAACACAATTATGCTAATAACATACATACATAACACTTTACACCACTAATAATACTCAGTATATTTTAGAAACGTATACAGAACAAAGCTACGACAAGTACAATGTCACTGCATAGCTACTAAGTGCCGCTCTTTCATCCACGATGTCGTGGTTAGCATTGCTAAAGTCTAATTTGGCTAGCTTACTCGTCATCATGTAATTAACGTCCTAACTTCACAATGTTGGACTAACTGTGCTAAAAACACTCTCCTCGACACATGTACACATTCACATAACACTCTGGTAAACAACAGTTTTACGTTACCCCTGCTGGAGTCCTCTAGTAACTACAGCACTCTTGTTCACACTTACTGCTGCTGTTGTTAGGATGACATTTTGCACATGAAAAATAAGAAATAAAAGTAAAATACTGTACTGTGACTGCTGCAACTAACAGTAACTTTACCATAACATATGATATACCATTAAAATATGAGAATGGCAAATATGAACCCATTAACTGTTACTCTACCTCTTACTCAAATGCTTGCTATGACTTCCTATTAAAACACATTATTTCCATCTGTCACACTACAGTCTCAAATCACTTGGCTGGTGGCTACTGCTTGCTAATGTTGGCAAACTTTAGCTAGTTATTGCTTTTTAACTGCCATTACTGACCCAGTTTGCTGACTTTATGACTCTCCTCTACTTGTTCTACTTTTACTTGCTTTGCATATATATTCTTATGCCATAATTGCAACATGTGGCCACATTGGCAAGCGTTACATGGGCTTACTTTAAAGACAGTACAAGCCATGTTAAATGAAAGATGGATTTCTTGCAGGATCACTTTTTTGCTCATGACTGGAGAGCTACAGAGCTCAGTGCATACACAGTGTACAGCTCCTGCGTCTGTATTGTTTTAATACTGATGATATTGTGGCACAATTGTGATTTAAGTGTTTCATAGATAAAATAACCCTTAGCCTCACACCAACAAACTGATCTTTGTGGATTGCACAATTGGTGGATTGGTCTTTTATTGTTAAATAAAACTCTAGTGGCATTTTGAAATAACTGAAAACTATTTGGTCTTTGAATGTTTCAACAGTTGTTGATGTGGTATCAGGGAAGAAGTGAGACTTAATTATAACAACAAATCATAGTGTGGAAATGAATATATTTTGGACTAAATTTGTATTCGCTAATAACTTTTTTTTCAGGGTGTGTGTGTGTGTGTGTGTGTGTTCAGTGCGTTCAGTGTACGTCTGTCCTGTTCCTGATCTGCGGTGTGATGGGAGGATGTATTTATTATCAACCAAGAGAACGTATCCTGTCGTCCCCTGTGTGCAGATGTGTCAGTACTGTCAATCAGCCCGTCAGCCAATCTCTTCAGAGGAGGAGTGAGGTGAGTGGCTTGTTGGGAGTTTAGCTTGACAGCTTTCCTTGGCTCTGTACGAGATGTTGGTCTATGCTGCTGAGAGAAACCACTGTGTTCCCAAGAACACCAGTCATCTTTTACCACAGTCCTCAAAGCTTTTTCCTTTTGAAAAAGTTTTGTTTTAAAGTAACATTAATTTTACATGCCTGCCTTTCAGATATTTTGTCTCTCACCTTGACTCTGAAGTTATCATGATCACTGGAAGAATAAAGTCAATATACTGTAGCAAATTGTGAAGACAAACTTATAACTGCTGTGCAAAAAAAAAAGTATTGTTATGGATTCTTTGTATCTATATTTATTAACACTTCAAATTAAGCAGAAAATATGGGCAAAGCTTCTCTACACAAACAAAACATATTGTTCTCTCACATCCACACAAAACATTCACCATTATTATTTTTATTTTACCTTTATTTATCCAAGACAATCTGTTTTTGAGAGAGCCCTGGTCAACATGGCTGCACAATTATGTCTCAAGCACCAACACAATTGCAATTCATTAAAGAAAAAAGAGCAGGGAAAAAAGGGGAAACTAAATAGTCATCCTTGCAGAACAGAAAAGGAGAACATAAAATGGTCATTTTAGGGTACAAGGTAGTTTATTTATCATTATAAAACACAAGGTTGTATAACAAAGAGAACATTTGTAGTCTCTTCATGCTACACACACACACAACTTAGATGATGATGAAAGTATGGTAACATAAATAAACAATTCAGGTAAACAAAATATATAATACATTGTATAATATTAGACATAATATATAACAAATTATATTTTAACACAATAAAACTCATAATTTCTAATAACTGTGTCAGAGTTTCATTAAAGCGTTCAGCTCTAACTCTGCTTATATATAAAGAGTCACATGCTTTCCCATTGGACAGATGCATGGCCATATGTTAATGTAACTAGTTAATGCCAGCATCTGTTAATTCTGAACTCATTTGGGAAACATGTTTCACTGAGCAGCCCAATGGATTGCACAAGGTCAGTTCAATATGTTACAACCTTACAACTTACAGTGTACGCATGAGTAAACACAATGTAAACACTGTGCCACACACACGCATACGTAGACTTACACACTTTTCACACAAAACACGCACA
>NC_060172.1:7631816-7638165 GCF_021292245.1 Micropterus dolomieu
TTCAACAGTTGTTGATGTGGTATCAGGGAAGAAGTGAGACTTAATTATAACAACAAATCATAGTGTGGAAATGAATATATTTTGGACTAAATTTGTATTCGCTAATAACTTTTTTTTCAGGGTGTGTGTGTGTGTGTGTGTGTGTTCAGTGCGTTCAGTGTACGTCTGTCCTGTTCCTGATCTGCGGTGTGATGGGAGGATGTATTTATTATCAACCAAGAGAACGTATCCTGTCGTCCCCTGTGTGCAGATGTGTCAGTACTGTCAATCAGCCCGTCAGCCAATCTCTTCAGAGGAGGAGTGAGGTGAGTGGCTTGTTGGGAGTTTAGCTTGACAGCTTTCCTTGGCTCTGTACGAGATGTTGGTCTATGCTGCTGAGAGAAACCACTGTGTTCCCAAGAACACCAGTCATCTTTTACCACAGTCCTCAAAGCTTTTTCCTTTTGAAAAAGTTTTGTTTTAAAGTAACATTAATTTTACATGCCTGCCTTTCAGATATTTTGTCTCTCACCTTGACTCTGAAGTTATCATGATCACTGGAAGAATAAAGTCAATATACTGTAGCAAATTGTGAAGACAAACTTATAACTGCTGTGCAAAAAAAAAAGTATTGTTATGGATTCTTTGTATCTATATTTATTAACACTTCAAATTAAGCAGAAAATATGGGCAAAGCTTCTCTACACAAACAAAACATATTGTTCTCTCACATCCACACAAAACATTCACCATTATTATTTTTATTTTACCTTTATTTATCCAAGACAATCTGTTTTTGAGAGAGCCCTGGTCAACATGGCTGCACAATTATGTCTCAAGCACCAACACAATTGCAATTCATTAAAGAAAAAAGAGCAGGGAAAAAAGGGGAAACTAAATAGTCATCCTTGCAGAACAGAAAAGGAGAACATAAAATGGTCATTTTAGGGTACAAGGTAGTTTATTTATCATTATAAAACACAAGGTTGTATAACAAAGAGAACATTTGTAGTCTCTTCATGCTACACACACACACAACTTAGATGATGATGAAAGTATGGTAACATAAATAAACAATTCAGGTAAACAAAATATATAATACATTGTATAATATTAGACATAATATATAACAAATTATATTTTAACACAATAAAACTCATAATTTCTAATAACTGTGTCAGAGTTTCATTAAAGCGTTCAGCTCTAACTCTGCTTATATATAAAGAGTCACATGCTTTCCCATTGGACAGATGCATGGCCATATGTTAATGTAACTAGTTAATGCCAGCATCTGTTAATTCTGAACTCATTTGGGAAACATGTTTCACTGAGCAGCCCAATGGATTGCACAAGGTCAGTTCAATATGTTACAACCTTACAACTTACAGTGTACGCATGAGTAAACACAATGTAAACACTGTGCCACACACACGCATACGTAGACTTACACACTTTTCACACAAAACACGCACATTCAGAGCTTCACATACTTAGAAGATAGCTGGCTGTAGTTTATGTGGTTGGTCCAGCTGTCATTGGCTTCAGGGGTCGTTTGGCTGATTCAGCTTGTTAAATTGGAGGTGGGAGCATTGGATGGTAGGCAGATCTCCGACTTGACATTCATTCTGGCGGATTTCACTAATTTACTGCAGTTTCTCTTTATTATTTTATTTCTCTATATAATTTAATACATTTTTGTTTTGCTCTGACATTCATGGTTCCTAAAGGATGAATAGTGACTTTGGTGATCTAACTTTTCCTTTAGTGCTACAATGGGGCTCTCATTTGTAATTCGTCTTTCCCACTCTCGGAATGGGACAAGAATGCAGTATTAGTGTTGTTGGTTTGCATTTTTTGGATGTAATGTACCCAGCAGAGGCCCTGCGATGGACTGGCGACCTGTCCAGGGTGTTCCCCGCCTTGCGCTCAATGTCAGCTGGGATTGGCTCCAGCCCCCCGGCGACCCAGGATAAGTGGTTGACGATGGATGGATGGATGGATGGTACCCAGCAGAGGTGTTAGGGGACCTGTGTAGCTGTGTGGGTCAAGCTATGGGGTTGATTGGACTGCAGCTGTGTGTTAATAATAGTCTTTTAAGAAGTTTCTATAGACATTTTGATAAAGAAAGAAGCAAACAATAAACAGATTTTGTGTCTATATTTTGGCATCAAAACATGGATTATCATATATTTAAGGTAGCATTTTTAAAATCTTATTTCCATCAAATCCATTCCTGAAAGTACGTCACTGGATGAAACTCTACTAATACCATGAGATGTGTGTATTGGCAGAGTGGCCGGACTATTTGTTTGGGGGTGGGCCAGTCAGATTGATATTAATATCAGTGTTTCCCACACATCAGCTTTACTTACCAAAATATTTTGTGACCCATTTAAGCATTTTGCTTATTACTTTATTATTACTAAGCTACTGATTTTACTGCATTATATTCCATTTTATTGTTATATTTTGAATTGTCACCTGCTGAATTTTGTGCTGCCATTCATATAAATAAGGACATTTACTCCATAAATTGGTGCAGAAAATGTCTCCAGAATGCAGGAAATTAAGTGTTTAATTCTCAAAATCTTCTGGGGGAGGACCCCAGGACCCCCCACTCATATATTTTATTATCAAATACTTATTCAAAATAGTGTTAAAATATCATTTCGTCACGTTCTCGTGACCAAAGTCTTTCATCACACCCCTATTTTCAGACCTTATGTCACCAGCTCTTTTCAACACAAAGTGACGCACTTGCTGTTACGTAGAGTAGGCCTATTGCTTATATTATTTCACCATCTGTAAACAAATGTAACCTAAGTGGTGAATGTGTGTTCGTGGGGATACGTGGTAAGGTGGGCTGGCGTGGCTACAGTGCCAGAGCTGAATTTTTGTCCCAGTCTGCCCCTGAGTGACAGCAGCAGAAAATCCTGATTGGATCGATTTGATCTTCAGGTTTTGATCACAGCACAGCATTCACAGCTGACAGTGTTGGGGTTTTTTTTTTTAAGTGTATGAAATGTTCCGTAGAGCAGAGCAGCACACACCAGGACATCAGTGTGTCTTTGATCACCGGAGGCTGTTTTATGTTGTCATAGATTTGTCAGCATTTTCCATGTTTAAACGCATACGAAAGATACTACAGGTACTGAATAGTTCACGTTCAGCTGTGCTATACATGCTCTTATATCTGATCAACGGACGTGATGATTGGTTGTTACACTTAGCCGAATGTACCTTTGATATGTGACTTTGAGGTCATGTGATGAAAGAGATTCATATTGGTGCAGAGCTCTGCAAGGATCAAATGCTGAGCCAAGCCAAGCTGAGGTGCAGCGCTCCCATGGGTCATCTTTATCTCCAGCCAACATCTTAAGGGCCAGTGGGCTCAATTTACAGATGCTACAGGTGTTTCCCTTCAGACATTTTCTCCACAGGATGGCAAGACCCATGAAATGACAGTTGCACCATGTGACCACCATTTCCATCCACCTAAAAGAGCTGCTGGTCACGGTTTGAGACAATATGTTCTGATCCCTCTGGTGAATTTTACACATGAAAGATCATCCTTAAAGGGAAATTAATCATCGAACTCTGACAGCTTTTAACAACCAGCATCATCTTTCAGCATCAGTAGGACACTCAGGTCTTCTTCTACAGGCAGTAACCCACAATCAACTGACATTTTAGTGATAATTATACATTACGATTAAGAAGCACTTTTCACGTATCCAAGCCTTTCTTTAAAGATAATTTTTTAATATAAATGTAAAAAACTATTGAATTCACCAAAGAGGGGAGTAATCTCATCACATCTCAACAATAACTTGATTAGAGTGGGGATGCATTGAGAAAGTCTAATGAAGAGACAATCACAGAGCAAAACATGGCTGATGAAATTATATTGTGTAATGTGAAAAGGGTCACTTGCATTGAAGACCAAACGGAGAATTGTCACCAGCTCTGAAGCTCTAAGCAGCAAACCCAAAAAAAAAAAAAGTTGTAACACCTCACAGGAGTTGGTGGATTCCAAACCAGGCCTAGAGAGAGTGAATATTGGACATACATTTATCAGGTGGACACAAGCATCAGCCACAATAACTTCAAATATGATCAATTCTATGTTAAATTTGGTATTTTGCAGCTTCATCTGCCCTCAAGTGGCTGAAAGAAATCTATTTTAACACTGCAATAATTCACAGATTGTTGTTTTTTGACAATTGGCCAGTTCAACATTCATCAGACATGGAGCCACGGTAACATCCAGTTGAAGTGTTTGAATGTAAGTCAAATATTTACTCTCCAGTGAGCTCTGGTTTGATGTCCATCAACTCCTGAGAAAAATATCTGTCTCTATAGATGCTCCACTAGGTTCCCCAGCTGTTTGCTTACTTTGTCTGTCTGTTGAGTAGCGCTGGGCAGGTAGTGTACAGAGGATTTATCAGCGTTTTGTGCTACAAACAGCTGCCTACTGCTGCTGGAAATGAGGATTATGAGAGCGCTGAGACCAGTACATTTAAAACTAAAATCTTGATCTGAAACACTCAATAGAGTTGTTGTTTAATTTGAAAATTGGGCCAAATTTCTGCCAGATTGGTTGTGTGGGGTCACAATGCCTGATTAACTGCCTGAACGATCTGCAATCGACTTTCGGTCCATCAATTGGATTTCTGGCATGTAAGAAGTTTCGGTTTGCTATTTAAGCAGTTTGACGTCACAAATGAGTGCTGCCAAGAGATGTGTGATGAACTGTGGTAAGCTTTTTGTTTGTGGCTCCATTTGTGTCTTTTTACTTTACGTTCATAATAAAATTGCACAAACTAATTTTGCCTTTTTCTCTCTTTGTCAACATTGAGTACTCGGTTGTCTTGTTTAAGTAAACTTTATTGGAATTGTCACTGTACAAAACAGACCAGGGATCTCTGTGCTCACAGGTTCTGACAGTGCAGAAAGGCCATTTGACTGTCTGAAGGAGACAGGAAGACAGATGTTCTTGTTTTATGGTGTTTCCTTAAAGAGAGCAAAAGTTCAGATTATTATGTCATACAAAATACTAAAATAACACATCCTAGATCTGAATGAATGAAATAATCTCATTAAATACTCCTTTCTTTACATAGTTGAATGTGCTGACAACAAAATCACACAAAAATTATCAATGGAAATCAAATCTATCAACCCATGGAGGTCTGGATTTGGAGTCACACTCAAAATCAAAGTTGAAAACCACACTACAGGCCGATCTAACTTTGATGTAATGTCCTTAAAACAAGTCAAAATGAGGCTCAGTAGTGTGTGTGGCCTCCACGTGCCTGTATGACCTCCCTACAACGCCTGGGCTCCTGAAGAGGTGAAGGATGGTCCCCTGAGGGATCTCCTCCCAGACCTGGACTAAAGCATCCGCCAACTCCTGGACAGTCTGTGGTGCAACTTGGTGTTGGTGGATGGAGCGAGACATGATGTCCCAGATGTGCTCAATTGGATTCAGGTCTGGGGAACCGGCGGGCCGGTCCATAGCATCAATGCCTTCCTCTTGCAGGAACTGCTGACACACTCCAGCCACATGAGGTCTAGCATTGTCTTGCATTAGGAGGAACCCAGGGCCAACCGCACCAGCATATGGTCTCACAAGGGGTCTGAGGATCTCATCTCGGTACCTAATGGCAGTCGGGCTACCTCTGGCGAGCACATGGAGGGCTGTGCGGTCCCCCAAAGAAATGCCACCCCACACCATTACTGACCCACTGCCAAACCGGTCACGCTGGAGGATGTTGCAGGCAGCAGAACGTTCTCCACGGCGTCTCCAGACTCTGTCACGTCTGTCACATGTGCTCAGTGTGAACCTGCTTTCATCTGTGAAGAGCACAGGGCGCCATTGGCGAATTTGCCAGTCTTGGTGTTCTCTGGCAAATGCCAATCATCCTGCACGGTGTTGGGCTGTAAGCACAACCCCCACCTGTGGACGTCGGGCACTCATACATCTCCATGGAGTCTGTTTCTGACCGTTTGAGCAGACACATGCACATATGTGGCCTGCTGGAGGTCATTTTGCAGGGCTCTGGCAGTGCTCCTCCTGCTCCTCCTTGCACAAAGGCGGAGGTAGCGGTCCTGCTGCTGGGTTGTTGCCCTCCTACGGCCTCCTCCACGTCTCCTGATGTACTGGCCTGTCTCCTGGTAGCGCCTCCATGCTCGGGACACTACGCTGATGGACACAGCAAACCTTCTTGCCACAGCTCGCATTGATGTGCCATCCTGGATGAGCTGCACTACCTGAGCCACTTGTGTGGGTTGTAGACTCCGTCTCATGCTACCACTAGAGTGAAAGCACCGCCAGCATTCAAAAGTGACCAAAACATCAGCCAGGAAG
>NC_060172.1:7638265-7639870 GCF_021292245.1 Micropterus dolomieu
AAGTTTGGGCTTTTTCAGAAGAGGTTTAATTACAGCTACTTTAAAGTACTGTGGTACATAGCCTGTTGATAAAGATAGATTGATCATATCTAGTATAGAGGTGCTGACTAAGGGTAAAACATCTTTAAGCAGCCTAGTCGGGATGGGGTCTAAGAGGCAGGTTGATGGTTTAGATGAAGAAATTATTGAAGTTAGTTGGTAAAGATTGAGGGAAGCAAAACAGTCTAAACATGTATCTGGTTCTACAGCTGTTTCTAAGGTTCCTGAGTTTAGAGATAAGTGTGTGCCAGTTGAGGGCAGGTCTTGGTGAATTCTGTCTCCAATAGTTAGAATTTTGTCATTAAAGAAGCTCATGAAGTCGTAACTACTGAGAGCTGTGGGAATACTTGGCTCAATAGAGCTGTGACTCTCTGTCAGCCTGGCTACAGTGCTGAAAAGAAACCTGGGGTTGTTCCTGTTTTCCTCTATTAATGACAAGTAGTACGCAGATCTGGCATTACGGAGGGCCTTCCTATAAGTTTAAAGACTATCTTGCCAAATTAAACGAGACTTTTCCAGTTTGGTGGAACGCCAATTCCTCTCAAGTTTCCGTGATATTTGCTTTAGTTTGCGAGTTTCAGTATTATACCATGGAGCTAACCGTCTTTGTTTTAGTATTTTCTTTTTTAGAGGGGCTACAGAGTCGAGTGTCATTCGCAGCGAGCCTGCAGCACTATCAACAAGATGATCGATTTGGAAGGGACTGAAACTAGCATAGGAGTCCTCCGTTACTTTGTGACTAGATAATGTATTTAGAGCTGATGGAATCGCATCCTTAAATTTAGCTACAGCTCTATCAGACAGACATCTTGTATAGAAATTTTTGCCCAATGGCGAGTAGTTCAGCAATACAAACTCAAAAGTTATCAAACAGTGGTCGGACAAAGAGGGATTCTGTGGGAACACCACTAAATGTTCAATTTCAATACCATACACCAAAACAAGGTCGAGGGTGTGGTTAAAACAGTGAGTCGGTTCATGAACACTCTGAGAGAAGCCAATGGAATCTACCAGAGAGATAAACGCAGTACTAAAGCTGTCATTCTCAACGTCCACATGAATATTAAAATCCCCTACAATAATAACTTTGTCCGTTTTAAGGACTAAAGTTGACAAAAACTCTGCAAATTCAGATAAGAATTCAGAATACGGGCCAGGTGCTCGGTACACTATAACGAAGAGAATTGGTTGCAGTGATTTCCAACTTGGGTGCGAAAGACTAAGAACAAGACTTTCAAATGAGTTATAATTTAGTTTAGGTTTAGAGCTGATTGGTAGGCTAGAGTCAAAGATAGCTGCAACTCCACCTCCTCGGCCTGTGCCTCGAGGAATGTGAGTATTAATATGACTGGGAGGGGTGGATTCATTTAGGCTAACATATTCTCCATCACCCAGCCAGGTTTCAGTAAGACAAAATAAATCAATATCATAATCTGATATTAGTTCATTTACTAGTACACCTTTAGAAGAGAGAGATCTGATGTTTAAGAGTCCACATTTAACTCTCCTATTCGTTTGCACTATTGCTCTTGTGGTTTTAATTTTTATGAGGTTTTTATGCACAGC
>NC_060172.1:7639890-7641292 GCF_021292245.1 Micropterus dolomieu
CCTTTAATGCCAATGAAATATTCCAGTCTCTGCAATAGGATCTGATGGTCAATGGTATCAAATGCAGCACTAAGATCTAATAAAACCAGTACAGAGACAAGTCCTTTGTCTGATGCAATAAGGAGGTCGTTAGTAATTTTCACCAGTGCTGTCTCTGTGCTATGATGAGCTCTAAATCCTGACTGAAAATCCTCAAATAAACTATTGCTCTGTAGAAAGTCACACAGCTGTTTAGCAACTGCTTTCTCCAGAACCTTAGAGAGAAATGGAAGGTTAGATATAGGTCTATAGTTGGCTAAAACATCCGGATCAAGTTTGGGCTTTTTCAGAAGGTTTAATTACAGCTAAGGTTTAATTACAGCTACTTTAAAGTACTGTGGTACATAGCCTGTTGATAGAGATAGATTGATCATATCTAGTATAGAGGTGCTGACTAAGGGTAAAACATCTTTAAGCAACCTAGTCGGGATGGGGTCTAAGAGGCAGGTTGATGGTTTAGATGAAGAAATTATTGAAGTTAGTTGGTAAAGATTGAGGGAAGCAAAACAGGACTAAAGTTGACAAAAACTCTGCAAGTTCAGATAAGAATTCAGAATACGGGCCAGGTGCTCGGTACACTATAACGAAGAGAATTGGTTGCAGTGATTTCCAACTTGGGTGTGAAAGACTAAGAACAAGGCTTTCAAATGAGTTATAATTTAGTTTAGGTTTAGAGCTGATTGGTAGGCTAGAGTCGAAGATAGCTGCAACTCCACCTCCTCGGCCTGTGCCTCGAGGAATGTGAGTATTAATATGACTGGGAGGGTTGGATTCATTTAGGCTAACATATTCTCCATCACCCAGCCAGGTTTCAGTAAGACAAAATAAATCAATATCATAATCTGATATTAGTTCATTTACTAGTGATGTTTAAGAGTCACATTTAACTCTCCTATTCGTTTGCACTATTGCTCTTGTGGTTTTAATTTTTATGAGGTTTTTATGCACAGCTCCTCTTCTGTTTACCTTTTTAAATAATTTCGATGGTCGGGGGACAGACACCGTCACTATAGGGTTTTCACTAAGTAACTCCTGAAATGGAGGAGCAGAGAAGTGTGTTAGACTGCGACTCTGCGTAGGGTTTTTTTCAGACCTGGACTAAAGCATCCGCCAACTCCTGGACAGTCTGTGGTGCAACGTGGCGTTGGTGGATGGAGCAAGACATGATGTCCCAGATGTGCTCAATTGGATTCAGGTCTGGGGAATGGGCGGGCCGGTCCATAGCATCAATGCCTTCCTCTTGCAGGAACTGCTGACACACTCCAGCCACATGAGGTCTAGCATTGTCTTGCATTAGGAGGAACCCAGGGCCAACCGCACCAGCATATGGTCTCACAAGGGGTCTGAGGATCTCATCTCGGTA
>NC_060172.1:7641312-7652702 GCF_021292245.1 Micropterus dolomieu
TGGGCGTGCTCCTGATGAGGTGGCTGATGGTCTCCTGAGGGATCTCCTCCCAGACCTGGACTAAAACATCTGATGTCCCAGATGTGCTCAAGTGGATTCAGGTCTGAGGAACGGGCGGGCCAGTCCATAGCATCAATGCCTTCCTCTTGCAGGAACTGCTGACACACTCCAGCCACATGAGGTCTAACATTGTCTTGCATTAGGAGGAACCCAGGGCCAACCGCACCAGCATATGGTCTCACAAGGGGTCTGAGGATCTCATCTCGGTACTTAATGGCAGTCAGGCTACCTCTGACGAGCACATGGAGGGCTGCGCGGCCCCCCAAAGAAACCCATCCCACACCATTACTGACCCACCGCCAAACCGGTCATACTGGAGGATGTTGCAGGCAGCAGAACGTTCTCCACGGCGTCTCCAGACTCTGTCACGTCCGTCACATGTGCTCAGTGTGAACCTGCTTTCATCTGTGAAGAGCACAGGGCTGTAAGCACAACCCCCACCTGTGGACATCGGGCCCTCATATCACCCTCATGGAGTCTGTTTCTGACCGTTTGAGCAGACACATGCACATTTGTGGCCTGCTGGAGGTCATTTTGCAGGGCTCTCGCAGTGCTCCTCCTGCTCCTCCTTGCACAAAGACGGAGGTAGCGGTCCTTCTGCTGGGTTGTTGCCCTCCTACGGCCTCCTCCACGTCTCCTGATGTACTGACCTGTCTCCTGGTAGCGCCTCCATGCTCTGGACACTACGCTGATAGACACAGCAAACCTTCTTGCCACAGCTCGCATTGATGTGCCATCCCGGATGAGCTGCACTACCTGAGCCACTTGTGTGGGTTGCAGACTCCGTCTCATGCAACCACTAGAGTGAAAGCACCGCCAGCATTCAAAAGTGGCCAAAATATCAGCCAGGAAGCATAGGAACTGAGAAGTGGTCTGTGGTCACCACCTGCAGAACCACTCCTTTATTGGGGGTGTCTTGCTAATTGCCTATAATTTCCACCTATTGTCTATTCCATTTGCACAACAACATGTGAAATTGATTGTCAATCAGTGTTGCTTCCTAAGTGGACAATTTGATTTCATAGGAGTGTGATTGACTTGGAGTTACATTGTGTTGTTCCCTTAATTTTTTTGAGCAGTGTAAATAGTTAATTTGACTTAAAGCTAGGGAAGGCAATGTTGGAGAAACTAGCAATAGACAGCTATCTGGCTTCACTAACCCTAACAGTCTAAGCAGTCACATGACGCTGCTTATCAACTCGGTAAGTCAACCCAAGCTTTCCCAATCCAGCCATGAGTTCGTTCACAGTGGTGTTTGCAGCAGATAACCAATTGCAAACACAGACAAGTTTGATGGCAGCAGAGCAGCATGTTTTACAAACAAAGAGCAAACTATAATATAAGATAAATATGAATAAGCCTACACATAATCCAGCCTAAAAGCAATACACCTGCAGCTGCCAAATGGAGGAAGACAGAAAATCGCAAAGTGTGTGAATGCGTAAGTTAACAAGCTTATAATATCACTCATTAGGACAGGAGGCGATCTGACTCTAATTACATTGTGTATTCCATTAAATGAATGTGTTGCTTAGATGTATTCTTATTGTGTTTGACTATTTTAGTGTTTCTTTCTTTCAGCTGCAGGGGCTGTGTGTCAGCTTTTCAACATTAAAAGCCTTGGACATTGAATGAGTGGATTGTTCCAACTCTCTTCCAGGAACTTCAAAAACTCATTTATTTAACACACTCAAAAATGTAAGTAAAGTAAGTAAGTAAACTTTATTTATATAGCACCCTTCACAGACAAGAGGGGTCACAAAGTGCTTCACAGTAAAAAATAGAATAGAATAAAATAAAACAAATAACAACAACAACAACAATTAAAATACAAAACTATATGGCTAGTTAAAAGCTTGTCTAAAAAGATGTGTCTTGAGGTGTTTTCTAAAAGTTTCCACAGAATCCAAGGCTCTCAAGGCTAAAGGGCGAGGGTTCCAGAGCCTTGGAGCCACCACACAGAAAGCACGATCACCGCTTGTTTTATAACATGTTCTGGGAACAGTTGAAAGGTCTTGGCCAGAAGACCTCAGAGAGCGACCAGAAATGTGTGCATGCAACAGAACCTGGATGTAAGAGGGAGCTTGACCATGCAAGGCTCTGTAAGTACTGATTAAAATTTGAATTAGTTAAAATGTACTCTAAAACCAATCGGAAGCCAATGAAGAGCCTTAAACACAGGTGTAATGTGTGATCTCCTGTTGGTCCTTGACAAAAGTCTTGCAGCTGCATTCTGTACAGCTTGCAGTTTGTCCATGGAGGATTTGTTTAAACAAGTGTACAGTACATTGAAATAATCCAGATGAGAAGAAATAAAGCATGAACAAGCTTCTCCATCTCTTCTTTTAGAAACCATAAATCTAATCTTAGCAATGTTCCTGAGATGGAAAAAACAGGAACGAACCAAAGATTTAACATGACTGTTAAAACACATAGATTTGTCAAAAATGACACCCAAAATTCATACAACAGTACCGTCAGAGGATGATAGAACCCCAGTGGCCTGCCTGATCTTAGGGGTAATGTTGTCTGGGGCAAAAATCACCAGCTCAGTTTTGTCTGTATTTAGTTGCAAAAAGTTGTCTGCCATCCACTTGTTAATGGAGGCTAAGCAATTGTGCAACACGGACAGTTTGTCTAGCCTATGAGGACTAAACGATAAATATAATTGGATGTCATCAGCATAACAATGATAAGGTATGTCTTCGAAGCTACCAAAAATCTTTCCAAGAGGAAGCATATACAGACTGAACAGCAGGGTGGCCAAGCACAGAACCTTGGGGCACACCACAGGACAAAGGAGCCTGACATATATGTTCCTATGGACACAGAGAAACTCCTGTCAGAGAGATAGGAGGAAAACCAGTTCAGAGCTGATCCAGTAATGCCCAGAGTTGTTTCCAGTCTATCAATCAGAGTGCAGTGATCAACAGAATCAAACACTGCACTGAGATCTAATAGGACCAGCACAGAACATTTACCCCCATCAGCAGCCATGTTCCAATCATTGTTCTTAATTAACTTCATAAAGCAACGAAACAAAAAATAATATAAATACAAAAACAGTTCAAAGCAGGAAGTAGGTTTACATTCATATTCTGGTACAAGTACAAATGCTTTAGTGCTTCAATCAGTCCCTGTAGTAGGATGACATCGGTACATGAAAGCATCTCTACATCACCCACAGCATAAAAGTAGCCCATGAAACAATCTGTAAGATTGTCTGCAACTGGTAATGCCATTTTCCAAGAGAACTGATTGGTCAGTAGGCGGTGCTTTTATTGCATTGATCTCTTATCTCAAACATAATCTGCTCCAGAGAAGGTAGTCGTTCAGCATGAAAAGTAAAAAACTCTTGCAGGATTTTAAACCTTGCTAACGTCAAATCCTACTTCTTAGTGCAGGCCCCGGGAGATACCCTTATTTATCCTGTGTGGCCTGACGCTAACACTTGGAGCCCAATAAAGCAAATGCTGAGATTTGAGTCCACTTCATGACACAAAATGAAAAATCATAGACATTTATGATAATAAAAGGAGTAGCTGAAGTCCCTGGTAAGTTTTGAAATCAGTCTGACTCTGAGCTTTAGTGCTAACACACCCAGAGGCAAGTGTGTTGTTAGCTAGCTTTAGTGCATTAGGCGTACAGTCTAAATAGACATGTACTGCAAAAACATCCAAAGGTCATATTTAAGTGAATGAATTTAGACAAAACTTTGCTTTGAACACACTTTCATGGCTTAAAACACTGATTTCACATTGTATGCCACATTGCATTTGACAGAACACAGTGGATATGTCATGCAGACAGAAATAGTAGGTACACCAGCCAATCACAGTAGATGATGCCTGTGTGATGCCTGTGTGACAGGCATGTAGAAGAAGGGTCACTGAACCACATCATTTACCATCTGTAACAAACAAACCAAAGAAAATCATCCCAAACAACAGGAAGTCCTGATCAGAGGACTGTGGCCTAACTCACGAATCAAACTGTATTAGCTATAATAATGTTAAGCAGGGCCTCGCAGCAAAGAAAACGCACAGCAAATCTCTGGGTAATAAAAAACAACCACGGAGGTTGTTTTGCATTATGCAGCGTCAGGCCTGAGTTTGCTTGAAGAAGCACATTAGAGGGAGCAGCTCAACCTCACTGTGTTATGAGTTTAATGTTAAATTCACAGGAAGTTGTCAGTATTTTCCCCCAGGTCTCCAACTTTTACTGTTTATTTCTAATATTTACTCGGGTTTGCCATAACATTATGACCACCACCATGGTCACAATACAGGCCTCCCTTTTGCGGCGGCCCAAAACAGCCCTGACCTGTTGAGGCATGAACTCTGCTGTGTATGCATTGTGTGTTCTCACACTTTTCTATCAATAAAACCATCAACTTTTTCAGCAGTTTGACCTACAGGAGCTCGTTTGTTGAATTGGACCACACAGGCCAGTAGGCTTCATTGAACCTTGGTCGCCAATGACCCTGTCACTGGTTCACAGCTTTTCCTTCCTTGGACCACTTTTGATGTACTGACCACTGCAGACTAGGTCTGTCCCCAACTAAGGATTTTCATAGTTGAATCAGAATTATCAAGGATCGTCTATAGTTGACTTCTTGTGGTGTCTGTGTGTTACAAATATGGATATTTAGCCAAAATATGGTGAAACGCATATCTTCTGTCTCAATCTTCATGACCAACTCATTGATTTGGGTTCATAAATCTGAAGAGTAACATAGCAGTTTTCTTCAATGCACTTAAAGTCAAGCTGTAGGTACGTGTTTGGGCGATGACACTGACCACATTCATTACACTTCACTTTATCTTCACCAGATTTGTTTTTGTTAGTAACAAGTGAAAGTTTCAATGTGAAAGTGTTCAAGTTTTTCATTTTTAGAGGAGAAGGACCATTGTAGTAGCACCTGAACCCGTTAAAACAAGTGAGTTCACAGCTCAGTAATTTCTCTTAACAAGAGTCAGTGATTGAAGAGAAATGGAAGGTGTTGTAAAAATACAGCCAAATCCTCCTAATGTGATACAGCCTTCAGGGAATTCAGGCCCTGATCTGTGCGGCCAAACTAGGCCAACCCAGGAAAAATGACTCCTCGTGACCGGGTTCCTTACACAACAGCAGTGCTGCCATGAACACTCAGTGCTGGACTGTTTATTCTTAGCTGCAGTCACACTTAATCAGTACAGCATTTATATAGCCACAAAACTGAGAGCGGAGCTTATCAAGTGTCCACAGAGAATCCTGTTTCACTTGCAATAAGTACAGGTAGAGTGAATGTCTTGCATAGATAACTTACATGTGAAGCTGCCTGATCAGTATTAACAATTGGTCAAATGATTATGTGTAACCCCAGAGGGAATTCTTACCCGACTGTGCAGTACTCCTCCGCCCTTGCATCTTTCAGTTCATTGCTTTGGTTTTTCTTTTGTTTCGTTCTCCCGCGCTATTAGTACTGCTCAGCAGCACCAAACAGCAGACAGACACACTAGCTGGTGAACATAGAGAAGCATTTAGAAGCAAAACAGCCTGATGTGCTGAGATGAGCTGAGACCAAAACTCAGGTAAACGGAGAGTGAATTCCTAAAGAATGCTAATGTTGCTCTGTCTTCTGGAAAAATGTTACTTGAGGATATAACAAAAGGCTTAAAAAACATCATATTTTAAATGTATGTATAATGTATTTTGCTTCATAAACAGTTTCACAAACCTTGGTAAAATAATAGAACAACATTTTTATATATTGCAGTTCATTAAAATATTGTTAAACATGTTTTAAATTTGCAGAGTGTGCTAAAGGTTTTCAGTTCCTGTTTCATAGATTACTTTAACTGAAATGCAGTAATTGGATAACTTTTGGATGTTCTCGTATTTATTCATTGATTTCAAGTGTTTTTGCCTTTATCTTGTGTTGAGAGTTGAGGAAATCATGGGAGAGAGAGGGGGAATGACACATTTATTGATGATTTGATCACACATTCTTCCACCTTCAGCTAAACGTTCCTCACCAACCTTTGGTCAAAGTTAAGGGTTTTATTTTAATCTTAAAATCTAATCTTGACTTCAGCTCTTGTGAAACCTTCATGTGTCTCCTGGCCAACAGGGGGCAGCACTGAGCCAGGTTATAGTTATCAAAGGTGAGGTCACAGGGCAACAACAATGGCAGGAAGCACAAAGAGGAGGAAAAACAGCCAAACTAAACATGTAACTGACAAGAAAAGTTCAAAAGCGAGCTGAAGATCTGTGCTGAAGAATTTTGCTCACTTCTCCAGCACGTGAGGAGAGTTTACTGATGCTGTTTGCTGCAGCCAGAGACCTGATTGTTGCTGTAAGGTAGACAGCTCATCAACATGAGTGACAAGCTTCTGGGCAGGAACAACAGCCGCAGAGGAGAAGAAGACCAGACTAACAATAGAGGCTGTGCCTGGAGTCAAAAACTGGGGGAGAGGTGAGTAGAGGAGACGGGTTAAAGAAAGCTTTTAGTCCTCATGACAATCAAAGGTATTGTGGGTTGTGAGCAGTGGGGTGCAGCTCAAAAGGTTCATGATATTTTGGACACTTGAGTGTGTATTTCTGGCTTTTTTTTTTTTTTACCTGTGTGTGCAGTTTAGGGAGGTTAGATATACTGGAGCTGTAAATGCAGAACAAAAAAGCAGGTATTTTAAATCCAAAATAAGAAAGATTGCATGGCTTTATTGTAGCTGAGATACTTAACTCATGTAAAACATATCGTAGATCAATATCACACAAAACTCCTTTTTAGGCTACCACTTTGGTCCGGATTGAAATATTTAAAAAACTATATTATCAATTGCTATGAAATTTTGTGCATATGTTTGTGCTCCACAGAGGATGAATCCAATTATTTTGGTGATCACTTGGCTTTTCATCTTGCCCTATCAGCGATGTGTATTTTGTATGAAACAACTGAACTGAAGTGATGCAAATGAGGCAAGACTTGTGCTTTGTCATAAGGGAGATCACTTCATTACTGTCGGATGGAAAACTTAAAGCATATTTAATTAGTAGTCACTGCGTTACTTAAACTGTTGTAAAAGAATGCACAAATATCAGCTTTAATGCCTCAAATCTGTCTTTTATGTCACTTTTATTGTGTCACTTTGTTTTGACAGATGATCTTGGAAACCAAAGGCCCTTCAAAGTGTCAGTGAACAAGGAACTGAACTCCCACCTGCTTACTCAGTGCGGTGAGTCACTCTGGATGTGTGCATTAGCTAGACACATGCAAATGCAAAAGGATGTGCTCTGTCACAAGTAAGACTGTGCCTCTTTTTGTTGGCTGCTTGGCATTTCCCTCCAATCCACAGTGAGGGGAGTTCAGATCATAGTGGCGCAACATGCAGCTGAGTGCTATTTAATTACCTGCTTTTGGAAAACCGCTGGGAATGCAATTAATTTAGGACTTGTTTGAAGGGTAAACAAATGTGCCAGAAGACGTCTCCCATCAGAGGAAGAGGAGGGGGCGGGGGAGACAGAAGCTGCTTTCTATCACAAATATTATAATAGCTGTCTGAGAAGCTCTTGGAGGGGATTAAAGGCATGCAGTAATAGTGACATTGAATGGTTTAAACTTTGCATAACACCACAGTGAATTGATCAAGCTTTGGGTTGTGCTGATATTCAAGTACTGAGCTTTGTTCCAAAACACTTGAGTGTAAAGACTTTGGAAACAAAAGCAGAAGAATAACATGGAAAAGAACTTTGCTTTTATCCTTGAGAACACTTCTTCAAAGCTGAAATGTTGACTTTCATGTTGATAGACATGCCGAGTAGGTTTGAGACTTCAGGTGGTGGATGTCTAATTTGGGAGCTTGAAGATCTCCTTGTCGTTCAAATGGATACAGTCTGCTTTTACTGTGGATAAATTAGAAGCCAACAAAACTTCTGAAACAATGAAATGTCTTTGTGGCTGCAAGTTAAAGCCAAGTTCAGTATTTCAGCTGAGCAGAAACTTGATGACAATTGTGGTGTTTGAACCATCATTGTAACACGTACTGTTTTTATTGTTCTTTAGTTTGAAGTAAGTTGAACGACTTAGTTTGTCAAGTGTTTAGCATGTGACCATTCGATATACTTACATACATGTATCTGCTGACACATTGGATGCATTTAGCACTGGAATGGGTTCTCTGTAGGTTTCAGGTAGTTTATCCCCCTCTGGCGTACCTGTGATTATGTGTTTTACATCAACCTGCAATGATTGGTCTGGCAGAGCTGAGGGAGGAAAAACCCAGAGCCATGTAGACCGCTGAAATCAAAAATGACCCGGTCTGGTTTGACTGTTTATAAAGCATAAAGTATAAATTATCACCCAAGTCTTTGTTACACCTTTTTAGCCAACGTCATCCCAACTCATTACCACAAGCTTTACAGTTATGTTTGGAATTTATGGTCAATAAACCTTAATTACATGAAATTCTCATCTCGAAACACTCATTTCTGAGTAAAATAAGAAGAAATTATGAATTATTACAGACTGGTATTATCAACTTTTTGCCAGGATATTCTCAGATGCCATCAGGAACTGAAATCTTAAAGGATGGTGGACCAAAGTTCCTGTATCACATCCACGCCCCACTCCTCAAGGTCTGAGAAAAAGATCTGCCCTCAGAGCTCTGGGATGCTCTAATAGTGACCTGAAAAAGGGGGACAAGGCTGACTACTGTGGAAACTACATGGGCATCTCACGCCTGTCAACAACAGGCAAAATCCTTGCTCGTGTCTTCGCAAACTGACTGCTACCACTGTGCTGTTGTGTTCTCCCAGAATCACAGTGTGGCTTCAGCCGATCTAGGGGTACAGCAAACATGATATTCACAGCCCGCCAACTTCAGGAAAAAGGCAGACTTGTTACTGTATATGGTATCATAGACCTGACAAAGACCTTAGACATGGTACACCACCAGTCTCTGTGGAGCATACTATCAAGATACGGCTGCCATCATAATTAGATAAGAAACTTGAGGCTTCTACACGACGGTATGTCAGTCACAGTGCTTAGCAGCAGAGGCTCTGAGTCCTGGCCTTTCACGGTGGAAACAAGTCAAACAGGGATGCATCATTGCACACACCCTGTTTGCCATCTTCGCGGCTGCCATACTCCACCTCATTGGTGGAGAGCTGTCACAGGGGATCCCGATCCTTACACAGCTGTTGTCAGGCTCTTCAGCCTTAATAGGTTTAAGGCCAAGAGGAAAGTCAGCAACATCACCATCATGGAGCGTCAGTATGCAGACAACAATGCCACTGCATCACACTCCAAAGAAGACCTCCGAGCATCCTGAATGTCTTTCCCAAGGCATGCAGAGCCCTGGGCCTAGCCTTAAACATAAAGAAGAAGTGGATGTCATTGAAGACCTTGACAAGAGCCGTGTTAGAAATCCTGACTAGGAGACATGAAAACAGTTGTTAGCAAAGAAGTTGTGCATATTTTTCAATGATTTTACTTAAAACTTACTTATTTGATATGGCCCCAAACTGTTTTTCAGTGAAGTGTTCTTTTTTAAGAGTGGCTTGATGAGTGGCAGTTTTCAGGTGCCAGTGGGAACCTGACAGAATAGACATGTTGACAGTTTGTAGAAGGTCTGAGGCCGTGCAATTGACCCTTCGCTAAGCCCCGCCCCCCCTTAGTTACTGTTGCTAAGTCCGACAAACTGACGGCGCTGCCACTGTCTATCACTGCACTCCCCGGAGAAATATTGTCAAATTTGTTGGAAAAAATGATCTCAGAAAGAAGCAGACAGTTTTGCAGTTGCATTATACATTTGAAGGCTGTATTAAGGAAGCCCGCTGCGTATTCGGGGCGTGGCTTAGCGAAGGGTCAATTAACAACATTTTTGATAAAGCCTGTTGGCAGAAGGAAGAAGTTTAAGATGCTGAATAATGTCCTCCGGGTTTTTATGGTTGATAGGATCAAATTGTGTCATGCTATTTGAATTACTTTAAGCGGACACAGGGACAACACATAATCTGTACCTCATATGGGAGCACCGATTGCTTGTCCAATTTTCTGAATTTTGTCAGTGAAGAAGGAGGCAAATTCATTGCAGGCCCTGGTGGATAGAGGTTCCGAGTGTACTGACACGGGAGGGTTGGTTAGCCTCTCGACAGTAGCAAACAAGGCGTGAGCATTATTGTTTTGGCAGGGTCAGAGAAGAAAGACTGCCTTGCTCAGTTCCAAATTATAAATGCCAAGTCTCTCTTTACAGACGTCAAAATGGACCTGGAGATTTTCTTTTTCACCACCTGCATTCAGCTTTTCAATACCTTTTCTATTCTTATCAGTGTGGCACTTCTCCATGGAGATCTTTTCTTCCCAGAGGCCGCCTTCACCTTAGTGGGTGCCAATGGCCTCAATAATGTAATTTTAGTTAAAGTTGAATTAAAATTATCGACAATCTAGGTGACTGAGACCCATGAGATGGCGGGGGTGGAAGAGAAATCCTGAATAAATATTTCACTGGTGTTTTCAGTGATATGCCATTTTGTAATTACCTTAGTTTGAACATTTGCGGATAGTACTCTCAAAGAAAGCACAGGAATGATTAGAGCGATAGCAACACAGCCACCACAACCTTGGAAAAGTTCAGATCCTTGGAGAGACCAGAGTGTGCCCCTTGTTGTGTGTGAATACTGTGGACTGTGCTGACTTCTGCTGTTCATTTGACAGCTGTTCGTTTTGATTTATTGAGTGTGTGTGTGGAGAGAGCTGTGCTGTGTATGTTAATGTCCTTCATTTCATTGACCCTTTGCTGGGTTTGTCATTACAACCATGGACATTTTGCATGGACAAGTGTTGGGTAAACAATTGGGGCTGATAATGTGATCATTTGGCAACTTAAGACTGAACATTTCCAACTTGCATTTCCTACCTGCACACAGTATGGCTGTTTTTTCTTTTTTGTCATTTCTCATGGAAATTTTATTGACATTGGTATATTTACCTTTTTTTTAATAAGAGTTTCAGTTCTGACGCCAAAACCGCAGATATTGGGATACCTTAGTTTGAAATTCATAAATCAAGCATAGCGTTAGTTCAGATCGACAACGGAGTCAAGCTCGGCTCACACTCCCAGCGCATCACCTGATAGCAACCCACATCAAGTCAAGCCACATCAGCTGACAGCTCAGCTGATTTCCCTCTAAACACTCATTGGCAAAGCCATACAAGGCGCCCAATTTAAGCTGCTCTAGCCTGCCTACCCTTGCTGCTCGCAACCCACTGCCACCCCAGCTACTCCTGTAAAACTATTCCTGGTCAATCAAATTATTCTGTATTATTGATGCTGCTCTGTTCTGTA
>NC_060172.1:7652722-7669840 GCF_021292245.1 Micropterus dolomieu
ACCCTGGGGGGGTCTTTGCTGCAGCTCTCTCTGCCCCGGGCTTTCCATGTATGCACATGGATAGGCAGAGAGGCGTGCTTCCCTGCCTTATGGCCTTTCACAAAGGCGTGTGGAAGGGCGGGGAGCTGCTCTCCCCGCCTTATGGCTCTCCGTGTAGGCACGTGGAGAGGCAGTGGGGTCCCAGAAACGGGCCACACCGCAAAAAATAACTACTGCAAACAATGAAGTATTTGATAAAGTTGTCCTGACTGATATATATACTTTATACTTGGAGCTAAAAATCGGTACTGTAAAAGTACTGAGTTTCAATCCCTAGATGGGACTGAAGCTCCTTCGGAGGGTCCACTCACTACCCTTTTTACCAACTACAGCGATGTTGCCCACTGAGATCCTATCCCCTTTCCTTCCCTCTCCTCCTCCCATTCATCACTTCCTAGTTGTTATCCTCCTCCTTCCCAGCAGTCTTGACCTGTACTGTTTATTTGTCCTCTTTCCCAAGAGAGGAAGTGTGTTTTAAACAGATTTAACATTGATGATGATGAGGATGTGTGTGCTGATGTCTGGGTGGTTCACTAAAGCTAACTGGCTGCATCTGACAGATGGGAAGACTTTCCCAACTTCCTCTGCCTCAGCCTAAGGTTTGTCCATATGTTTACCAAAAGTCAAGTCAAATGTGTTTATACAGCCCAATATCAGAAATCACAAACTTGCCTCAAGGGGATTTAATAAACTGTACAGCATATAACACCCTCTATCCTTAGACCCTTGATTCAGAGGGGAAAACTCACCAAGTTGATTTTAGTTTTGAATACTACTACTAGTCAAACCATTCTTCTCTCATTTACCCATGACCACCGCCTGATGACCTGAGAAGGAAATTCAGTGTACAAGTCAGAAATGCACTGTATCTGATCCCCTGTATTCAGTACTGTCTTTTGGGACATATGTTGAGCGGATCTAAAGCATGTGGTGACATAAACAAACAGAAGAGCTTTGATGATAGCAGGCCTATCTTGCTAACCTGAATCGTTTGTTTACTTCAATTGCCCGAATTGTAAATGTATGTTTCAAATGAAATCCACTTTTGCTGCGCTCGGGGGAGGCATGAACTGTTTTCGGCTTCTGAAGGCCGGCGTGACAGAAAAAGTTAGAGAACCTCTGGACTAGAGTAAATCACTTTGGGCCTAAGTCAAGTCTAAAGTCATTCAAAACGAGCTTGTGTTTATAATGCTAGTGTGTCTCTGTTTCCATTTGTATGTGTGTGTGGAGCTGATGTTTTTAACTCAGGTTAGATGTCATTTCCTCTCTTCAGGCCGGCCAAATCCCACACAAACAGAAGAGAAACACTTCTCACTCTCGCTCTTCTTCTCATGCACTTGAAAAAACACAGATGCACACTCACACACCATAATAGTTTGTTCATCCGCATAAATAGTAATTCATACACATTTTCTTTTACTCACCTTTCCTCAAACATACACACACAACTTTCTGAAGAGGGAGGTGTAGCGATTGAGAGGACAGGGGTGTTACACAAATTGCATGCAGATTTTTTGCAGCAAGTGTCAGCCGCCCTGCCTCCTCCTCCTCCTTCCTCACTTTGCTGAACTCTTAAGTCAAACACACCCTCGGCATGAGCCATGAAGGAGCGAGCGCTGCCCACATAGGTTTGAAACTCTCCAGGAATGCAGGTTTTTTTCAGTAGGAATATGTAACTGTTGAACATATGGAATATGGCTCAAACCCCGGTGGTAAAAACTTCCCTGCGGCGATCCTTCAGCGAACATGTGAAAGACTCCACCAACAAGGCGTGGGATGTCTTCTGGAGGAGTGTGAGGGAGAGGCGGCTGTGGGGTGAGTTGGGATAAGATGTGAATGTAGATTATTCTGATTATTCTGCTGGTTGGTTTACGCAAGATTACAGTAGCATCTTGGTAGCAGCATCCCAAGCATGATTCAAGAAATTGATATTATGAATGGGAGTATGTTATGGTAGATATCATTTCACATTAAATTATAAATATGTATTATAATAAACAGATGGGGATGTCAGTCTTTGGCTTATACTTGGCATCCCTTGTAAGTCTGTGAAGTTTTAGTTACTGCTTCTGATGTTATGTTGGTGTTTTCTGCACAAACTTGAAAGCTGAAGTGTTGTCAGCTGCTATCTTCATCAATTTGTTTCATCAACTCTTTAAATGTCCTAATTTTTCAGATGTTTGTTTGTTTTAATGCATCATCTTTCTTAAAAGAATTATTTCAACATTACCATTTAAATGCAGCTCCCGAGCAGGGATGTCACTCCTAATGAGGAACAGAAGTGTCCAGAGCAGGTCGAGTTTTTTACAAACTGATACTGGAGCTTAACATCTAATTTATTGACGTATTTCAGGAGCCTAGTTTCATGCATCACGAACAAAAGCTGGAAGAAGCTATAAGAAAGAACCAAATGTGAATCTGTTAATCCTGAAGAGTAGCTGACACTGACACACAGCTAGGCTTCACGCCGCCTTGGGGAAACATGATTTTTTATAAAGTTCACATCTCTCCTGTAGCTAAAGTTCATTCATTAATATAGAATTCAACTCTTCTGAGCCATTTGGTGGATGAGCTAAAGGTCAAGACTTTTTCAAAAACATTATATGGTGGAGTTGGTGGAACAGGTGATGCTTAACATTGAGCTCCTGTCAGAAATTGAAAATACAGTTATAGTTGTTTCAGCCTTGTTGATTGCAATGGCGTAGTGTGTCTCTTTAATCTGTTATTATTGGTTTCTGAAAACACTGGACTTCTATGGCATGGAGACATGAGCTGCGTCCGGCTTTGGCTACACAGCCAGTACTTGCTGGGAGGATAAAATCATTGTTGGTTCTCTATTAAATCATGTCAGCTATATCCTATATAATATATCTCAAACCACTTTTAAAAGCTGTTTATAATCTGGTCATCTCCTGCTTGTTTCTGTCCATCATTAAGGCAGCTCCACAAAACCACTAGCATGTGAGCTGTAACTGTGAATGATTATGGTTTCACATCTCATTGAAGGAGAGTGTTTCCAGTGTTTGTTAGACACTGTGATGGTGACTCAAATGTTGATACTCGAGGTGCAGGCGTCTGGCAGTGTTTCATCACCATTAACACAAAGCAGATTTTAATCGATCAGTGAGCCTGGGAAACAGAGCAGTGTTGTGTGGTGAGAAAATGGTGTTTAAGTTGAAGCTGCAGGAAGCGGTTTTGTTTTATTTTCCTGGAGGGGTGTGTGTGTGTGTGTGTGTGTGTGTGTGTGTGCGCGCGTGCTTGTTAGTGGTTACTTGTGACCGCAGGTTAATTCACTGAGCTGGTTGGAAAATGTTAAGGCAGCCAAGAGGATGAAACTCCACCTGCTGCAGCCATGTGCTGAGCTAGTCTCAGGTGTAAATGTGAGGGACTGTATGAATGTAAAACTGGGAACTGCAAAATGTCATCACTGACGAAAGAAACAAAGCAACCTGTACAGGTATAAATGAAATGCAGTGGCAACTGAAATTTGAGAGCTGGGTAATATTTTGCTGTATGTTTTTCTAATTGTTTTCAGTTCATTTGTGAAATGAATTTAATTTGATTTGAATCCAGTGAGCTTCACGTAATTCTACCGATAATCTGTGATACTGGTGAGGTGAGGTCAGTTTCTTTCTTCATTATTCAGCAGCTTACCTTCCTTATTAGACATTTCTATTATTATTATTATTATTATTAGTTAGTTTTGATTCTATTGTATAAAACATCATTGAGTTGTAGACAGGGGTGGAAATTAACACATGCCAAACGCGGGTGAATTTTCCGTTTGGCTGCCAAATGTCTGAAGACTACCCGCCATATTGGCGGGTAAAAATATTCGTCATATAATTTCTATTTGACCATAAGTAGCAGCAGATTGGCGTTCTCATTTGTTGTGTCGCACTTAAATTGGTCCCCGATGTACCAAGGTATCTAAAATCGTGTAACACACTGATTAGGGGCGTTCATTGGTTGTTGTGTATGTTCTTTTCATGTTACTCGTGTTTGATTGGCGTAGATTGTTAAGAGGGTGGGGGTTAGGCGACAAGCGACAGGAGTCAAGAAACTCTGCTCCGTACCTTTCATAAAATGCAGCAGGCCGGCAGATTGGTGCAGTACCCCCGTGAAATAAGGCAGTGTGAAAGCTGCTAGTGTGAGGAGCTAATGACAAAAGTTGTTTTGTTTTTAGCTGGTAGTTGGCTGTTCAGTCAGTGTCTGTCACACTTTCAGATCTTCTAATAGTCCTGCTGTCCACCCCAGAGATCAAGGAGAAAGATCCATAGGCTGTATGAAAAATGTTGATCCCACAAAACCTGTGATGGTGTGGACCAGGACTCTGTCAGATCCAGGAGGTCAGAAGAGGGTGAGAGTTGAATAATCCTACTGTGTGTCAACGTCCAGACTCTCTCTTCCCTCTTCCTTGACTACCTGTGTGTATTTGTGTGTGCAGAACTGTGAGTGTGCATGTGTGGGAACAGTTTTTTTTCTGTGTGTGTTTAATTCAGACAGCTGGTTCTGTTTTTTCTGTGAGAGATGATACCTGGCTCCAGCTGTGTGTGTGTGTGTGTGTGTGTGTGTGTGTGTGGATTAAATCAACATATGACGTTAGAGCAGTTATGCTCACCGATTGGCTGAGATGGATTATGTAATGCTGTGCTGCATAATCCTGTAACACACATCACACACAGGAAAGGACAGACAGGGAGAATCACAGCAATGGTTTTGCATGAAATTGTTTGTATTCCATACATTTATACAATGTTAAATATTTTTATATTATTTAATATTATAAACTGCCTTAATTCTTCGTGCAGGCAGCCAGGTGTTTGAGACATTCCTCAGAGACTTTGGTCCACATTGACATGATAGAATCACGCAATTGCTGCAGATTTGTCGGCTGCACATCCATGATGCGAATCTCCTGTTCCACCACATCCCACAGGCGCTCTGTTGGATTGAGATCTGGTGACTGTGGAGGCCATTGGAGTGCAGTGAACTTATTGTCATGTTCAAGAAACCAGTTTCAGATAATTTGAGCTTCGTGACATGGTGCATTATCCTGCTGGAAGTAGCCATAAGAAGATGGTACACTGTGGTCATAAAGGGATGGACAGCAACAATACTCAGGGAGGCTGTCGCGTTTAAACGATGCTTAGTTGGTACCAAGGGGCCCAAAGCGTGCCAAGAAAATGTCCCCCACACCATTAAACCACTACCAGACTGAACCGTTGATACAAGGCAGGATGGATCCATGCTTTCATGCTGTTGACGCCAAATTCTGACCTACCGTCTGAATGTTGCAGCTGAAATCGAGACTCATCAGACCAGGAAAAGTTTTTCCAATCTTCTATCGTCCAGTGTTGGTGAGCCTGTGTGAACTGTAGCCTCAGTGTCCTGCTCTTAACTGACAGGAGTGGCACCTGGTGTCGTCTTCTGCTGCTGTAGCCCACCTGCTTCAAGGCTCGACGTGTTGAGCGTTCAGAGATGGTGTTCTGCATACCTCGGTTGCAACGAGTGGTTATTTAAGTTACTGTTGCCTTTCTGTCATCTCACACCAGTCTGCCCATTCTCCTCTGACATCGACAAGGCATTTTTGTCCACACAACTACCGCTCACTGGATATTTTCTCTTTTTCGGATCATTCTCTGTAAACCCTAGAGATGGTTGTGCTTGAAAATCCCAGTAGATCAGCAGTTTCTGAAACGCTCAGACCAGCCCGTCTGGCACCAACAACCATGTCACGTTCAAAGTCACTTAAATCGCCTCTCTTCCCCATTCTCATGCTCAGTTTGAACTTCACCAAATTGTCTTGACCACGTCTACATGCCTAAATGCATTGAATTGCTGCCATGTGATTGACTGATTAGCTATTTGTGTTAACAACCAACTGAACAGGTGTCCCTAATAAAGAGGTGTGTTTATAACATTGAATTTATCAACAAGAATGCCATAATGTTTGCTAAAATACTGATTTGAACATCTCGTATTGTCTTATAAAGTGTCTTACCCTATTTTTGCTTAAATCACATTTTTCGATTGATTTGATTTATTCAAATTCCTATTCAAATTAAACTTGGAGCTGCTACAACCAATGACTTCTAACCAAAAGTTCAACCAGCCAATCAGCCCACAATCCAGTCCACATGTTTTAACTGGTCAGACTGTAAATAATCAGAAATGATCATGCCAGAATTGAGCTATCATGAGAAAGATAGACTTTAAAACAAATGTAAATAAGACTGTTAATTATAAAATAGATTTCATGTTGGATTATTCACACAAACCAAAACATACCCATATTTAGGCTTCAATATCTTATCAACAAAGCAATCATCTTCCAAATCACTACCAAGACACACCTCTGAAGAGGTGAAATGAGTTCTTGACAGCCAAAACATGCCAGCATCTAGTCGCCACTGCATCTTAAAGGAAACTTATGTCATACGAACTATGATAACAGTTTACTCACCAGCTTCATTGCAGTTAAAAGTCTGTAAAGTTATTTTATGTAAAACAACTTATTAGGAAAGCACACCTGAAAGAGCTGCTGTAATTAGAAAAAACATAACCAATAATGATGATTGTCAGAACTGTTAGGTGTACACATGTACTAAAAAAGAAACATAATTTTCCTTTAAGGGTTTTGGCTCCACTGTTTGGCTCGGGATAAATCATTTTGCACCACACTACAAAGCAGACAGTAAGTACATACTTGACACGGTTTCTGTGTACTTGGCCTGTTAAATTCATATGATGTCTGTGCAGTCATATATTTTGTCCAGCTGTGCGGACGCCTATCGAGACGAGCAGCTGGTAAATCTGACTCCCCTCAAACCATCACAGATAATTTTGACACATGTTGGTCACATTTCTGTGATCTGTGTGTGTGTGTATGTGATTTAACTACATCCCATCTAAGAGGAAAAATCCAACACACAACCCAGTGATCACTCAGATTTGTTGAAATTGGGTTGTGGTTGTTGTTTTATTCTTTTCATAACCGAGCTGTGCGTGAACTCAACTTGCATTTGTGTCTGTCCTGAGGAGTGACGACCGCATTTAGCTGCAGTGCAAACACAACCCTCTCTCTCTATTTGTCCTCCACTTTTTACCACTTACTGTCTTTAAGTCTCTCCACCACAGAAGGTCCATTCTCCTTCATCAGCCCATCCTAATATTTACTCCTCTGTTGTCATAACTGACAGCCCAAATATGGTCCTCCATTCAAAACCTCACAGGCATGCTTTTCCAAACACAGACTTTGCCAGATGCACTATGTAAACTTTGACGTAACTTTTTCCTCATGCCTGGATTGACTCATCACCAATATGACAGAAACTGAAATGTCACCGCCAGATGCAAATTTGAATTTACGGCGGTGACGTCAGTTGCGCATATATCAACAGAAATCTTCATCAAATGTAATGGTAAGAATTTCGACTTTGAATAAGCAAAAAAACAGCAGGAGACGATGGTAAAGGACTTAAAAGGACATTTTGATCAAATCCAGATATATTGGAGTTTTTATAGACTTAAAGGGATGTTTCTGAAGTCATCATGTTTCTGCTCTTCAGCAGGAAAAAGACTGCACCAGATTCTTTAATGTGACAGGAAGTAGTTGTTCAGGTTTTATAAGGCCACCATACTGCAAGTCCACACAGTGCCTGCACTTGTGTAGAACATTGTTTTTTTATAGTTTTATTCCCGTAGAATGTCAAATAAAATCTTTAAAGGACTGCAATAAATCCTTGGCGAGTGGAACTGCGGTCATGGCAGCACATCCACAGAGAAGCGAGCCAGGAAGTTTGATCTGAAGTTCCGCTGTAATTACAATTTCTCTGGTGGTCAAGTTTGATTGTTCATATGTCGTATCTGCAGGAAACCAACAGCTGACTTTCTGATCTTTCTGATTCTGTTTTCAATGAGAGAGAGAGAAAAAAAAAAACTTTTATTTTTGCTGGATTAATGCTATTAATATATAAATAAATATATTTGGATGCATTTACCACCGCTGGGTTTGTGGTACTGGAGGCAATTTTTAAAAATATGAGTGAAAACGACAGACAAACAGTTATTTTGGCACAGAGTTGTCAAGCTAAAAATATTCTATACATAATTTCCTGTTAAAGCAGAAGGAGATCCAGAGGCTCCCATTGTTTATGCACATAAACAGACAACTAATTATACAATAATTTTACATTTAATAATGAAGTGGTTCTTTAGGATGAAGATAACAGAAACTGAAAATAACAGAGAGAGAGAGATGCCAAGGCAATGTGCCAAATGTGATAGAAGGACTCAATGTGAAGGCTGGTGTTTGTTCTGCAGTGATCAGAGACGGGGCCAAACTAAACAGCCAAGTGGGGAAAGTGGGGTGGGATCCTGGGAAACACACACACACACACACACACACACAGTCCCTCCTCATATGTCTGCAGCTTTGACAGAAAGAGGAGAACACACACACAGGCACGGACTCTTTATCATCAGCTTTCAAACACACACACAGTTTTGTTTTTCGTTTTTGCTACGTGTGTGGTCAATTATTCTGTTTTGGGGCAGAAGAAGCAAGTGTGTGCGTGCATGTGTGCATGTGCGTGAGACAGAGAGAGAGAGATCATCTGTCCGAGCTGCAGAAGGACATCAGGAAGAGCTTGTGTAAAAGAGAATGAACCACGGAGCTAAAAAAGAAAATAAACAGTGCAACAAAAATAACAATGGAATCGCAGCGATCAGGGCGTTCCTTTCGCTAAAATGATTTCAATCCACAATGACCTTTTTCAAGTTTTTTAAATCTGCCACATTGAGTCTCCCTTAACTGCAGGCAGCAGGATGAGAATCCACAATCCCACAATTTTTTATCTTCGGGAAGTTTTGTGTAGAAATAAAGAAATATTTTTCACCAAACCTAGTTGAAAATACTGTAATATTCAGTTATTTGCTTCTTCAACATCACAGGGCTGACAATTAAACAAACAACCATCCAGTTATTTATAGATCTACAGAATAATTACATTAATTATGAGATTAATCTTGTCACTGCCACTAACGGCAAAGCCAAACACTTTTGTGGAGAAATTCTTGAAGTATAGTGTTTGACCATGATGGGTTTGGGGCTCAGTGTTACCACCAATAGTAGCACCTGCAGAAGCCACAGCAGCGTTTTTCTTGTGGCATTCGGTATCCATTTCAGTCATTTCTTAGCTGTTTTTCGTTTTTGGTTTGGAGACGTTTGTAGTCAGACTTGGGCACGCTGGTGTTCTCACATCATAGCTGTCTGGAATTCATCAATAGTATTACATCATCCTGAGCACTGGGACCACATGCTTTCCGTCCCTCCCTTTCTTCCTTTCTTCTCAACTCTTCTTTTTTTTGACTGTCCCTCTCTCTGTTTACTGTCACCCTGGCTGTATTCACATGACAGGCTCAGGGGAGTGCTGAGTGTCTGTGAGGGCTTTTTACTTTTCTGAATGAGGCTAGATTACAGTTAAAAAAATCTTTCCTTGTGGGGGAGTGAAAAAAGCTGAAGAACCGGAAAAACAACCCAGCTGGAATTTTAAAAAGGGATTCAATTTTCAATTTTTTTTCAACGCCAATGTCAGCCAAAAGAATTTTGAATATTGTCCATTTTTTAATTTAATTTAAGTTCCCCCTTTTGCACATTTTTTTTTTCAGAATTCATGAATATTTTACAGTATGGGGCCCTCCAAATAATACTTATCAAAAACTGTGAATGGGACAAGGTGAGAATAAGAAGGAAACGGGTCTTCCTGTGCAGAATGGGAATGATTAACAACTTAGGCTGTACAGATTTTATGGATATGAAGCATTTGAAGATACTCCAAGAAATGGCATCACAATAAGCAAAACTACCAATGTAGGTAACGGCAGACCATTTGTATTGCAGAGTTCAAAGGGCTAAGCTGAAAAGAAAATGTGTCTGTCTGTAATGCTGCAGAAGATGAGTCAGAAAAGTGCTTTGGTTTAGGGTGCCATTCAAGAGTCTGTTAACTTGACCATATCTTCCTCCGTGAGTGAATGTGAGAGAGTGAATGTAATCGTTTCAGGGCAATTCGCAGAGAGCTTTGTGATTTTCAACCTTTCCATATGTCCAGAGAATTCCTGATGAGCAGGTGGCAGTTTACCTTCGATTTCTGGTCCACACAAAAAGAGCAAAGCTGGTCATTCTTCCATCCATTTATTCATCCATTTTCCGCCACTTATCCATGTCTGCATCTTAGTGCAAGCAGGCTAAGCAAGGTAGCCCAGACGTGACCAGATCCAGTCAATTCGAATTTCAGTTTTCTCAATGTAAACCCAAATCCCAACGTCAACAGGAGCTGATGCTATACGTTTTGGAACCACCGTGGTTATGCTTTTACAAAATGATGTTTTGTTGACTCATCTGTCTGCCCCAACTTCCTCCCTAAGCTGACTTTCCCGCCCTACAAGCATCACCTGACTTCCTCCTTTGGTCCAATCATGAATACTATAGCTGCTAGAGGGCTTTACCACTTCACAGTAGGCAAATGTTGTTTTGGAACACAGTGAAGTGAAATGATGCTGTTCTTAGTTTTAGGAGGACAGTCTCAGATTTGCACATCCCAGCACAGACTATGACTAAGTCCTCTCTATATGTGTGGCTGTCAAATGATGCAACATGATGCAACCAGTGTACTTCACTCTTAAAACAGCAGCAGGGAATTATTTTAAAAATAACTATTTGGCATATTTGCTGAAACTATCACTATTTCCTGAATGTAGTACATGAGACAGATAATCCCTCTCCTCCTCGTGATCCTAATGCCATTTGCAAGAATCCACTCCTTTCAGCTCAAAGAAACCAATCAGAGCCAGGAGGAGTCTCTAACGCAGTGTCAGTCACTGCTTATGCCCACACTGTGCAGCCCCCCTCCTCGTGGATAATCTCCGTCAAACTCAGTGTCTTCAGCGTGCAGCTCCAGATGTTTTGCAAACACAATGGCTAAGAAACAACCACAAGCAATGAAGGAACTGCCAATCCCCTCTTTTACCAACAACAGCGTATAGTGCAAAACGCATGTCCCGGTTCCTTCGCTTGGGGCACATTATGTTAGATGCCATGGCACTCATATCAACAAGTGGAAAAAGGGCATGATGACAAACTGTGGGGAATAACTTTTGAGGGGTTGACAGTGTTCTACTAGCATCTAATCACTCTGTTAGATGTTGTTGCAGGTGTGTCTGAAGCGTGGGGCGCTGCAAAGTGTTGGAGGGATGTCTTTGAGAAGAGTCGAAGCGAGAAGCACCGGGGTCTTGTCGAGACTCTTGCTGTGGAGACCAAGCCCTATGTGGCTCCTTTTTCGGGGTTTGATGAGAGTGGTTTACAAGCAGCAGAGAGATACTCACATTACTGTTGACACTGCACTCATCAGCTTGAAGATCTCACAGGGCAGCAACTGGCTACCAAGAAGAAGAAATTGACCAACAGAACAAAATATTCGGCCAGAAAGTGGAGATACAATCTTGGCTAACTGTGCTTTTTAACAACAAACTTATGATTTTGTAATGTTGAAATAAAATTTGGTTGTAAGCTGTGACGTACATACTGAATAGTGAAAGCGGATCAGATTTTCAGGTTGAGAGGTCACAAGAATCTAATCAGATCACAAATAAAGATACATCTTTAAATTAGGTAAATGTACATACAGTGCTGAAGCACTGCGTTTTTAGAGCTGGTCAGGGTCACATTCACTGAACACCGCACATCCTGTTTTTGCCGATCATATGAACCCTAAGCTAAACCGCAGTTGTTAAACTCAGCGAGCCTTGCGTTTGGTTTAATGGTTCGTTGGCTGTGACTGCCTTCATCAAAACACAGCGCTGACCCCTGGACTCTTAATGGACCAGGCTGAGTGTAAATCCAACAGCCTAATGAGCTGTTTGCTTTGTTTACAGCTCTGACCGGGCAGCAGAGTGTTGAAGAAATAATCTATAAACTCTACTTGCCTGATAGAAGGTAACAGCAGTCCCAATGAGGAGCCACAGTATTCTTTTAAATTGGGCCAACATGGATTGCTTTCTTTTACTTTTACAGTCTTTCAGCTGCCGACATATTTTAACTTGTGTGGTTTTGTAAAGTGTTACCACAATTCAGGATTCAGGCTGCCAGTATAAATGATATTGTGACCATTTTCCTGCCAAAACTGGTGACAGTGTAGAAATCTGAGATAGAGCTAAGTGTTCTGCTCCAACCTTTAAGTGTTTTGTTGGCATTTTCTGCATCTTTAAAACATAAAGGATCAGTCCAATGCTGCAATCACTCCTCAGTAGTGGAAGTCTACTAAAAGGATTAGCCTTTTGTTGCAAACACTGTGTTGCATACAAAACATGTTTAACCTTGTGTGTGTAATAATATCAAAATGAAAATTCCATCCATCCATCCATCCATCGTCAACTGCTTATCCTGCGTACAGGGTCGCAAAAGAAATACTTACACCAGAGGTCACTAATAGGCGGACCGCGGATCCGGACCCAGCCGCCGTCCTCTCCGGACCGAGACGAAAGATAAAAGAGATTTCACATGACTTTTAATCAAGAATGTACAGATTTTTACATGTACATTCCTCCCACGGGCAGTTCAAAACCAGAATATCTCATAGATCTGCAATATGCTAGCTGGAGCTCACGTTTCTCACTGAACAACAGAAAGTAGGAAAGTGGTAGCTCTGTAAGAGGAAATGAAAGAGAAGAGGAGGCATTACAGCTGTTCATTTGTTATGATGTGTTGAGTGTTTATTATAAAATCCCTCCAGTTTGATGTGAAAACTGACTGAAATATTATTTGATTTGACAGTCCGTTGTTGACTAAAAACATGTGTTGATACAACTATAGGTTAGAGTACTGAATGATAACGCAAGTTCGTCGTTTTGATGTTCCGGACCTTTGCTTCAGGAAATTTTCTCTAACTAGACCTCTTTGAAATCTAATTGAATACCCCTGACTTACACCATATCACCATATCAATAGGTTCAACTAGCCGGTTCCATTTTTATACCTGATACGTGACCATGTGACACACTTAAATTCTGCATTTATTCATTACATCAAACTGAAATATTCTAGATGTCTTCAGCATTGTTTAATACACATTCCCCCAAATTTAGCCTGATTAATTTGGTATCTTATTATCTAGAATTTAATATAAAGTTTTGAACATTTGAGTAAAGTTTGTCCGCACAACATTGGTTTGTTAAGAACGGCCCCATCAGCAGGGTGGTGCCATGGGGTTGATGAGGTTAAAAAACAGCTGCCTGTATCTCCGCAATGAAGCACAATGAAAAGCACCTCAGGTTGTATTAAAGCAGCGTAGGGACAGAGCTTTGAGGCAGACTGAAAAGAGGAAAAATATGCTGTCGGCAGAAGCCAGAGTCCTATATTCCACAGTATTTATTGTGTTGGTTTTATTATCTTGGACGAAATGTGCTTTAGCAGCTTCCAAAGAGAGCAGAGAGGGGAGGAGGAGGCCACCTGAGAGCCTCAGAAAGACCCCAAACGGCTGTTTTTCTCATCACCTCGCTGTAGGTTTTGAGAGAGGAAGGGTGTGGCAGTAAACCAGGGCATAGAGGAGGAAAAGCACTTATCTGAAATGATTCTGCTCTCTTGGAGCAGCAGGCTGTCCTATGGCTTAGAAAGTCTGTTTATTAAAGGTACAACAGACAACTTTTCAGCTTGAGGCAGTTGGTCACATATTGTAGAAAGTGAGATGTTTTTATTTGATTATAAGGCTGCTATATAAAATCTGTGAAAGTATCAAAATGCTCAAAAATGCACCGAGCAACCCCTTTGCTAAATATACTGCTCAAAAAACACTTAATCACACGCTTACCGTTTTATTTATTTATTTGTTTTAATTTAATATATTATTTTCATTTTCTAACACACACACACACACACACACACACACACACACACACACACACACACACACACACACACACACACACACACACACACACACACACACACACATTTTATATATATTTTATTATATATTTTTATATTTTGTATTAATACACACAAACACAACTATTGCGGTTTTATTTCCTTATCTAATGAAATATATGAAATTAATTGTCCATATGTTCTTTATATGTAGCTTTGGCAATATTGTTGTTATACATTCATACAAATAATTTGAATTTCAAATAACATCAAGTCAATTTAACCTCAGGGATATCAATCTATTTGGGAAGCATAAGCGATTGTGACAAAGTGTCACTTGTTTTGGTGTAAATAAAAGTGACAACAGGTCCACTGGAGAGGCAATAGCAAGTCAACCACCAAAAGGGAATGTGCAGGTGCTGGCCACCGACAATTGCTCACTCCTTATCCTTCCTGACTGATTGTTCTCTAGTCTTGCATTTCGCTAGTGTCCTTAACAATACTGGTAGCATGAGGAGGTACCTGCAGCCCATTCAGGTTGCACAGGTAGTCCCGCTTCTCCAGGACGGCACATCCATACTAGGGTTGGCCGATCTTCTCTATTTTCATATCATCTAATCATGGCTACTTGTGGTGGTGTTACGTTGCCAGTAAAATGCCAGCATGTAAAAAAAAAATATATAAATAAGGCTGATTAGCTTTAGGAGAAACCACCAGAAACATCTGTAAATGCACAGTGCAGTGTTTCCCACAGAATTACTGTGCACGAGATGCTGAGGAGATACCAGGAGATGGACCTTACACGAAGAAGCTGGACAGGTCCATGAAAGCGCATCAACCCAGCAGCAGGACCAGCATCTATCCGTATCTAGTCAGTTGGTTATTTTGGTTTCCATTGACCGTTGTTATGTCATTTTGTTCTCAACGAATTATACAATGTACAGTAAAGATGTGGGAACTATTTTTTTTCATTGAGATAAGAAGTTTGATTTTAGTGTTCCCTTAAATTGTTTTGAGCAGTGTATAAATCTTCACTGTAGTTGCACAGCTATACAGCAGACTAAAGACACTGCTGACTACAGTGGATTGCCTTTGAGATGTTTGCTGGAGCCAATAGCGAAACTGTGAAAAACAAATTCAATGATGGTGATAACAAATCAGAAAATGATGAGATTCCATGAACAATAGTTTTTCTCTCTTCTCAAAGGTATGCTAAAAATAAGTTAGTAGAGCAGCAAGGAAACTGGCTGCACAAAAGTATAGACCAGCTGTCAAATTGGGTACAGTGTGCTTCATGTCAAGAAGAAACAAAATGTTTACCAGTAAAAGATAATCAAGTTCCCATAGGAAGTACAACAGAAAATACCACAAACAATAGTAAGTAATTATTCCGAAGCTATTGTATTGGGTTGCTCCATATTGTACGGGTTTCCATGATATTGTGCCCATTCCCCTGCAGTTTTTAATTTCTTTGTCTAACGTCAGAACCTTTTGTGAGCTGAGACTGAGACAGTATCTGCTTTGTCCTTTTAGAATGATACTCGACAGCAGTCCGATCCAGACGCTCATCAGCTTGTGCCAGTTTCAGCCACTGGGAAATGAAAATTCACTAACTTTTTGTTTTACCTGTCAAACCAGATCATCCTGTGCCTTTTGGTGCTCATGAACTGATTAGATTGTCTTGTTTTAATTAATCCCACATGCATCTCCTGTGTCATTGTTGTACTTCCTGCTGCAGGCTCAGTTTAAACGAAAGCCCCAGCATGATTACTGATGTCGTTTCCATGTCCACAGAATCTTTTGGTGGTGAGTGTTCATATCTGCTGTAAATGGGACAAATGCTGAAAATCAGCTATGCACGTTCCTCTTCAGTTCATGCAGTGTTATGTTCATTTCATTCAGTCATTATTTGCGTATCTATGGCTGAATAACTTCCCATGTTGCTACTCAGGAGGGGAAAAAGTTTGTGTATTTGTCTCTTGCCACTTTTCCAATCTTGTAGGACACAGCGCTGGCAACAAATTGGTTGGGACAATGCAGGACAACAGCATTATGTCGGTGAGGCGGATGGCAGCAAGTCATCTCACTCAAAGTGGCCCCAAACAGACCTCATTTTCATTTCTGTTAGCGTGTACACAGTCTGATGCTGGGTGAGGACTTTCAATCTCTCAAAAAACATGCTTATTTTAAAGAAAGAAGAGTAGGTAAAGATAGCCGGATGGATTTGCTCACTTCCCTATTGCACATGCTGTGGCCAAAGCATTGAAATTATATACTGTAATTACTGTATACGGTTATAGCAGTTTTGTTTAAGAATATGAATTTCCTAGCTAAAACGTGGTTCTCTGTGCATCTTGCAGCAGTATGCAGCTGAATCAGGTGCTCCTCAGTTCAAGGTCAGCAATTTTCCAAAGGAAGAAATGGGAGCACACTGGCTGATTTGCAGCCTTTAACTGCACAAACAGACTAATGTTTAGATAGATAGATTTTATTGTCCCCCAAAGGGGAAATTTGTTTCCTCGGAGTGTGCGTTATGGTCAAAGTTTTAGTTGCATCTCTGCTCCTGGCCGTGCAACATGAGGTCCGGACACGCAACCAGTGTGTGATGCACTTCATATGCATGAAAACAAGACAGTTTCCTGAAAGGTTACATTGACCAAACAGTTTTTAATCATACAAAACCCTGTTTCTTTATTGTATTGTTAAGTGTTCTCATATTAGCTGCATATTTCAAGGCAAAAGTGTTATTGTCATTGATTCTCGTATGAGTATACAGTTTAATTAAATATTACTTTCTGGGGCCACGGTGCAAAAAAGAACATAATATTGACAACACAAGTAGATATGAAATGAGGAACAGCAGCAACAATTTAAAAGATTAGCAGCAAAAGTGGGGTGGGGTGGGGTGGGGTGGGGTGGTGATGGTGATGGTGAAGTGGATAAGACACCTGCTTTTGGTGTGACAGACCTGGGTTCGAATCCATTGTGAGACACCAATGTGTCCCTGAGCAAGACTCTTAACCCCTAGTTGCTCCAGAGGCGTACGACCTCTGACATATATATGTATGTATGTATGTATGTGTATCTCTCTCAGTTGTAAGTTGCTTTGGATAAAAGCTTCGGCTAAGTGAAAAAATGTAAATGTAATTTTGTTTTTG
>NC_060172.1:7669860-7670392 GCF_021292245.1 Micropterus dolomieu
GTGTGTGTGATTGTTTTTGCATCTGTGCAGAGTGTCTCTATTTTTCTGTGTCTGTCAAACCCTAAACACTCATACTTGTGTGTGTTCGTTAATGTTAATACATCAACAATATGCAGATGTGAGTATCATATTATTTATAATTATAAATAACTCTGTCCCCTCATGTCTTGGATGGTTTTCTAAGACTCAACTCGCTCTGTGAAAATTGCTTTATAATTCTGTTCCAAATAGAGACGTCCACAATTATAAAAATGTGACAGCTCTTTGATTGCTGGCATGAAAACCTGCAAATCATTATTTGAGCAACAAGGGGCTTTACATTTATGTGAATACACAGTGGGTACGGAAAGTATTCAGACCCCTTTAAATTTTTCACTCTTTGTTTCATTGCAGCCATTTTCCAAAAATCAAAAAAGTTCATTTTATTTCTCAGTAATGTACACTCAGCACCCCATCTTGACAGAAAAAAACAGAAATGTAGAAATTTTTGCAAATTTATTAAAAAAGAAATACTGAAATATCACATGGTCAT
>NC_060172.1:7670412-7686627 GCF_021292245.1 Micropterus dolomieu
TGCTGGGTGAGGACTTTCAATCTCTCAAAAAACATGCTTATTTTAAAGAAAGAAGAGTAGGTAAAGATAGCCGGATGGATTTGCTCACTTCCCTATTGCACATGCTGTGGCCAAAGCATTGAAATTATATACTGTAATTACTGTATACGGTTATAGCAGTTTTGTTTAAGAATATGAATTTCCTAGCTAAAACGTGGTTCTCTGTGCATCTTGCAGCAGTATGCAGCTGAATCAGGTGCTCCTCAGTTCAAGGTCAGCAATTTTCCAAAGGAAGAAATGGGAGCACACTGGCTGATTTGCAGCCTTTAACTGCACAAACAGACTAATGTTTAGATAGATAGATTTTATTGTCCCCCAAAGGGGAAATTTGTTTCCTCAGAGTGTGCGTTATGGTCAAAGTTTTAGTTGCATCTCTGCTCCTGGCCGTGCAACATGAGGTCCGGACACGCAACCAGTGTGTGATGCACTTCATATGCATGAAAACAAGACAGTTTCCTGAAAGGTTACATTGACCAAACAGTTTTTAATCATACAAAACCCTGTTTCTTTATTGTATTGTTAAGTGTTCTCATATTAGCTGGATATTTCAAGGCAAAAGTGTTATTGTCATTGATTCTCGTATGAGTATACAGTTTAATTAAATATTACTTTCTGGGGCCACGGTACAAAAAAGAACATCATAATATTGACAACACAAGTAGATATCAAATGAGGAACTGCAGCAACAATTTAAAAGATTAGCAGCAAAAGTGGGGTGGGGTGGTGATGGTGAAGTGGATAAGACACCTGCTTTTGGTGTGACAGACCTGGGTTCGAATCCATTGTGAGACACCAATGTGTCCCTGAGCAAGACTCTTAACCCCTAGTTGCTCCAGAGGCGTGCGACCTCTGACATATATATGTATGTATGTATGTATGTATGTGTATCTCTCTCAGTTGTAAGTTGCTTTGGATAAAAGCTTCGGCTAAGTGAAAAAATGTAAATGTAATTTTGTTTTTGTCATATTTAGTCCACTATATATTATTTTTTTAAGTTGTAGTTGACTAAAAGTCTGGGTGTTTTAATCTGATTTTAGTCGAAAGAAAATCAAAAGTATTTTAGTCTAGTTTTAGTCATTAACCATCATTTTAGTTTTTTCTAATTCATTATTAACTCATTTATTTCACTCATCCCAAATTTAGATATGATGTTTTGTAAAATTCGAATGTTAGCTTTCTTCTAATTTTTAATTAATTTTTTTAATTTTTCTAAGGAGACGTTAACTTACCTCAATTCCCAGGTGGTTCGCCTTGATATGCCACTTCAAGTTTGTAGTGTTTTTTCCCAGAAATCTTATAATAATTTTGCTATCTGAAATAATTAGGCACTCTGTCTTTTTGTCCGTCTCACTGTATTTGAAATCGAACCAAATATCTAAGCGCCTCTCTCTCCCTAGCAGGTTGTGTGCATCACCAGACTTCGCATCGTCCACAGTAACGTTTCCCTCGCGCACCAGGCGACGCCCCGGTCGGCCACCATTCAAAGCACAGGAAGAAAAAATACAGCTGAATGAACACTGTTCAAGTGAAAATATGGCATATAAAATATAGCTTTAATCCTGAGAGATTTTAATATTTTTATTTTATGAATTACATTTTAATGTCGTCATTTTTCGTCAACAATATTGCATGTTAATAGTCACAGTCAGTGTTTAAGAACATTGTCGCCGTGTCGTCATTAGTCAGGGTCGTTGACGAATATATTTCGTTTAGTTTCGTCTGACGAAAGTAAAACTACATCAAATCCCTTTATCATTGGTTAGTTTCAGTTTGTGGACAAAACTTTGATGACTCTATTTTATAAATCTTTTTATTGAATCAATTTGAACTTTTTGTTGCAGAGCTTTGTATGGGAATCTTACGGTGTAAAGCAAAAATAAACTAACATTGTTAAGGTAGCGAGCTAAATAACTGGAACTAAACAACTTTCCTTGGCAGACATCTATAAAAGATAAAGTTATACGTAAGGCTCAGACTATCACAGCCAGGTGTGACCACCCTCTCTAGAAGGAATTTGTTCTTCTCCCGATAGATTGTTGAGGCTACCATTTCAAGTTATTGAGCACTTTTAGACGAACAAAAGAGGTTGTATAACGGCTGTTCTTATCTTTGTTTATGCCTCATGTATTTTTGTTTTAACCCTATTGCAAATCAGATTTCCCCTGGTGGGACAATAAAGATTGAACTTGAACTCTGTGAAATCTGTACCTTAACGTTTATGCAGTTTAGTCCCTCCACTTGTGGCAAATGTTAAGTTTAGCTGTTGCTTTCAAAATGAACCCACATGGCTAATTTAGGTAACTAAAACTATTTGGCTAAGATTATGGAACAATCTGATTCATGTTTAAAAGACAGTAACTTTTAACCACTGTTCATAGGATACAGGATGTAAACCATGATCTCTGGTCTCAAAGTAGCTTACAGTGGGTTTAACAGAACTTGTTTGCTGAAAAATGCTGCCTGCTACGACTGGAAATGAGGTTGGTGAGAGTGAATCATGCAGTTATTAAGAATTCAACCAAAAGAATGAGCTGAAACATCATCAGGTTATAATCCTCTGTGGGTTCATCTCTACAGGAAGCACCTTCCACATTACCAATCAGTCATAGTCATTTGATGTATTATTAATGTAAAAAATTTGATTTATGCAGATAACAACCACTACAGTCAGTCATCTGGTGAGGATGGTCTTAATTTGACCTCTTAAGAGCTCTGTCACTTAACTCATGTTTTTTTAATGCTGCCCACCTGCATTCAACAAAATTTGATCCCTCCACTGTAGCAGTCTGTATGTTATGTGCTGTAAAGTACGGCCGAATACTGAGGCAGGAAAAGCAGGGGTTAGGACCCAGATGAAGACACGAGAGAACTGATGCAGTTCGTAGTATTTATTAAAGCACTGCCGAGCTCAATAATCCAACATGGTAATATATCCATGGAGAACAGACAGTGGCAGTTGACAAACGATGTCGATGCGACAAAGAAAAAACAGGAATGAGGACAATATGTACAGATGCGCACACACACACACACACAAGCAGGGAGGGAACAAACAGGGAATCAGAAATACTTTATTGATCCCCGAGGGGAAATTCTTTTGTCACAGTTGCACACTTATAAAGGCATAAGGAACAATAATAATAGAAAGTAGGTAGAATAAAGAATATATAAATATAAGAGTATAAATATTAAAAAATATAAAGGAGTGTGGGTATTTACAATATTTACATGACATGGAATGACTTCCTGTGGCGCTCTGTGGTGCATTTTGGGGGGATACGTCTTGCACTGAAAGTGCTCCTGTGCTTGAGCCAAGGGGGTAAGCCAGAGATCGGACAGTGAAGCCGACCAAAGCCTTTATGGAGGGATCCATGTAGACCCAAGAATGAGGTGGGCTGATTAATCAGTGACAATCCAAGTCAGATAAGCACTGAGCCATGAGAATTTTTGTTGGCGCAGCTATGCAGCTATCAGAATGACTGTGTTTCTGCCGTTGTTCTACATGTCATTAAACTACAGTTATGCTGCGCGATCATGCGCAGTAGACGCTAGTGCACACAGGAAGTAGCCCTGTAGTAGTATTTTATTGGTCCAAAACTGGCTTCACTGCTCTCCATTCAAATCAGCGGGGTGGCTTCGTCCAGTAATATACTGTCTATGGTTTGAGCAGCACGTAATGGAGTGGGTGGGAGACATTGTCCAAGATGACATGTAGCTTGGACAGCATCCTTCTCTCTGACACCATCAACAGAGAGTCCAGCTCCACCCCCACAACGTCACTGGCTTTGTGGATCAGTTTGTTGAGTCTGTTAGTGTCCGCTACCCTCCCCTTTGATAACTTGATGCACATCAGGTTATCAATGGGGAGATGCAGATAGGAAACAAAGCTAGACACGGACAACATCAAACTAAACCAGGAAGTAAAGCATACAAAAACACACAAGGACAAAATTAATAAAATAAAACAGAAAACACAGAACAAATGAACTACTGACAAAACACAAGGAGAAGGAACAAGAACATTAACAGAAAGTGAATACCAAGTTACACACATGGGAAAGGGCATAAACAAGAATAAAAAGAATTCTGATTCTGAAGTTACTTGCAAGCCCTTCTCTATAAGTTGCCTAGGTCCTGTATCTAGTCTTCTATATTTTTAATGTCAGCTTGACCACCTTTTATTAGGTCACTTTTGACTCACTGATGGCCTGATAGGTGGGTCCAGAGTAAAAAGTTAATATGAAAACATCCCATTACAGTATGCTAAAAACAAACGAACTATGGATGTTTTGGGGGTTGATGGTTCACTGGTCCAACTGTAAAGTATATTAGGGCCGAACCTAACCTAATTTAGCTGCTAGATTTCCCCCCCGAGTGTCTTCGGATAAAAGCATGGGCTTCATGCCTAAAACATAATGCAGTTTTATTCAGGCTTAAATGGGTTTGGGTCTTTCTGGGATTTCTCCTGATCATTATGTGCATCAGGAAATAATTCTGTGTGAGAATATTTCAAAAGTTCTTTTCTCTATTCTTGAACACATGAGTATGCAAAAGGGGGACTGCAGTTCATACATGTATTCATGTGTTGTAAATGTGTAGGGAAGTGAAAGTGTTTAACTGTGGTTGTTCCTGCCCACTGATGACTGACACATCTCGCTGCCACTGCAGGATTTACATATTCACACTGTGCAAGTCTGTCATGATGCTTCTCAAACAGAGCTGAGGTATTATTTGATTAGGCCTTCACTGACATGTTTGCACATAACAGTCAGCATAAAAAAATGTAACATCAATAATGTTGAATATTCAGAGAAATAAAGCTGATTAACAAGTCAGACTTGTGCTCCAGTCACTGTTCATTAGCCTTCTTTGTTCGTTTGTTTGTATTATTATAACAGCACTACGGTTTTAATGGCACTGCTAGAGTGACCATTCAAACATGTTGAATTTAATAAGACATGCCATCTGTGTTTAAATTATGCTCCACAAATTCTCCCTGCACTCAATTTTTATAAATAAATGTCTGCCAGCATGTGTGTTTAGTCAAGCAAGACTTGAGACTTGCTTGACTAAAACAGACGAAAGACTCGACTTGACTTTCACTTAGCATTCATGACGTGAGACTTGACTTAGACTTGAAACAGATGCCTTCAAAATGACTTGATTTTTTATTAAATATTGGTATTAAATATACCAATGTATGCGGCATAATCCCGCAGCCATGTGTGCTTCACATAGCAGTCTGGATCTCCATAACCAGCGGCGTATAAAAAGACCATTACGTGTATTACAGCAAAGACATTCAAGGATTATGTTGTCAGTGGCGGTAGGAAGAAATCGATCAGCGGAGTGCAAGATCTGCAGCTCAGAAATCAGTGACACGACCACCCCAACTTCCAACTTTATCCATCAATGAAGAATCTATAAAGACAAGTACGTTACTTGACTGCGGCTTTTTAGCTAACTTATAAGCTGGTCCAGTGCATACAAAGCCAGCGTTAAGTTTAAGCTACAACCAGTTGTTTGGCTGCAGTTTAGTGCTGTTGTAACTTTATGTGAAAACCTCTTAACATACCTGGTGTAACATGTCCTGATGACAGCTTTTGTTATGTTCCCACAACTGCTATGTTAAGTTCATACTCATATGATACACCATTTGAAAGCTAAAATCCTTGTGATCCGACCAATGCAAACCATTTCAAGATAAAATCACGACAGCAGGTACAATCAGCTCCTCTGCCAGACCAACCAGTACAAGCATAATTGACACGACTCACCTTTGTATGGCGTTTATTTTTAGTCATAAGTTGTGAGCGTTAACCTTCCCGCGGACACGATAAATACTCACGCACAAATTCAACAACCGAGAGTTGCTGCGAGTGAGCACCTGGCATGCAAAGGATAACTCTGCTTGCACAGTGGATTTCTGCTCGCTCAGCTGCTTTCTGCACGCTTAAGTCTACACATTTTAGACAATTTAGGGGCGGAAACCAAGGAGGAAACTGACCCTCTTATGATTGGTCACTTTCAACGTGATCACAACTAGAGCCGTTAAATAAGAGAGTTACGACACTCTTTGATCTCGCCGCCACATGATCACGCGCTCCATGCAGCTCTCAGTAGCTCCAACCAATCCGCGCTGTCAACCACTGAATGGTTTCAGGTGGGACCAGCAGCGACTATATTTGCAGCAGTTTTCAGATAAATATTAAGGCATAATGTGTTTTGATTACTATCCTTACACATACAAATTATACCATTTCTTCTGGGGAGTCGGGGAAGGTGTTTTGGATTAATTAGCTGATTAGAATGGGACACTTTGAGCCTACAATACTGAACCTTTTCACAATATTCTTATTTTCTGAGATTTTGAATTTGGGGTTTTAATAAGCTGTACGCAGTAATCATCGAAATTATATCAAATAAAGGCTTGAAATATCTCACTTTGCATGTAATGAGTCTATCTATATATCTATATCTATATATATATATATATAATCTCGAGTTTCACCTGTATTAATCAATTGCAGTAGCATTTACGGTGATTCTGACTTTTGGGTTAGACACTTGTTATCAGTGTTATCTGTCAGAGGAGGCCCAAAACCAGGCATTTACTTCAAATGGTTCAAGAACTGCTTTCAAATTACTTTGGATATGCCTTGAAAAAGCGTTTAAAAATTTTTTTTACAAGAATGATAAGAGGTTACTGTTACTGACACGTGTTTCTATTGCTCTACTATTTTTCTACCCCATTTCAATAATCAGTGGAGCCAATAGTAGACTAATAGAAACACCTTTGTGTACAGTTCAATATAGTTAGAACAAAAACACTCATTCCATCTTCCAAAATTATCATACAGTTGAGTTTCCACCTCTCTTAAAGTGTTTAAACAAACTGAATTCCTAAGAATTTCACATGACTTGACTTGTGACTTGCTTGACCCCAGCAATGACTTGACTTTCATCACAGTAACTTGGGACTTGCTTGAGACTTGAAGGTTAAGACTTGAGACTTGATTGTGACTTGGACATATGTGGCTTACTCCCATCTCTGCCATAAGATCTCTGTTATCAATGTTTTCAGGAGTTATTTCAAGATGAATTAAGACGAATCAAGAGAGGGCAGATGACAGGAAAAATATAAAAAACATTTTGGCAGCTCTGTGAGGCTGAACTAGGGGAATGGTGGTGCTTTGAGATAAATGCTAACTTCAGCATGCTAAAATGCTCATAATTGCAATATGTTGGTGTTTATCAGGTATAAAGTTTACCATGTTCACCATCTTAGTTTAGCACATTTGCTGATTTAGCAGCAAATTTAACATATTTTTTTCATGCACTGGTCAATTTTGAGATTTTGGGCTGCTTTGCTTCCTTAACGTGTTCTTTCAGACTAGTGGGGAAAAAAGTCTAAAATAAAACTTAGTAGTTAATTTTACTACTGCGACATCTGCCGCTGTGGCTGTCTGTACCATATTACCCCCGGTACCGTTGGAAAGTTTGTTCTTCGCTGCAGAAAGCTGTCGGATTCAAATATGTTCATTTCCTTTGCAACCAATCGTGAAAGTACAGAGGCGGATTTAAGCTAAGCATGAAATCTGATAGGCTAGCGTGGATTTCTGCAACGTGATTGGTTTAGATGGTTCACCTGACACTTCCTGGTTTAGCTTTCCGCTTGTGGATCGTTTTCTGTGTGTTTGTTCAGATATGGTGTTACTCAGTTATCAGTGTTGATGTGTTTGAGATGTTATATATTGTTATTGTTGTTGTTTTTTGGATTTGATTCGATATTGGCTCTGTAAATATTGATTTTCAATTGAAATGTGTAGAATTCTACAATACATAACTTTACAGGTCATTTTCTCAAAACAAGTTTTCTGGGTTCGCTGTGCATGCTGAGCCTGCTTGCCACTCACTAGCGATAAACTCTGTGTATCCAAGAACCCTTAAATCAGAGTAAATTATGTTACATCAGACAGACTTCTCTTGTAGATTAGTCATGGAAAACGAAAACTGTGTGAGTTTTCCTTTTGTATCAAGCAACAAAAAAGTTCAGGTGGTTGAGTTCATTTGACTTTCTTGACATTGCATCGTTCTGCAATGTGACTATTGCACAAGGGTACATTGCGATGACGATGCTCAAACGATATGTTGTGCAGCCCCAAATGGCGTTAGAAGAAAATCCAAGGGATCACCAAAGTCATAGGATTGGTGATCTGGGGTCCATAGTAGCTGAGATATTCCAGTCTGGATCAAAGTGACAGATTGATGAACCATCTGACAAACATTGTCATCCATGGAGGCATACAGCTGCTGTAACTAGAAATTCAACAGTATATATGATTTTTTATTAGTTTTTTAGTTTTTTAGTGTAATTATTTCATTTTGAAGTAGTGTGTGGGAATTGTTCTGTCCAATGTTGGACACAAAGTCAACCATCCCCCTTTTTCTGTAGTTTTTTCTCTCATGCATTACATTACGTTACATTTACTCATTTAGCGACATACAATTACAATGGGAAGTAGGAATGGAACCCAGGTCTCCCAAACCAAAGGCATGTGTCTTATTCACTGCGCCATCACCACCCCCATGCTCATGCATGTAGACTAATTTGTGCAGACCAGCCACATGCAGTCAGATGTGTTCTTACAGCTGCCATCCCTATGAGGAATATCTTTCTGTGGTTGATGAGTGCTTTGGTGGTTTTGTCTTCTACCTGCCTGTGTCATTCACATCTTCACAGGACTTTCTCTGGTTTTATGGCTTCATTCTGAAACTGATGAGCAGATGCTAAATGGCTCTCAGAAACAGTAAGTGAGCGTCTATATTCAGTTCGTGTCTGATGGTGTGTGTGTGAGTGTGTGTGTTTGAATGACTGCGACAGGATTGGCTGTCTGAAAAGCAGCTCTGTCGTTAAGGAACTTCTCTGGTTGAGTACAGACTCTCACGTCAAAGAGCCAGAAGCCTTATTGCCCTAAAAGGAGTCGGCCTGTCGGGCAAAGACGAACATCTGTGGTCAGGTTTGTGTCTACATGAAAGCACCTCCCGAACCTGGCATCTCCAAAACAACAGCTTTATTCACCATCATTTCTCAGCTGGAGGGTGACTGGCTCCACATGCAGTTGTTTTGTTTGGCGTGACTTGCTGCTCTTGTGACCTTTCGAAATTAGTCAGTGAGGGCTCGTAATTTTTTATTTTAATTTTATCAAAACAGGAAATTTATTTTTAATGTTTAATGAATCTTGAAGGGAAAAAAATGCGAAAAAAGCCATGTGGAAAAAACTCCTGAACATCTGCTTGTGAAATCTGATTTTGGAAATATTAGCAGTGCAAATACAAAGTACAAATACTCCTTCCTTTTAGCACTCTATTCAAAGTTTGTGAACCAGAGATCTAAATTGTCAGTATTTCTTTTCTGAAACAAATTTATTTATATAAAAGTTAAATCATTGCACCGTACTCTTCCTAGAATTATTTGTAGAGACACAGTAGGACAATGCAAGTACCATGCAGAGATGTAAAATAATGGTAAGATTAATAAAAAATATTATAGTAATAATAATGATAGCAATAATAATAATAGGATAATAATTGTAGCAGCAGGTGTTGAGCAGGAACATGGTGGCTTGCAATCACAGATCCAGACTCTACAGCTCCAGAGGAAGAAACACCTGCTGAGAGCAACAGGAGGAGAGACGAGAAAGCAGCAAGTTGAGTTAGTAAAATGCATTAATGGACTAAGAATGCATACAGAGGGAGAGGGAGAGGAGGGGCTCAGTGCAGCATGGGAAGTATAACAGCCAACATGCTGACCCAGTAGCCTGGGCCAATGTCACTGCAGACCCCAGAAGAGGCCAAATACACAGTTTCTATCCTACAATATCCCATCCATGTCGAAGTTTTGTACCTTGCAAACTCTAATAATTGAAATGAGTGGCTACTTGAAAAGGTATCCAAAGTACGGAAAGTTTGTTTGCTAAAACAAAGCATTATGTAGATTTCATTAAAATTATACTAACAGCTCTGTAGCTGTTTCATGGTGTCCTGATTAGACATTGTTTCATTGCACATGTTCATGTCTTAGTGTTACAGAAGACAGATGATCATTTTCTCTATTAGATTACATTCTGGTTTAAATCCCAAACCTGCTGTTTTATAACTCTGGGAGTTTATTTTGATGCCGACAGTTGATTTGTCAGAGTTACTGTGTGAGGTCGCAAGGTCCTCATTTACCTGGAGGGCACTGCCTATCTGTCTGAGCCCAGCTGTGCCAGACTGATTCCTCGAGACGGCAAACAACAGCTCAGTTTTAGTTAAACACCTCAGGTGTGGTCCTGAGCATTTGCATATAGTGAGACTAACTCAACTGTGCTACATTGCATTGTTACTCATTCAGAAAACTCCAGCTCCAGAAGCTTCTCTATACACTTTACACTCTCTCTTCACACTATAATAATTCATCTATCGTGCAATACTCTCCGCACACTTCGCTGTTTCTCTTCGCAGTTCTTCGCTGATTGTTGTGTTAAATCACAGAACTGTGTTGTCTCTCAGTTCTGACAAATGGCAAATAAGCAAGGTCCTGGTTGTATTTGTCTCATCTCTCTTGACAGTGGAACAGGATTACAGCATTCGCACAGAAAGCAGCCAGAAAAAAAGAGTGGAGATTTCTTTTATGACTTTGAACTGTGGCAGTCTGGCCCCCACATTAATCCCGATCCAGTTGCTCTTGTTGGAGACCTGTGATACTAGAGGCTGAGGATTACTCATCTCCTGTTGCTTCGCTGGCTCCAGACTTTCCTCGGAACCCCTCCACTTCCATCTTCATGCAGCGTGAATGTGGTCGCTGCTGATAAAGCAGAGATGCAGCGCTGGTGTTGTTCCCCTCGGCGGAAGAGAAGGAGGTTCAGACAAAAAAGACGGGGGGAGGTGGTGGGGTTGGGAGGTTCCAGTGATGCTGCTGAGTCTCCGGCGCCATCTCGCTTTCATCACCCACCTCGGTTTTGTCAGCCACTCGTCTTTAAGTCTTTTTTTCCCCTTGTGGCTGGCATCTTCCACTGCACCCGCTGTTAGTTTTCTCCCTCTGCTGCTCCACCTGTTCGTCCTGTTTATTGCCTCTTCCATTTTCCCCTCCGTCATCTTCTCTTCATCATTAGTATCGCCTTCCTTTCTTTTACTCACATACTGTCTCCTCTGTAGCTAACTGACGACAACCAGATAACTCATCCCCTGGTGAACACAAACATTTTGTTGTCAAATGATTTTGTTTTTTGATTGTTATAGAATGACAAAAAAATAAATAGATAACTGCTTCTTCAACAACAACACCAATTCTATTATTTCACCTATTCTGAATGTGATTTACATGCCTTCTCCCCATATTTACTGTCTGTCTTCACTGTATACTGTCAAAGGCTAAGATGAAAAAATGAGAAAAGCTAAGTGTGGATTAAATGTTTTAGCCAGAAAGTCATGTAAGATCTCAAATAAGGTTGCAACTAACGATTATTTTCATTATGAATTAACTCTTGTTTAATATCATTGTCATTTCATTTATATATGCATATATTAATCATTAATATATATAATATATATATATATTTTTTGAAAACAGTGAAAATAATTCCTTACAATTTCCCAGTTCCTAGTGTAACGTCTTTAAATGTCTTATTGTTCAAAACCCTAAAACCAGCCCTTTGTTGCTAAAATGATCGACCACACTGGAGATCCTGGGAGACTCGATGGGCCGCCACAACGTGCAAGGCAAGGGTCACATGACTAACAGGAGTAGCTCAGCTAGCACTACCGCTAGCAAGCTACTGCAATGAAAAGAACAGAAACCTGGTTGGTGTACTTTAGGTGCGTGGTTCTCAAACTGAGTTTTACAATTTTTTTAATGCCAGTTATTTTACGTACTTCTTCACTGTTTACCTTCTTCTACAGGACTGTCTCCATCAATCATGTGACCCTCTGCTTGCAGGTTGTAGAGGTTCATTGAGAGTCTCCCTGCAGCACCCTGGCTTGGTCCTTGGTGACAGTGTTAGTATATAAGCTATTAGCCTGCTGACCATTGAGACAGTGAACAACAACACAGTTAACTCCATGACAGCTTTGTTAAAAACACAACAAGATGTTCATCTGAGACACGTGTGTGTGTGTGTGTGTGTTGCGTGTTCTGTAATGATCTGATATTGTTTTATGGGTTTGTTTTGCTGTGTGTGTGTGTGGTTGTGGTTAGCAACAATAGGCTTGCAGGGATTGAGATGTGGGGAGAGAAAAGAGAGAGAAAGCCCAGCCAACAGGCTCCATATCTGCCAGGCAGGGGATGGAAACACAAAACATACAGCAGCCAAACACACACACACACAAACAGTGTTGCAGTGCTTTGTTGCAGACTCACCTCTGCTGAACCCTCTACGCCACGAGAAAAGAGAAAAATCAGGATCTGTGACTCATTTTGTTGAAAGTCTGAACACACACACACAAACACACACTCACCTCCACCTCTGAAGATTATCCTCAAATCATGAACTCTAAAAAAAAGATGCTGCCCCAGCAACTTTTTTTTTTAAGGAAGTCAACCTGCTACTCTTACCGTCTCTCACATCAGAACCCTCTGTTAGGCGGCATTCAATTTGCAGTTAGCCCGTTTTCCATTTGCAGTTAGTTGACTAAATGTGAGACTCTAGGGATCTGAGGAGCAGAGTGAAGTTGAGCTATTGTTGTGGTTCGTCATTACTTAACTTTTCCGTCGTGGAGCCACAATTTGGCGGAAGTGTGGAGTTTGGTGAGTTGAGAAATTTGGCATTGAAAGTTAGTTTTCATGATCTGTCTACTGAAATTATTAAGGGTGACCTCAGTTTTTCTTTTTTTTTCTGCTGGTGGATAAAATACATATAAAATTGAAAAAAGTATGTAACAACAGAAGACTTTGTGCATTAAACACTTAATTTCCTGCATTCTAAAGACATTTTCTGCACCAATGTATGCTGAAAATGTCTTTATTTATAGAAAGGAAACACAAAATTCAGGTGGAAGGTGAAAATTTAAAAATGTAATGGACTCAGTAGGCCTAATTAGTAGCTTGCTTTTTTTTTTATCTTAAGTTACTTTTTTGGACAATGTACATTTGTTTCTTCTATATTTACATTGGATTGCATATTTTCTTATTGTGAAAATAAACCTTTTTCCAAAGTATTTTCATTTGTTTTCATTTCTTGTTGCTTAAAAAAAGTGATGGGGACAAAATCAGCCTTTTCAAAAAGTGTTGGGGACATGTTGCCAGCGTCCCCAGTGTAAATGACACCAATGGTTGTGTGCATAATACTGCGGGTCCAGTAGATGTCACCTTTCTGCTTTGCATCAAACGCAAATTTAGGGAGGAACTTTTTCTCAGGTGACAGGTGTTGCTAGACGGAGGGGGAGCGATAATAGTTTTTTGACCACTTCGCCAGGCACACCACGCTGGTCGAGCTGTGTGTAGTGATAAAATGTTTGACTGTGTTATGGATGCCCGTCTATGCAACCTTCAGTATGCTTCAAGTTTAGATTTCGCTGCTACATCTATCATTCTTGTTTTACATACGTCGACACAAATTTAGAATATAGTAAACAAGTATATTTCAGGACTTGTCTCAGAGAAAAGTGTTTTATTTACAAAAATATAGTATATCCCAATCCCAAATCTTGTGTGAGTAAATAATAAAAGAAATAGCGACAAAAAATACATACAAACAAAGAAACAGCTTACATAAAGTTATTCAGATTTGATTTGGGATTATAAATTCCAACCTTAAAGTTTTATTTGTATAACACGTCTTAAGGTTACATTTACAAATACAAGGTGATGCCCTGAAGTGTGTTCATGTGAATAGCAATTGCAAAGACATTTATAGCAATATCTCCACTCATCTTAGTCCAAGGAACAACTAACAAGCATCAAAGCAAGAGCTCAAACACTCTTCACTAAAGATCACTTTTACACTGTAATGATGGTTGGTGTCAAATGTTGTTTCGGATTAAAAAACACCCTTTGGGGATTTTGGGCCATATAAATAATATCATATTTTAGTTGACAGATGTGACTTTACCAGGACAAATCTTGCTAAATTGTCAGAAAAAGTCAGGTGATACTGTTGTTAACTGAGGAAAAAGCAAGAGCAGAAACTTCAAGTCTGTTTGTGATAGTGAATGAACTTCACAATCACAAACACACACAGTGAGTGAGTGAGTGTGTGTGATGTTGTGGTTTCTGCGCTGCTGTGTTTTCATAAACTCTCTTCAGGGTAATGACACTGTTAGAGCTGCTGAAAAGGCTCATCCAACAAATTGTGTCATTACCACATTCATTTTCAGTTAATAATATAATTGCCATGAAGGCAATCATCGAGAGGACTGGCGGCTCACACCAGCCATGTTTTGGCGTCTGATAGGTGGGATTGCTTTATGGCACAAAATGTGAATGGTTTCACTTTACAAGAAATAAACAACATTATTCCAGTCCCAGTATTTGAGCTGCATAGTTTTAACTACAGTTTCATCATAGCAGATAAACTGGCTGTTTTTAAATAATATCAATTTAGGCGACATTACCTCCGCTAAGGTGATTATGTTTTTGTTGCTGTTTTAAATTTGACTCAACTGAAAAGGTATTTCTTGTGAACATAGTTTTTCATAACAACTGTTTTAGTCATTTCAGTCTAAGCATTTGATATTTGCACATTATGTAATAATGATACATAATGTAATAATGATAAAATGTTTTCTGGTTTTCAGTAAATATTTCCAATTTATAAGTAAATAATAAATGCACAGATAAGATGATAAAGCTTCAGCTAGGGATAGCCATATTTTCACATACTGTAATTCTAATAGTTTTATAGATATATCCAGACGTGGTTGCAGACTGGACCATTGGCCTTGGCAGAGGCGAGCGCTCTCTGAGTGCCTTTCTAGTTTGTAGATGCACTTAAGGTCTGGTTAATCTATGTTAACGATTTTATAGACTATTTACCCAGTGAGAACAGAGTAAAAGTATTTAATTTAAATGAATCAGACTACCAAGGACTGCATAGCCTTTGTATGTGCACCTTTTTGAAGTAAAAAGAAAAAAGAAAAAAAAGGTTATGTAAAAGAAACATGATCTGATATTGTGGTGTTTTTTCTTGAAACTGCAGTTCTGAGATTCTGGACGTCTGTGTTTGTTGTTGGCTGGTGTTCCCACTTCTGATTCAGAGCTGGCAGCTTTTAAAAGCATCGCACAAACTCCACCCAGCTGCTCCATCACCACCTGGTGGGGAGCCTTCCAACAAGCGTGTGTGTGATTGTTTTTGCATCTGTGCAGAGTGTCTCTATTTTTCTGTGTCTGTCAAACCCTAAACACTCATACTTGTGTGTGTTCGTTAATGTTAATACATCAACAATATGCAGATGTGAGTATCATATTATTTATAATTATAAATAACTCTGTCCCCTCATGTCTTGGATGGTTTTCTAAGACTCAACTCGCTCTGTGAAAATTGCTTTATAATTCTGTTCCAAATAGAGACGTCCACAATTATAAAAATGTGACAGCTCTTTGATTGCTGGCATGAAAACCTGCAAATCATTATTTGAGCAACAAGGGGCTTTACATTTATGTGAATATACTGTACGTTGCTTTTGAAAGGATGTGACCATCTTCATAATCGCTGTCAAAATTGTCAGTCTCATCATTGTCTCACATGTCCAGCTTCTCCTGTGATGGAGAAATTCAATATAAAAATTACTCTCAATGTATCCCACCATCTGTTATAGCCAAAATCCTGATAGTCATCATCATCATCAGTGAACAATGGGAAAACTACTAAACAGAGTTGGCGTTATTGAGCCGTGCACGGTGTAATCCGGGCATAAAGTTTCAGTAAAGCTTGCAGTAGGTTTGGGAGTAAGCTAAAGAAATGAGCTTCATTACTACCACCAATTACTTTCTATGTAAGCCACAGACAGCATCAACTTCTCAGGGTACATCACTGTCCTATTTCCCAGTGTTGACAACACACTGAACACGCAGCAATTTTATTCCATTGTATGTGCTACTGGCATCATTTGATGTGTGTAACTGATGCATCACTCCACAACACAAGTGAGCGTTGCCTTGTGATTGTTCACCAAATTTAATGGCATTAATGAGTATTG